>NC_133658.1:294353267-294689074 GCF_037893015.1 Macrotis lagotis
CTTCATCTCTTCTCATATTCATCTTGCACAATTCCTAGTTTCCTTTAGGGCTAAACCTCTTTCATCATGACCCTTGGCCCAACCTCCCTGGCCTCTTTGGCCATTCTAGTCCAATTTATCTTGTATCTCTTTTGAATATTATATATATATATATATATATATATATATATATATATGTATGTATGTATGTATACACACACACACACACACACACACACACACACACGTTATATTCCCTGCTAGGTAGTCAGCTTCTTTCTGTTTATGTATTCTTAGCACCTAACACAGAGGCCGACCCATAGAGTGTGGAATGGAAGAGAAAAGCCATTTATTTAGTGCTGATTGTGTACCCAGGCTCTGTGTTTAGTGCTGTGTATACGGGTAGAAAAGCAAGGCATTCTTGGTCTTAGAGAGTTTAGATTCTGATTGGACAAGAGACTGTGCGGGAGAATTTGGTTTTGTGGCAAATGGAAAGGTCAGGTACTGTTTAGGTTCTGGTGGGTAGAATTGCAAGGCAGATGGAAAACCCTCACAAACTTTTAGCAGGTGCTCAGTCAATGCTCATTGTTTGATTTATTGATTGACACATAAAACTAAGGGACAATAATGGTGTATTTATGATCACTACCAAATTTATATTTATTGCCTGTAGGAATTCAGAGGAGGGAAGGAAATCTATGGGCTGGTGTTTTCAAGGAAGGCTTTCTAGAGAGGTGGGATTTGAATTGATTTATTTTGGGTTCTAAAATAATGGGAAGATTTGGAGAATGGGAGGGAATGCATTCTAGACAAGGAAAATGAGATGATAAATATGTACAGGTAAAACCACATAGAATCAGTAAATGGTGGAACAATTTTGTGTGTAGTAGGAGATTCCTTTTTTTTTTTTGTAGAAGCCCTTTATTAGCAGAATTGCATCTTCAGAAAATTATGAAGCCATTCACCTGGACCAGGTCTAGTTCCTAACAAAAAGGTTGGGCTTACCCAAACACACAAATAACTGATAACTTTTAAGAAAGTTGCCAACACTTAATTTACCACCTCCCAACAAGGAACGAAGATGGTTTATTGTGTGAAATAAGCAGGGGGTCAAACAGGCTACTTCTCTGACTGTGAGTTAGAGAAATGAACAGAGTCAGCTGTGCGTAATCTGGTTGAGACAGCTCCGGATTAGCAGCACTGGAGGCTTCCGCTGAAGACTTGCAAATCTTAGATTCCCACAACAACCCTGTGAGGTAGGTGCTCTCTTCTAACTCCTTAGAACACAAAACAAAACATAGAGAGGTTATTGTGAAGGCTTGTTTGAGGCAGGGCTTGAGCTTGGTTCTTTTTTTTTTTTTTTTTTTAGATTTTCTAAGGCAATGGAGTTAAGTGGCTTGCCCAAGGCCACAGGCTAGGTAATTATTAAGTGTCTGAGGTCGGATTTGAACTCAGGTACTTCTGACTCTAAGGTCAGTACTCTATCCATTGCGCCACCTAGCTGCCCCTGAGCTTGGCTCTTCTTGACAGGAATAACTTGTTTCGGTATGATTTCTGCCTCTTAAGCATAACCTCAAATATACGAATGCCACACAGTGATGGAGAGAACAGTAATTCAAACTATATCACAATACACATTTTACCGAATGAATGTATGCAAGAGATGAAGACATTCAAGGGCAAGACAACTCGAATAGTTTGCTGGGTTTTTTTTTTTTTTTTTTGACATCTGCACTTTAGCTGACAGGCTTCCAAAATGGGAGGGGCAGCAATAGTAGTTATTTCTTATTGGGGGCAATGAGGCAATTAAGTGATAGATGGATGAATGAATGGATGGATGGATGGATGCAATGGTAGGGAGGGGGAGGTGGTCTTGGTGTAGAATGTCTTTCATTTCACGGGCCATTCTTTATAACCCGAGCTTGGTCTTTCTCCAGTGTCTCCTCTTTGAGTTGTACCTGATCTTATTGCCAGTTTTCATTCGAATCCATTGAGGAATGGGACGATTCTGCTTCTGTTTCTTGGCCAGGAACCTCTTGATTCTGAATGTTTTATGAGAGGACATGATGATGAGATAACAGCTGAGCTTCCACCACGATGGCCAGATGGGTGAAAAAGCTAGTAGGAGGTTCCTTAACAGGAACCAGCTGTGAAAAGCAACTTGGAATGTTCCATGTAAAGAAATGGACCATAGCAGCAACACCAATATCACAAGCATGTACCTTATAGTAGTGGGGATGAAACACACATTGCCATATTAAGAGGTTTCTTTGGGAGCTGGCTACTGAGAAAAGGCAGTTCTGAGAGAGAGGGGATGGGAAAGAAAAGAGGTAAAAAGTCCACCAAATTGACAAAGAGGCAAAAAAGCATAGGAACTGTGTTTTCTTATTACTGAAAATATGTCAGTGGAAGGCTTTCTCCATCTTCTTGCACTCACTGATGCTTGACTCCCCTTCCAGATGGCATAACATCCCTATCCACCCTTTTTTGTACTGGTTGCCCCTTCACTCATTATTACTCTTTTTACTCATTACATCTCCCCATCTTCCCCTCTTTGATGTTTGTTGTGTAGGGAGTAGAAATGCTCCATGTTTCCCACTACTGCCATCATTTAGTAACTTCTCCTCCTTTGAGAGTCACTAAATCCATATCTATCACCCAGTTGAGATTCTGACCTCCTGGAAACTCACTTTCCTTCATCATAATCAACCTCCCAGTGTTTCCTCTCCTCCCTAACTTCTTCCCTCATACTACAGGGATTTCAATATACTCCCTAAAACACCCTAACTTCCCAGTTCCTCAATTACTTATTTCCCCTAACCTACTCTGTCCTACCTGAGTTTGTACAAAGATGGGCATATACCCTTGATCTTGCCATTAGCCACAAATGTTCTTCTTGATTCAAATTCCTTTATCTCGGTATTATCTTTTATCATTCTCTCTTTTCCTTCTGTGTTACAACCTATAACCCTGTTCTTTGTTCTCACTGTGACCTCCACTCTTTCCAGTTATTTCTCAGGCCATCATTCTTCTTTTGGCTACATTCTTTTCCTTTTCTCATCTTGACCCCTTAGTGAATCAGTCCAACTCAACATTAATCTCTTCTGTAAGGTTCCTTGCTCCACCTGTCATGCTCTGCCAAATCCCATGTTGGTTTGCATGTTATCTACCTTATTAGAATGCTATCAGAGACTGCTTTTGCCTTTCTTGTATCCCTAACACTTAGCAGAGTGCCTGCACATAATAAGTATTTAATAAATGAGATTAGACAAGTAACTCTTCTTATACTTTCATCTGTTGATCATTTGTCACTCCAGAACACCAAAATTACCACCTTGTAGGTCTCCTGAGCTCACTGTGACATCACAAGTTCAAGACATAATGACCATGAGAATGGTCATTTGCTTAAGGTCAGGAAAAAATAAATACAAAAGAGAGACTTAAGTTGTCTGGTGCTCATGGCCACATGAAGTCATGTAGGAGATGGGGCAAGTACCCTCTTCCTAACCTGACCCTTGGGACTATTTTGAAACAATCCACATGTTTAACAATAGAGGAAAAAAAGTCAGATATTAGTAGTTCCTTTTTGTATATTCCTTGTATTTATTAATGTTTCAGACTGAGTAGCCATTTAAAGGACTTTTCATCATTCAACAGTATAAACCAGAAGGGTTCCCCTCCCTCCTTCTCCCCACCAGCTTCAATATTGTGGATTGGAACAAGGCAAAGAATATCTGAACATTCTTCAAGAGATAGCTTCTCCCCCCTCTTCATTTATTTATTTATTTTCCCAGTTATATGTAAAAATAATTTTCAACAATCATTTTTGTAAAGTTTTCTTCTTTTCACCTTTCCCTCCCCAACCTTAGGATAGGAAGTAATTTGATATAGGTTATATATGTACAACTGTGTTACACCCATTTCTTTATTAGTTATGCTGTGAAAGAAGCAACAGAACCAGCAGGGAAAAACCATAAGAAGGGAAAAGCAAAGAAATAGATTTAAAAAAGATGAAAATACTTATACTTCGATCTGCATTCAGACTCCATAGTTCTTTCTCTGGATGTGGATAGCATTTTTCTATCTCAGGTCTTTTAGAATTGTATTGCTGAGAAGAGCTGAGTTTGACATAGTTGATCACCATACAGTATTGCTGTTAAGGTGTACAATATTCTCTTGTTTCTGCTTACTTCACTCACATCAATTATGTAAATTTTCCAGACTTTTTCTGAAGTCTTCCTGCTTATTATTTCTTGTAGAACAATAATATTCCATTATATTCATATATTTATTCAACCATTCCCCAATTGATGGGTATCCCTTCAATTTCCAATTCTTTGCTGTCACAAAAATAGTGGCATGAATTTTTTTTGGTACATGTTGGTCTTTTTTCCTTTGTTGGGATCTCTTTGGTATACAGACCTAGTAGTTGTATGGTATGCATAACTGCAAATTGCTTTCCAGAATCACAGTTCACAATTCCATCAACAATGCATTAGTATCCCAAATAAGGGCAGCTAGATGGCCCAGTGGATAGAGCATTGTCCTTGGAATGAGGAGGACAGGAGTTCATATCCAGTCTCTCTTACTAGCACTGTGTGACCTTTGGCAAGTCATTTAACCCTGATTGCCTTGCATCCAAGGCCATCTCCAGTAGTCCTGATAAATAACTGGCTACTGGACCCAGATGGCTCTGGAGGAAAAAGTGAGGCTGATGACTTAGCACAGCACCCCTTACTCAAATCCAGTTCATGTGATTGTCATGGCATCACCTCCTGATGTCATAGTCTTCTTTGAGAATGAAGGACAAACATCAGTGTCCCAGTTAAGAAATAACTTCTAGGATTTGCATGAACTGATGCTGAGCAAGATGAGCAGAACCAGAAGAACATTGTACACTCTTAATAGCAACATGGGTTGATGATCAGTCTTTTTTTTTTTTTAGGTTTTTTTTTTTGCAAGGCAAATGGGGTTAAGTGACTTGCCCAAGGCCACACAGCTAGGTAATTATTAAGTGTCTGAGACCGGATTTGAACCCAGGTACTCCTGACTCCAGGTGCTTTTTCCACTGTGCCACCTAGCCACCCTGATGATCAGTCTTAATGGATTCACTCATTTCATTAGTGCAACAATCAGAGACAATCTTAGGGCATCTGCAATGGAGAATTCCATCTGTACCCAAAGAAAGAATTGTGGAGTTTAAACAAAGACCAAAGACTATTACCTTTAATTTTTTAAAAAAAGTTATCTTACTATGCAACTTTGCTATCTCTTAGATTTTTATTTTTTCCATAAGGATATGATTTCTCTCTCAACACATTCAGTTTTGCTTAATGTATAGCATAGAAACAATGTAAAAACTATCAGATTGCCTTCTGTGGGGGCTAGGGGGAGGGAAGCAAGATTGGGGGAAAATTGTAAAATTCAAAAAACAATGAAAAAAAGAAATAATTTCTATAGACTTGTTTGCCCATGTTGCAGGCACTTACTCTCATTTAGAAGCAAATGGTAGCACAGTGGATAAAGCATTTGACTTGAACTCTTAACACTAAACTAGCTGCATGACCTTAAACTCTGTTGCCTCAGTTTCCTAATTGTCAAATGAAGATAGTAACACCTTCCAGGCTTAGAGTGAGAATAAAATGAGAGGATAGAGTTCCAAGACTCAATGGATAGAGCACTTTCCTTAGAATGAGGAGGATAGGAGTTCATATCTAGTCTCTCTCTTACTAGCTCTGTGGGACCTTGGGCAAGTCACTTAAGTGTGATTGCCTCGCATCCAGGGTTGGTTTTCCTCTAGTGGCCATCTCCAGTCATCCTGATTAATACCTAGCCACTGGACTCAGATGGCTCTGGAGGAAAAAGTGAGGCTGATGACTTAGCACAGCCAAAGTCTTGGCACATAGTAAGTAGATAGGCACTTCTCTCACTGTATCCTTCTGTCTCAGAACCAAATTCTAGGAGACAAGAGTGTAACATGAATGTAGATTTGTTTTTCACTGTCAGATGAAAATATCATGGTCTTAGAACCCTAGGTTAGATGTGTGTGTGTGTGTGTGTGTGTGTGTGTGTGTGTGCCTTAAAGTTAGAATGTTTTTAAAAGTAGCATCTTCTTTAATCTGCCTCAAAATAGAAAATCTGTTTATAAAATGGTGTCTGGGATCTCATGTTCTTTATAGAGTATTTTTTTCCATGTATGCTCAACCTTTGACTAGAGACAGACCTTAAAAAACTTATTTGTTCAGGGCAGATGGGATACAGATTTGTATATGAGTCAAAGAACATTTAAGCTATAGTTATTTTATTGTTCTGGTTGCTATATGATGAGAACTCTTGGAAGTGCAGCCACTCATTTATATTTTGCAGCTAGAATTTCATGACCATAGAATAAATTAAGCTAAGTACAATTTAAGAATGAGTGATTAATGTTAATTCAAATTATGAGCAAAGAAAGGCACAGTTATGTTGGAGCAAATGAGTCAGCATCAAGTTGAAGTAATACAACTAATGGGGGATGTTTCTCACATTCTTGCCTATTTTGGGAAAGTATGATTCCCTATTCAAAAAATCCATAATAGGCAGTCCAAATAAAAACTCATACAAAGGAAGAAACACATTTATAACTTTCTCAAATTGCTTTGAATTGCATTATCGATAACCTTACTAAAAAGCCATCAAGAGTTGTTAATAAAAAGCACATCTTCAGTTCTCATTGGCATGACTCAAGACATTGAAGATAAACTTGATGAATAATACTGAAGCACATCACTGATCTAAGAGAGTATGCCTTTATAGCTACATGATACATGAAAGGAAAATACTAGGGAAAATATTACCCAGTCTGGTGCATGTATTTTTAAATCAGTTTGAAAAGAAAATTTAATACATTTAAAATTATGAATTTAAAAGAATACAACTATGGTTCTTTTTTTAGCCTCTTGAACCAGCCTCATTGTTTTTCTAATTGTGTCTTGCATAGATTTACATCTTTCTTGTCCATGCTTTCTTGGGGTTCTGGAGTCTCCCCTAAGAGTTTTTCCCAGAAGCTACCCTGTCTGTAGTCCCCACTTCTCTGTTTATCTCAATTTTGTCTGTCCTTTAAGGTCTGGTCCAAAGCCACTCTACTCCTTGAACCATTTCTTGCTTTCCAGTGCTAGGGCAGCCTGGTAACCCAGTGCTTAAAGCACTGGCTCTGGAATCAGGAGGGACCTGTGTTCAAATCCATCCTCAGACCTTGAGCAAGTCACTTAACCCTGATTGCTTTGTATCCAGGACCACCTCCAGTCATTCTGATTCACATCTGATCACTGAACCCAGATGGCTCTGGAGGAGAAAGTGAGGCTTGGTGACTCAACACGGCACCCCTCTCTCAAAACCAATTCCTATTCTTGTCATGACATCACCTCCCTGATGTCATGATCTTCAAGAATGAAGGACAAACAACAACAACAACAATCTCCAAGTACTGCAGTGAGCTTTCATCTGATTGTTTTAGCTAATATAGTCTGTTCTGTTTTTTTGGTAGGAAGTAATGACACACTTGTAAAATTTGAAATCATAGACTTGGAGCAGGAGGTAGATGTAGAACATAGAATGCTATTATGGAAAGGAACCTTGGAGATCATGTGGTTTAACTGCCTTTACAAATTAGTGACAGAGTATGATTAAGGTTAATTCAGGCAGACCTGAGGCTAGAAGAATGTTTGTAACTTCTTTTCCAGTCTTATCCTTTTTTGCCATGTCATATAACTTCTGTTGTATCATCTTCAACTATTTAAAAAACTCTTTTTTTCATGTGTTTCTCATTTTGCTGACATTTTATAATCAACTTGAAGAATTATATCTTGCATTTGTTGGGTATAGTAGGGACGTAATTTGTGGATTGAGTATAAACTTCTGGTCAGTAATTTTGGTGTTTATTGATCTATAAACTTAACTATACTCAGATTATATGTAAAAGAATATTTAATAGTTCTAAGTATCATAAGTAAGAAGTAGTCAGTTACGGAACACTTTTAAGAGATTTCTACTTAGAGTGTTAATTGTGACAATTTGCTGTACCTGAATGATCATGAAAGCAAAGCTGTGGGGAAGTAATTAACAATTTAGTACTTTCAGGTCATTTGGGAATGTAAATTCTACTTACCAAAGAATATTATAGGAGCCATATTCTTTAGGTCAAGGGATTGGTTGCTTTTTTAGAAATATAGATGTGTATCAAAATATCGGATTTCTTTTGAATGGGTTGCCATTTAATATTAAAAAGGTATGTAAGACTTTCACAGAGGTTGTATGCTTTTCTGGAATGAGTCAGCCTTGCAAATGTCTTTATGGCCAATTTAACTTCCACAATGGCATCCAGGGCGGCATCTCTCAGAAAAGCCTACCCTCTGTGTCTGCATCCATTTAAGACCATTGTTCATGAGCACCTACCAGTAAGTTTGCTTTTACTAGTAAGTCAGAGAACACAGTTCAAAGCAAAGGCATTTAATGAAATCGCATAGTAAGAAAAGGAGCACCCTCATGTGTTCTTCCC
Organism: Macrotis lagotis; assembly: GCF_037893015.1. Classification (NCBI taxonomy): domain Eukaryota; kingdom Metazoa; phylum Chordata; class Mammalia; order Peramelemorphia; family Peramelidae; genus Macrotis; species Macrotis lagotis. The sequence goes on from NC_133658.1 coordinate 294,361,783, forward strand.
TAAATCTGTGACATGTTCTTCCCTATCAGTGGGAAAAGAGTGGATGTACTTAGGGAACACTTGTAGAAAAGTGTATATATATATATATATATATATATATATGTATATATACATATACATATATATATATATATATATATGCAGTTATAGGTGACAGCAGAGACAAATAGAAGCAAGTGTCTGCCATCAAGGAGCTCATTTTCTAATTGGAGTAGAAGACCTATGAAGGAGAGCTAGGGTGCTAAGCAGGTGTATGGGTTGTGGAGAGGCAGCATGGTTTGAAAAGGCCTGGAAGTGAAATGGAGTTTTGCTCTGGGACAAGATAAAGTTAAAGCTTCTCTCTCAAAAATCTGGTATTCATACTGAGGGAAGGAGGTAGAAGACCAGAATGCAGGCAGCATGGTTTAAAAATGGCCAAAGGGATAGTAATGCCTTTCTCTGAGAGCATAAACCTGGTGATAGCAATGTCTTTGGGTTACTTTCTGCTAGACCTTATTTTTTTTTCCCAATGAAAGATTTTATTTATTTTGAGTTTTACAAATTTACCCCTATTCTTGCTCCCCTCCCCACAAAAGGCAGTCTGTTAGTCTTTACATTGTTTCCATGGTATTCATTGATCTAAGTTGAATGTGATGAGAGAGAAATTATATCCTTAAAGAAGAAAAATAAAGTATAAGAGATAGCAAAATTACATAACAAGATAATAGTTTTTCTTTTCTAAATTGAAAGTAATAGTTTTTGGTCTTTGTTCAAACTCCACAATTCTTTCTTTGGATACAGATGGTATTCTCCATCGCAGATAGCCCAAAATTGTCCCTGATTGTTGCATTGATGGAATGAGCAAGTCTATCAAGGATGATGATCACCCCCTGCTGTTGCTGTTAGGGTGTATCAGTGTTTTTCTGGTTCTGCTCATCTTGCTCAACATCAGTTCATGCAAATCCTTCCATGCTTCCCTGAATTCCCATTCCTCCTGGTTTCTTTTCTTCTCTTCTCTTTTCTTTTCTTTTCTTTTCTTTTCTTTTCTTTTCTTTTCTTTTCTTTTCTTTTCTTTTCTTTTCTTTTCTTTTCTTTTCTTCTGTTCTCTTTTCTTTTTGGTTAAAATGACTTTATTTATACATTACTAAAATATTCTTGTTTAAGAGTAAACATAATACCCCCTCCCCCACAAAAATATAGAACCTCATGAGAAATAAAGCAAAAGAAAGAGAAAAAAACATGTTTCAGTCTGTGTTTTAATATCATCAGCTCTGTCTTGGTTGGATCACATTCTTTATCATAAGTCCATCACAGAAGTTATTTTTCCACAGTTGCTGTTACTGATTGTAATTCTCTCCACCCATTCCTCCCCACAACCATATATTATATTTTCTCTCTCCTTTTATTCTGTACTTCTTCTAAAATGTGCTATAGGGTAGCTGAGTGGCACAGTGGACAGAGCACTGACCCTGGGGCCAAGAGGCTCCAAGCCCACATACCACTCCAGCGACCCAGCAACCACCTGGCCCCGTAGTCCTGGACAGGCCACCCAATCCCAGCACCTTGCAAAAAGTAAAAAAAAAGAAAATGTGTTATATCTGACTATTCTCTCCTATGATCTACCCTTTCTCTATCATCCACATCCCTGTCACTTCCCCCGTCCCCCTTCTCTCCTTTTTTACTCTAGATGTCTATACCTATTGAGTGTGTATGCTGTTTCGTCTCTGAGCCATTTCTGATTCCCCCTTGCCTTCCCTGCTTCTATATCATTGCAAAAGAAAATATCTTTTATATGAAATATCTTAACCTATTCCACCTCTCCTTTCTTTTACTACCAGTACATTTCCCTTTTAGCCATTGACTCCATTTTTACAATATATCTTCAAATTCAGCTCTTTTCTTTCTTCATCTATATAAGCTCCTTCTACCTGATCTATTAAATGAGAAGGTTCATATGAGTATTATCAATATCATTTTTTCTATGCAGGAATACATGCAGTTCATCATCATTAAGTCCCTCATAATTTACCCTTCTCCACTCTCTATGCTTCACCTGAGTCCTGTATTTGAAGGTCAAACTTTCTGTTCAGTTCTGGTTGTTTCAACAGGAACATTTGAAATTCCATTGTTTCATGGAAAGTCCATCCATCTTTTCCCCTGGAAGAGGATGTTTAGTTTTGCTGGGTAGTTGATTCTTGGTGGCATTTCAGGCTCTTTTACTTCCTGGAATATTATATTCCAAGCCCTACAAGCCCTTAATGTAGTTGCTGCTAAGTCCTGTGTGATCCTGACTGCAGCTTCATGATAGTTGAATTGTATCTTTCTGGCTGCTTGTAATATTTTCTCTTTGACTTGGGAGTTCTGGAACTTGGCTATAATATTTCTGTTTTTTTCTTCTTTTGGTTTCTCTTTGGATAAGATCAGTGGATTTTCTCAATTTCTTTTTTGCCCTCTGCTTCTAGGATATCAGGGCAGTTTTCCTGTAAGAATTCTTTAAAAATGAGATCAAGGCTCTTTTCCTTATCATGACTTTCAGGTATCCTAATAATTTTAAAATTATCTTTCCTGAATATGTTTTCCAGATCAGTTGTTTTTTCAATGAGATGTTTCACATTTTCTTCTAATTTTTCATTCTTTTAGTGTTGAAGTATTATGTCTTGATTTCTCATAAAGTAATCAGCTTTCTTTAACTTCATTCTATATCTAAAAGATTTGTTTTCCCCAGAGAGCTTTCTTATCTCATTTTCCATCTGACCACTTCTGCTTTTTAAAGTGTCCTTGTCCTCAATAACTTTTTGGACTGTTTTATCCATTTGACCCAAACTGGTTTTTAATATGTTTTTTTTTCAGCATTTTTTTTTGGATTTCCTTGACTAAGTTGCTGACTTTGTTTTCATGTTTTTCCTGCATCTCTCTCATTTTTTCCCCCAATTTTTTTTCTATCTCCTTTACTTGATTTTCAAAATCTTTTTTGAGCTCTATTATAAACCTGAACCCAACTTCCATTTTTCATGGAATCTTTAGATGCAGAAGCTTGTACTTTCTCATCTTCAGATTGAGTATTTTGATCCTCCTTGGGATCATAGACAAAGTATTTGTCAAATCAGGTTCCTTTTTTTTCTGCTCATTTCTTCAGCCTGTGCCTGGTTTTGGGGTGCTTTCTGAGTTTTTGAGTTTTATTGGGCCACCCCAACAAGGACCTTACTGTGTGAGTCTCTGACTGCTCTCTTGGTCTGTGAATGACCACAAGTGTACCCCTCTGCTGGGGTGGGGGGAGGTCCCTGTTCTACACCTAGACTGTGATCGGGGTCTGAATGTGGTCAGAGCCCCAGAGTCCTGTTCCGGGAACAGAGGACAGACCTTGGAAGTCTCCCTCCATTCCCTTACCTTTGATGGGCTGAGCACTCAGGGCACAGCTGTCTAGAGGCTCCTGCTTGCTGGCTCCACAGGCCTGCTTCTGTTTCCTAGATCTTGGCTTCTGGCCATGCTGGCAGAGGTCTCCTTACTGATTTTCCAAGTTGTGCTTGGTTTTCCCTGGCGTTCAGGTTAGGAAACAGTTTCTGCTGCTGGGAGCCACAGCTCCCAGGCCCTCAGGCTATTCCCGGGAGGCTGAAGTTTCTTCATTCTGACAGGCTGCTCCTCTAACCCTGTGGAACAGAGTTTTTCTACTACTTTCCAGATTACCTTGTGCTGGAGAATTGGCTCACTGAATATTTCTGTGGGTTCTGTCTCTCGAAAATTTAGTTAGAGTCATAATTTCAAGATTTTTGAAATATTTTGGAGAGATCGCCTAGGAGAGACTCTTCTCCTGAAGCCATCTTGTCTTTGCCCCTAGGCCTTCTTCTTACTGGTGTGGGGTGCCATGAACTCTGCCAATGGAGCTTTGTTGGCTTTGTGATATGTGCCAGGAAGTGACTTAGCTAGACATGTGATTGTATAGCTTCTCTTCTCTTAGCTTCTGACTTCTGTGGAGTCCTTGTCTAAGGCATTAATTACCTCTTCTTCATGTGAGGACAAGTGAAATACTTTGTTTTTTTTTTTTTCAGATCAGAGTTTAGAAGCTTAGCCATTAGCAATTTTGGGGGAGGAGTGTCAGGCCCTTCAAACACCTGCTGTCATCTCTGTATAAAGAGAGTAAAATCTGTCTTTGTAGCCCTTCTTATTGCCAGTTTACACATGATTTGGTATGATTTTGGGAAGCTGCATTTTAAACAAGCCACAAGGATTCTCTGGATCTGATGATTTTCCTAATCTACCAAGATACTTTGCTGCTTGGCATGCAAATAGATTAGAACTGGAACTGAAACCAAACCAGTGAGGAGAGTTTATTGTTTTCTATGAAAGTGGCCACTTTTCTGACTCTATCATATATAAGCGTCCTAGGTTTTTGAGCCTCTCTGCACCAAGAATAGTATATATTTTTATTAATGGATTCAGGAAGTTGGACATTTAGTATTTTTGGAATTATTAATATTTGCAAATGTGAAAAGATTATTGATATGATCATATATTTCTGGAACTGGGCATGAAGAAGGGCTAGTGTGTGAAATTGAGGGTAAGAAATCTGGTGATCATTTTTAGGAGAACAAGAGAATGTGAAAAACAACAGGTATGAAGGATAAAAGGAGTAGGATGGGTGAGAGAGATTGAATTTGTATAAAAGAGCAATTGCTTTAAAATTAAAATTTCTTGTCCCTTACTGTAGTATTGTTAGTAGGTCTCCTGGCATATTGGTACATGTATAGGCTAGCATAACTTCTGCCCTTAAAAACAAAACAAAATTTAGCATTTTAAAAATTTTCAGTTCTCAATTCTCTCACTACTTCTACTCATCCCCCATTTATTAAGAAGACATTTGACATTATCAGATTGTCTTTTAAAAAAATTGAGCCTATTTATATTTGGTTGAATTTGTCCTATAACTGTCCAAGTCATGATTCTTTGTCTTTGGACTTAGTGTAGAAATTCAGTTGTTTTGTAATGAGTTAGATTTAGAAATTGAGTTTTCTTTTTAATCACTGTCCTATTCTTGTGTCAAGGAAATCTGTCACCTTTGAGCAAGATAGGTGGACACCAGGGCATTTAATTGAGAATCAATTTACTGACTATTGCTAACCTAGCTAAAAAATTGATTATACTCAGACCATTGTCTTAGTTTACCTTAATTTTCAAGCATTGCACCATTATAAATATGGAATCATACAAAACATTTTTATATTAGTCATGTTTTTGGAAAAAATCAAGAAAAATAAAGTGAAAAAAGTATGCCTCCGTTGGCACCCAGAGCTTTTATCAGTTCTCTTTCTGAAGGTAGATAGCATTTTTTCATCATGAGTCCTCTGGAATTGCTGTGGATTATTGTATTGATCAAAATTAAGTATTTCACAGTTGATTATTATTACAATATTGCTGTTTACTAAATGTTCTCTTGGTGCTCCTTACTTAATTTTGTATAAGTTTGATAAATCTTCCCAGGTTTTTCTGAATCCTCCTTTTTGTTCTTTCTTTCTTTCTTTTTTTTTTTTTGCAAGGCAATGGGGTTAAGTGGCTTGCCCAAGGCCACACAGCTAGGTAATTATTAAGTGTCTGAGGCCAGATTTAAACTCAGGTACTCCAGGGTCAGTGCTCTATCCACTTGTGCCACCTAGCTGTCCCCTTCTCATTATTTCTTACAGCAAAATAATATTCTATCACCATCATATACCCCAGCTAGTTTAACCATTCCCCTACTGACAGGCATAACCTCAATTGCTATTTCCTTGTCATATCAAAAAAAGCTGCTATAAATCTTTTTTTTTGTATATATGATTCTTTTCCTTTTTTCTCAGTCTCTTTGGAGCATAGGCCAGGTAGTGATCTTGTTGAATGAAAGAATTTGTACAGCTTTTTATAGCCTTCTGGGTAAATTATTCTACAGAATGGTTGGACCAGTTCACAGATAGTGCTTTTGATACTTTATCTCTTGTCGGTATCATGAAACTACCTTAAAATGCACCTGTAGAAGAAAGGGAATCTCTGCCAGTGCAAATTAGCATTTTGTTGAGGGTTGCCAGATACCTTAAAGTTCTAAATACATGGTAGATAGGAGGATTTTTAATACATTTTGAATACAACTTATTCAGGACAAGACAGATGTCCCCTACTAACCCTTAAGTTTATATTACCCATCTTAACCTTACATCACTAATGTTATTTACCACATGATGATGATGATAACTAGCATTTATATAAATGCTACTATGTGCCAGACTCTGTGTGAAGTACTTTATAAATATCATCTCACTGGATCCTTAAAAATAACTCTTGGAGGTAGATGTTATTATCCTCATTTTACAATTGAGGAATGAAGGCAAACAGGTTAAGTGACTTAACCTGAAGTAACAAAGCTCTTCAGTGTCTGAGGGTGGACCTGGTCTTCCTGACTCTAGACCTAGCACTCTTATCTATGTGCCACCTACATACAAACACAGTTGATTCCACAGACTATTTTTCTTGGTTGACCTTTGTATTTCCATGATTGATAAGTGTTTCTATGATACTCAATCACTGTTGAGACATTGCATATTGAGCCTCTGGCTATGTTCTATCATCACTATTGACACAGGCATTGATGATATACTTCATGGTGATCTACTTGGAAGATACTAACAGTAGAACTGCTAAGCATCAATAGCCATTCTTTTATTACTTGCATTGCTTCAGTTATGAGTATAAAGGGTATAGTACTGTGACTGTCGAAGAGCTATATGATTTCAAGTAAGTCATTTTATGCCTCAGTTACCTCAACTATAAAACAAGGAGAGCAACACCTACCTTGTCTATTATACAGAAAAGCTGTAAGGATGAAATGATAATGTGGATGGGAAAAGATTTTGAATGTTAAAAGCTGTAACAGTGCACAGTGATCTCATCATATCTTCATTTCCACTTTGGGTTCTATAATGAAGAGAGGACCTGAGGGAGTATGGGGAAGATAATGGAGTAGTTGGAAAGTGGCCAGTTCAGACATTTTTGGTTATGGGACCAATAATTTCACTTTCTTCCTACTAACTGCAGTTTGTTCCAGTGTTTATAACCCCTTGGTTATAGATCATTTCTGGAATAAGCAGCTAGATATTCCCCCTGAATCAGTAGAGTTTCATTACAAGCAATTCCAGTCCATTCTGGATTTACTTTGTTATGTAGATTTGGCTCCATATCTGTCTCCTACTTAAAGTTTCTTAAAGACTAGTGAATCCATTTTTTTTCTTTTTAGTAAGAGTACTGAAACTTTTGAAAAGATTTTAATATCAAATTCCATTAATCCTTCAGACAGAGTCTACTCATTGGCTGCATGAGCTTTGGGATGAAGTCTCTCTTGGCCCCTGACAAGGTAGGTTCTTGGGAGAAACCTGGTGATATCATTACTTTAAGGGTGGTGCAGTCCTGGGAAATTTTCTCTGGAAACTTTGTGGGGAGGCAACCAAGTTCCTGAGATCCATCTCAACAAAGAGGCAGCTAGATGACACAGTGGATAAGAGTAGTAAACTTGGAGTTAGAAGATCTGAATTCAAATCCTTTCTCAGATACTTACTAGTGTGATCCTGAGCAAGTTATTCAATCTTTTTCAGTCTTGGTTTCTTTATTTATAAACTGGGGTAGCAGTAGTCCTTTTCTTCCAGAGTTGTTGTGAGAATCAAATGAGAAAACATTGTTATTTGCAGTTGGAGCAGTGAATTGAAGATGTGTTTGTCACCAATTGTAACTGAACTGTAGCAAAACCCCTGTTTCTTATCCAAAACTACTGATGCAGAGTTCTTCCAAAAGGAGCAGAGATAATGTTTAAAAAGGAGCACTGGGTGCATAAGAAGAGCTAGGATATAAAATTATTTTCTTCCCTTGGTACATTATCATGGTTGATATGAGGTAGCTAGTGCAGATATCATTATTATTATTATTATTTTACAGATGAAGAAATTGAGATTTAATTGACTTTCCCAAAGTCCTACTCATATTTCTATTTCCTACTCATGTTTTCCCAAGGTCCTATTCATATTTCTCCTGACTCCAAGTTCAGGACTCTCCAACTTTCACAAAATGAAAAAGTCCCTGTCCTGGGCCACCATTTGCTTCTTTAGGGTTTCTCATAAGTGGATCACAACAAGAACAAGACTCATCAAGTTTTGATTCCAGAGTCTACCAGTTAAGGGACTAACCAGCATTCTGAGGGACTTCTTCAAGATCTAAGGCAAGAGAAAAGGAGAGGGAAAAGTAATAAAAAAAAGCTCACATTTCTATATAAATTTTTAAGATTTATTAAGGAATATGTCTCTGTTATCTTGTTTGATCCTCACAGTAACTATTCTCATTTTATAGATTTAGGAAACTGAGGCCTGTCCAAAGCTACATAGTAAGTTCCAGAGTTGAAAGATTAGACTCCAGACCCCTGGTTACCAGTTGAGTGCACTATCCTGCCTTAAGCCTTCTCTAGTTCAGAAATGCCTTATTTGCCTTATTTGAATACTCTTCTGCTATTTGCAGCAGTAGCAGCAGCAGCAGCAGCAGCAGCAGCAGCAGCAGCAGCAGCAGCAGCAGCAGCAGCAGCAGCAGCAGCAGCAGCAGCAGCAGCAGCAGCAGCAGCAGCAGCAGCAGCAGCAGCAGCAGCAGCACTGTCTGCAATGGCCTCCCTCTGAAGGAACTGTCCAAATAGCCCAAGTCTCTCTTTGTCTTAAACAATGCACTCATTGTGCAATATGCTCATTGGTGGTGACTGCATCAAATAATGGAGTCGTTTTAAAAAAATTTTATTTATTTCAGGCAATGGGATTAAATGACTTGCCCAAGGCCACACAGCGAGGCAATTATTAAATAGCTGAGACCGAATTTGAACTCAGGTTCTTCTGACTCCAGGGCTGGTACTCTATCTACTGCTCCTCCTAGCTGCCCTTAGATAATGGAGTGTTTGCCATGCTGCTGTTTCCAAGTGATTCCTTCCTGACCCCCATTAATGTTCTTCCTGCCTTAGGAGATCAGTGGCTGGTATTATCTTCTGGGACCAGACCTGGGCCGCACAAAACATCTTAAAGTGGCAACTCGGAGGTTGAAGCAGAGCAGAGGTATGTTTTTCATGATTTCAAACCTTAGTTTGAATCTTGACACATAGTTATAAAGAAGTTTTATTTGGAGACCACTCTAATTAGACATTTCATCTAGCACCTCCCCTCCCTCTACCTTCTTCCAGCCATTTAGACAATTCTATTCTTGTGTTTATATTACAACCTGTTAACTCTCTATATTGATAAAAGGAACAGTGTCAAGGGTCAGTCTCTCTCTTGACTGACATGATATTAATAATGATTTGCCCACTACAGACAGATGAGCAGCTTGCCTAGGCAGTGAGGCTTTGAAGACTTTATTTCTCTTGATTGAGTTTACTTTTGAAAAGGAGGATATTACTGTCTGTGAGCTACATAATCTCAGGGGCAGAAGAGGATCATGCATTCACACTGTGAATGTAATTCCCTAGGGAGCTTTTCTCTTTGGGGAGACTGCTTAAGTGATCTGGTGCTAGACAGTAGCTTGAAACTAGTTGCATGTTCCTATTGATGACCTGCTTTGATTGCCTTTTAGATCTGTTACTGAGAAAGCCTGAGCTAGCACTGAAACATGTGGACACAGAAAACATGAAGCTATTCAAGGTGGGTGAGTGGGAGAAAATGGGAATGAAAAAAGGTTGTTAACCATTCAAACACTTCTCAGGGTTTCATTGTCTAGCTTGCTGGACATCCATTAGTCTATCTTTAGTTGAGTCATCTTATAAAGTACCTGAAAGTCAATAGGAAATCTGTTGTAATTTGCATAATTTTACTCTTGGTTACTAGAGTACCATGCCTAGTATTTAAAGCAGATCCACTCTGTAGAGTGGATGATTTGGAAACCCTGGTTGGTTTTAGCCATTTAAGGTTTAGGAGTCAATATGGGACATTAACTGAAACTTTGCTCAGAGACCTTTTGCTAGATTTGGGAGCAGGGACAGCATTTGGGGCCTAGACAGTTTCACTTCCCAGGAGGAGTGGAAACTCCAAATAGTCCAGGTCTGAGACAGCATAGTATACTTAAAAGAACATTAGACTTCATCTTAGAGGATTCTTCATGGTCAAGAGCCAACTTTGCCACTAGTACATTCATGTGACTATGAATAAGATACTTAATCTTTATGAATTTCAGGCAGCTCTCTGTTATCTGTGTTTGTGCTCCATTGATTAAATCATAGATCCTTGAAGTATTGATTTAAGTTACCTCTGGGGCTCAGGGACTTTTGTGAGGAGCTTTGTCCACTGTCCATCTTACTGTTGCTCCCACTCGAATCACTGCCACCACCCCCTAGCTATGAATTAGCTCCCTCAAATTCATTTAACCCATACCAAGACTATGACACTAGCTACCACTTGAAGCTTGTTGCTGAGTGAGAATACTGGAGACATTATTTCTAAGTGCAAAGTAATAGACTTGAGACCAAGGATTCTGCTTTTGTGTTCTGTCTCTGAGCTAGTCCCCCACCTATGCCTCTCCAACCCATTCTTTGGGGAAATGACCCAGCTGGCCTTAGATTTCCTTCCTTCCCTTCTACTAGTTTAGTTTTTCATTGGCAGAAACAGTCAAGTTCACTCTGAAAATTCTTTTTTTTTCTTTTTTCTTTTTGCAAGGCAATGGGGTTAAGTGACTTGCTGAAGTCCACACAGCTAGGTAATTATTAAGTGTCTGAGGCTGGATTTGAACCCAGATACTCCTGACTCCAGGGTGGGTGCTCTTTCCACTGTGCCACCTAGCTGCCCCCTTCACTCTGAAAATTCTCAAAGTTCCTGATAACAATGCATTGTATCAAAAAACATGACTTGTGATAATGCAAGAAAGATATTTATCATATATGTTGGAGAAAGGTAAATTGGTATTATTAGGCCACTGGATTTTTTAGGAATAAAGGTTGTCTTAGGGATAACTAGGTAGTATACTGGACTAGAACACTGGACTTGGAATGAGGAGGACTCATCTTCCTAAGTACAAATCCAGCCTCAGATATTTATTAGCTGTGTGACCCTGGGCAAATCACCTACTCCTATTGGCCTCATCTCTCGCATGAACTAGAGAAAGAAATGGCAAACTACTCCAGTATCTCTGCCAAGAATACCTTAAATGGAGTCATGAAGAATCAGTTACTACTGAATCATCTGAACAATGGCAACAGTCTTAAGCCTGGTCCAAGAAATTGACTTTGAAAGTACAAGATGGGAGGAGAGAGGCATAGGTAGATAACAGTTTGTCTTAAGAAGACTTAGGGATTTTAGTGAACTACAAGCTCAATATGCATCAACAGAATAATAATGCAACCCCAAAAGTACATGTTTTTATTGTGCTTATTAAAGGAAGCATAAATAACTTTGAGGAGTGAGGAGGGAATAATTCTGCTGAATCTGTGGTGGTGAGACATTTGAAATCTCATGTTCAGTCCTGGGCCTCATACTTTAGGATTTTGAAGAGCTGCTGTTGACAGGTGGAGTCAGTAAGCATTTATTGAGTCCTTAAAAGCAAAAAGACAATTCCTCCCCTCAAGGAGTTTATATTCTAATGGAGGAGCACTACATATACTGGGAAAGTGGGAGATGCCCTGGAGGCAGCTCCAGCTCTCTCTGTCTAGATGTGCCTTATTTAAGGGGAAGGCAACCAGAATGGTGAAGGACCTTTGGGTACATACTAGCTGAATGATCCTAAGTACTTCTCCTTTGTCAATCAAAAAGGAAGTTTCTGCCCTTGCCCCTAGAGAAGAGACAGTGGCTCAGAAAAGACCTTCCTTACAAAGTAACAGATGAAAAGGCTATTGCAGTAGTCCAGGTGAGAGTGAATTAGCTGGGGGAATAAAAAGAAGGGACAGAGCTGAGAGATGTTGTGGGGTATAGGATCAACAAAATTTGGCAACTGACTGGGTATGATGAATAAAGAAGAAGGAGTTGAAATCAACACTTAGTTCCAATTCACATGCAAGTCAAGACATTACTCATTGGTGTCATTGATTCCCTTTAAAAATGAAGGATAAGCCAAAACAGACCAGTTAGTTGAAGATTGGTTGATGGAACTGGGGATGTTTAGCCTGGAGGCTAGATGTAGTAACTGTCATCAAATACTTGAAAGACTTTGTTATAAAAGATAGATTAGTCTTGTTTTTGTGTGGTCCCAGAGGATAAAGTTAGTATTGATGGATAGAAATTTCTGAGACAGATTAGAATTCTCCAAAAATTGAATGAGTTGTCACAGGATGTAGTGGATTCTCCTTCTCTGCAAACCTTTGGGCAAAAACTAGGTAACCTCTGTGTGTGAATGTATGAGTAGGTATGGGTATGGGTATGTATTTGGGTGTGGGTTTGTGTATGTGGATAAAGGTGATAAGGGTGTGCATATTGGGGGTATATTGTAGAAGGGAATCTTTTAAAGTATGTACTTCTGGTTTGGTGATTTGTGATTCTGTAAATCAGAGAGGTGGAATTTGAATCCCTGCTTTGCTATTCACTGATCATCTGTGGGCCTCAATTTCCTCTTCTGTAAGTTGGGATTATTTCTTAGGACCCTTGTAGTTCTAAATGCTAAGATCCTATGATTTCATTCTTCCAGATTTCTCAAAGAGCACTTCAAAAGAACAACATGGTTGGTGGTGATTCAGCAAGTAACAGCTTCCTGGGTTTAAGTTGCTTGTTATTGACTAACTATAGCCCTTTTCTATGAGCTAAGTGCTTTCTTTCCATTATTCAGGCTTCCTTCCCTCTCAGCCAAAGCCTTAGTGACCACACTAAGGGAATGGGGAAAGATACAGCCCTAGTTTGTGAGGGAGAATCACAACTTGGTGATCTAGATGACCTTAGGAATGTTACCTTCTCTCTCTCTCCCATGGTCTTTCTTTCCCACCTTCTTAACACTGCTTCATCTAGTGGCTGAATGTGATCCATCATTCCTCTGGTGTAATATCTTAGAATGTTGGTAGCAGCTGTTTTTTTTTTTCCTAGATCTGAGACAGGATGGTGTTTCATTGGTTAGGTGTATAGAAACTTACCCTGGAGGACATGGGGATTTGGGGAGGATTTTTGAAATTCTTTTTCTTGCATGGTATGTTATTGGAAGCATAGTAAACAAGAAGTCATTAGTGAGGCTTTGCTTGTGTCCAGCACTGTACTCAACATTACTACAAGCACAAAGTTTAGGGGCTTCTCTGGTCAAGAAATTAAGCCATAGGGATGGCTAGGTGACACAGTGTTAGAGCACCAGCCCTGGAAGTCCGAGGACCTGAGTTTAAATCCAACCTCAGACACTTAATAAGCACCTAGCTATGTGGCCTTGGGCAAATCATTTAACCCCATTGTCAAGCCATAAGTCAATACAGTAATAAGACCACATACAGAGTATCCCAAAAGTCTTAGTACAGTTATAAAGTTATAAAGTTTACAAGTGCACAATGACTCTTGGGACATCTTGTACAATAAATCACTTAAGCATATAATAAAAATAGAAAGTGCATTTGAAGTCATAAAAGGGAGAGCCACACACTTCACTTTAGATATAAATATTTTCTCTCTACTGAATAAAAAGATAAATTTTTCACCTCTTTGCCCACTTGAAAGAATGGGGTGAACTAAGATTTATGCTGCTCCTCTTTGATCTTAGTTCCTGGACTGAATGAACTGGTGCTGAGAGCACAAGAGCCACAACTTAGATTCATCAATATTAGAGCAAGGAGAGAGGGACTTTTTTTTGAAAGATTTTATTTATTTTGAATTTTACAATTTTTCCCCTAATCTTGCTTCCCTTCCTGCACCCCCCACAGAAGGCAGTTTGTTAGTCTTTACATTGTTTCTGTGGTATGCATTGATATAAGTTGAATGTAATGAGAGAGAAATCATATCCTTAAGGAAGAAACATAAAATATGAAATATAGCAGAATTACATAAGATAACATTTTTTTTTTAAAAATTAAAGGTAATAGTCTTTGGTCTTTGTTCAAACACCATGATTCTATCTCAGGATACAGATAGCATTCTTCGTCACAGATATCCCCAAATTGTGCCTGATTGTTGTCCTGTTGGTATGAGCAAGTCCATTAAGGTTGATCATCACTCCCATGTTGCTGTTAGGGTGTACAATGTTCTTCTGGTTCTGCTCCTCTTGCTCAGCATCAGTTCATGCAAATCCCTCCAGGCTTCCCTGAATTCCCATCCCTCCTGGTTTCTAATTGAACAATAGTGTTCTGTCACATACATATACCACAGTTTATTAAGCCATTCCCCAATTAATGGACATTCATTCAGTTTCCAATTCTTTGCCACCACAAACAGAGATACTATGAATATTTTTGTACAGGTGATGTTTTTTTCCCTTTTTCATAACCTCTCACCTGTAGTGGTATTGCTGGATCAAAGGGTATGCACATTTTTGTTGCCTTTTGGGTGAGAGAGGGACTTTTAAAGATGATCTAGTTTAATTACCATCCTATAATCAAGTAAGCTGGTATACCTATTTTAGAGATGAGGCTACTGAGGCCAGAGAAATTAAATAATTTGAACAAGGTCATACAACTTTTTCTCTTACTTTAAAGGGATTGCAGTTTTGGCAAGGGTATTACAAACCATAGGTTCGTGATATCTCTTCTTTTACTCCCAGAGACTTTAGACCTCTTCCAGTCAAATTCCCGAGGCTGACTGATTGGATAGAAATAGAGACATCAGACACAGAACTTGATATCATATTAGCCTTTATATAGTGTATATACTGGTGCCAGACTCTGTGTTGCCCCAGAGCTGGTCTGACTGGTTTTATATGCCCCAGCTTTATGTGATACACATCTGGCTGGCAGCCATATCTCTTGAGTCTGTTCTCAGACTAAGGGAGACACCCCACAGGGTAGTTGCAATGCAAATACTTAGCCTGGGCTCCAGTCCTGAAAACTTTATTTCCCTCCTGCAAAGAAGGGTGAATGAATTGGGATTCTGGTTTGTAGCTATGGGAAGCTGTTTAAGTAGAATAAGGAGCTGTCTGTTCTACAGTCATGTAAGACTAAGAAGGTTGTCCCTTTGGATTTGAGTACCTCTTTTGTTAAGATGTGCTTCTGTTTGCCCTCAGGTGGGAGCAGCCTGGGAATTGGAGTTGTGTCCTCTGATATGGTTCAATTCTCCTTGATATGAACGAGTGAGATGAATTATAGCCACACAACACTGGATCCCAATAGGATAGGAATCCCAATAGAAATAAAATAGGAAATTGGACTCAACAAGGCCAGTGATTTATCAGCATTCAGTTCATTTGGCTGCTTTCCTTTGGCTACATTTTTACTTATTTGTTTGAAACTGTAGAATTTTGCTAGACAAACAAACCTAGGACCTATCCTCCCCCCTCCCTTCCTTTCACACAATCAAAACTGGCTCTGAAAGCTCCCAGTTTATCCAGTCTGGGCTTCTGTGGAGTGTTGCCCAGAGAGTAGCATGAAAGCAGGAACAACTCTTTAAACTCCCTCTAACTGAATATCTTTGAGGGCTCTCTCTCTCCCCAGACTCAGGCAAAAGTCAGGACATAAGAGAGAAAGGAGTTCTTGGAATTTTTATTTGTACTAAAGCTTCCAATTCTGACTGACAATGGCCAACCTGTAATCCCAGCACATAAGAAATTATCCTTAGCAGTTCCATCTTTTCTATCCTGCATGCAGAAGAGGGAAATTTCAATTTTTTTAGTGAAGTATAAAGATAAATTGGGCCTTCTGAGAGGGGAGGGCTTGGGAGTGATGTAGATGACTTTTAAGGAAGGAAGAGAAACTTTAAAACATGCTTCAAGGAATGAGATTGCAAGGCACTTATGGAAAAATTAAAATGTTTGGTGTGAGCTTTAGGGCTTAGATGAAATTACACATCATAAATTGGTAGAGGTCCCAGTCAACATAGTTTGGATTGGGGGGCTAAAATATCTGATTTTTACCTTTTTCAGGTTGAGCACAATTAGTTAGTGGCAAAGTTGGCAAAAATGACAAAGTTGATGACATCTTGTAGTGTTTATCTTGTTATGGAATCTTTAATACTGGCCCTAGGTTTTAATGGAAAATGAATTTGACTCTGTGCCTCTTCTCAATTTTCTTTCATTTTGGTTCCTGTGGGACTGTATCTGGGTGAGAGACACCAAGTCTATTTGCAGTTTGGAGTTGCTTGTATTTCCGAAGTGGAGGGTCCACTCACATGGTGATTTCTTCCTCATCTCTCTGAGCTGCATCCAGGGGGACAGGCTTGGGATGTTCTTTCTGCTATCATTGCCTCTGACTTCCAGTGGATAACCATGACCTTTTAATCTACCATAAAGACATGATGGAGGGGTGGATAGAATTCTAGCCTGAAAGTCAGGAGAGTTATACTCTGACTCTGGCTTTACCACTAAAGTAACTATGTAACTAGGACCGTATCACTCATCCTCTTTAGGCCTTCAAATTCCACTAAAAGGAGAAGGTTGCCTTTACCTATCAGGGTATTTTCAACTCTGAATTCTATGATTTTGTGATTAGGATAGTCCAATTTAGCAAGCATTCAATAATTGTCTATTATTTGAAAGGATATTTAAAGCTCTATCTAGCTCTAAACACTGACTTTCCAATTCAGGTATTTGTGGCAGCAGGACAGAAAGAGCCACACCTCTATTTTGTTCTGTCTATAAAAATTACTTCTGCATCCCATGAATAACATGACTAATATTGGATGAAGTGACTTTTTCCTTGGCTTTGAATCCTTAGTATGACAATTCCAGACCAGATGCGACTCATCCAACAACATCCAACTCAGATGTGTTCATTTAGGTTAATGAGATGAGGAATGGGAGAACTAAGGTTCCCAGGGAATTTGGTAAAAGATGATCAGGGCCGATGCCAAGCAGCAAATCATGTTAGAAACAGCTTGTCAGTCCTTTAGTAGCTCAGATGTCCTTTGTTTAGATGGACTGGGACCTAAAACCTTTTCTCAAATTTTGATAAATTTTTCTTTTCTCTATCCTAATATAATACAAAGATGAACATGACCAAGAGTGTCTTTGAAGATTTATGGGCATTATGTAGAATTAGATCAAGTTTTTATCTAAGTGGTAAGTCCATCAATCTTATTTGAGTTGTCTTTATTTGGTCCATCAGAATTTTCCCTAGGAAAACTGTGGTGATGGATCTAGGTTTTGGAAGTTTCCAAATTGCTTTGACAAAGAGATTCCAAAAGCTAGTATTACACAGTCATCATGTCATTGATTAGATTTAATTCTTTCTTATGTAGTGTCTTACAAAATGTTTCACTTATAACAGCCTTGGTGATATAAGTAGTATAAAGATTACACTCATTTTTGGAAGTTCAGAGTCTGGTTGCACAGATGAAGAAAAATGATGCCTAGAGAAATGAATTTGGTTTGCCTAAAGTCAACATATCTATCATGGTAGAGCCAGGACTTCAATCTAAATCTTCCTCCAAGGCCAGGTTCTTTCTACTACATTGACTGTGCCTTGTTGGTGAACCTCCCTAACCCCTTCCCTTATCCATCTCTCAAGGTGGCATATTGCCATTTGGTGACTATTCTTTTTATTTTTTATCCTACTCCAATCTGCCCTCAGTGCTGCTTCATTTTTTAGCATATTTCACACAATTAGAAATATTGGGGTTGGGTTATTTATTTTAGGTCCTTTTAGAGTAGCCCTTTTGTACATTTATGCAAAACTAACAGGATGAGATGTCATGCTACAAGCAACTGTGGGTCCTTCTTGAATTCCCCAATCCCAATTCTTTTTTCTTTTTCCAGACTGGGTAATCTCTGTGCTAAATGGAAGGGGGGGGAGTAGTTGCAATAGAGAACTGTGTTTTCTGCTTGGGCTTCCCATCTAGGCAGTGTTTGTGAGAACACTGCAATAACAAAGTACTCCATGCTCAAGAATGCAGCCAGAACAAAAGCAACATCAATAGTGCAGGGGCTAGGGAATACTAAATAGTTGACAGGAATTTTAATATAAAACTCTCTCTTCCTTGTCATTCAGAGGTTTCAGGAAGCTCTCTGGCTTATCGTTAAGAGGCATACAGCTCAGACAGGGGTTGGGGAGGTGAAAGGTGATTTCCTGCCATTCTTCTGTGGAGCTGGGTTCCCATGGGCGGTTATGCCAGTTAACTGTGGCTCAGTACAAACTGTTGAGCTTCAGGGTGACTAGAACTCCTCCTGCTTTGGGGAATTGAGTTTTCATGGGGCAACAGCTGAGTTGGGACCAGTAGCTATGAATCGCTTCAATGGGCTCTGCAAAGTGTGCTCTGAGAGGCGTTATCGACAGGTAGGTCTCTGGAAATATAGGGATGTGGGGGCGGGTGGTCGTGGCTGTTTGGAACTCAGTCTTTTTGTGTCATCCCTTTCTCTTACTATGAGCCCTGACTTCAGATTCTTTATCTGCTTGGTAAATTTCTCTTTGACCTCAGTGAAGGGTAGCAGAGGAAGAGGGGAGGAACTTAGAGCATAAGACGGGGATCCTATGAATCCAAGGGATTCAAAGGATCTCACTTCTGTTTTTCTCTTCCCACTGTTCAAATAACCTCTTATTTTGAAAATCCACATATCTGATTCTAATCATTATGTTTTCCTTTTTAAAAACCACCATTATATTTCCTTCCCTTTTTCCTGACCCTTTAAAGTTATTTTAAAAGAATTTTTCATGAAGGGCAACTTTCGCTCTGAGAGTGACATTAGGTGATATAGTGGAAAGAACAGTGGGCTTGGAGTGAAGACTGACCTGGTCTCAAATCCAGCCTCTGGGCATTCCTAGCTTGGTGACCATGGACTTAGCTATTATAAGCCTCAGTTTTCTTATCCACCTAGGTGGGGAAGATACTAATAATACCTGGTTCCTACCCCACTGGGTTGTTTGTTAAAATATATTTTGCAAACTTTAAAGACTTTTGTAAATGTCAGATTTTATTATTAATAAGAATGGAGGGGGGTTTAGGATAATAGGATTTAGAATTTTGTAGATGAGAATGCTGAGGCCTAGAGAAGTCAGATGACTTAAACACTTTCCTAAGGTAGTCAGGAGAAGTAACCTTTTCCTTCTTTTAGTGAGTTGTTTTGGGATGGACTAAGTCAATATTCTTGATGGACCCTGGAACTTTTCTGAATGAAGGACAGAACCTTCAATTCTAGGGTTAGAAGGCAGATATAATTCAGATAGAATCCTGAAGTTAAGAGAAAAGATATTTGGGTCTGGGCTGGTAGGAGAGGGGTAGGAAATGAAGCTTTTTTTTTTTTTTTTGTAAAAAGAAGGCAAATGACAGTGTGAAAACAAGGAGTATCTCTCTGACCCCTAAGTAAGACAACTTCTCTCTGAGGAAGACTTGATTTTTATCCTCATGTTTTTTGACTGCTCTGTGGCTTTTTTGGCAGGGGCAAAATATAGGAAGCACTCCCAGCATACTGCCTCTGGACTGGAGAAGGTCCACTGCCTTTAATGGAGCTTGGACTTTTAGTATCTGAGCAGAAATTTTAAATGCTCCCACCTCTTCCATATCACCTCTTTGAGCAATAGTTTTTTTTTTTTCTGTCCCCTTCTTGCTAATGTATCCCTTTCTTCTAGTCCCCACCCATTCTTGAAGCCACATGAGTCAGCTACTTGGATAATCAGCATGGCTAGAAGTGTCTGTAGTACTGGGTGGCCGCAGGTTATAGTGGACATAATATTAGAAAGGGAGATGATTTATTCCTTGGGGATTGGAGATAGGAGTAGATCACAGAGATTGGGAAGGAGGTTGGAATCAGGAAAATTTGGGCAAAGTTGAGGCTGGGAATGAGCATACCTGGTGAAAGCATTTAGAAGTATACTACTGGCTTGGAAAACCAAATTAAAGGAATGATTAACAAACACAACAAATCAGGAAACAATAGACATGAGATCTCATTGAGAAGAAGACCTTGAACTTGGGAATGAAGATGTTCATTTATTTTCTGCTGGGATCAGAAGCCTTCACCAAGCCTTGCTGTCCAGTAACCAGTTCTGTCATGGCTTTTCCTGTGGTCTTGGACTAGGCCATTTATGCTTCAGGTCTTCATTTATCCAGCTATTTAATGAGGAGGTTTGGATTCCAGGATCTTAAATATTTTCTTCCAACTCTGAATTTAAGGGGTCTGTTGGTGCATGTAGCTAAATCCCATTAGGGAGGTTGTAAATGCATTAAGGTGGTTGGAATGTGGTGTGAGAGATATGGGTTGATTCTGACATCTAAAATGTGAGCACAAATCTCTTACTCTCTGGGTAGCACTTTGCATATCTTCAAAATATGAATGAATAATTGGCATACTTATGCTTAGAAACCAATATGTAAGTATAAAGATCAGTATATATGTATAAATATAAATATATTTTTAATTTTTACTTGGGGGAATTTTTAATGCTCAGTATTCCCTACTCACTGAAAAGAATTCTTTTGGATTGTAACATTATCATAGGCAGCAAGACAAACAAAGCAAGACCAGTGCTTTTACCTTTATAGCTTAATGCATGATGGAACAGAAAACTACTATTATTAGACTCTGCTTGTGTTGTGCCTATCTTAGGGAAAACCAGTTGACTCCCATCCTTTTTTTTCTTCTATTCTCCTCATCCCCATCAATATCAGGATGTGTTTATTCTCTGGTGCAGTCCATTGCTTCCGGAATCTATTGGGGCTAGCCTTTGGAACTGGGACATAGGCAATGTCTTTTTTTTTTTTTTTGCTGTTCTTTGCTGAAGTTTGTTTTTCTTTTTTTTTTTTTCCTGCCTTAGCTATGTATTTTCCCAGAATTCTTATGGGACTAGGGTTCCCCTTCATACCACCCCTCCCTTCATGTCTGTCAGATTTCCTGTTTTATAAACTTGCTTTGAATTGAGTTCCAGGGATGGTAGGAAACAGACCCTCCTGGGCTGCCACAGCAAGGCCAACCAGGGAACCTCAAAGTGAAGACTTATTTTTATTTCTGTGAGTCGGACACAATTTTGCCCTGTTCCTGTTAACATGTGCACCTTCTGTTTCAGGCAGGCCTCAACTGCCCTCCCAGTTGTTCTGTGTCTGTCTAGAACCCACCCATTCTGTAGGGCCCATTTTACCGCTCACCTTCTGTTGGAAGTTCTCTCTAGCTTCTGGCTAGTGCTGAGCTCTCCTGCCCCTTAATTTCAAGAGGCTGTTTTGGTTTTGCTTCACTTGACACTTAATGCTGTACAGCCTTAAATTGTTACTTAATCATTTGTGTGTGACACTAAACATTTGTTAGGTGCCTCCTGGGCACCAGACACGGTGCTAAGGGCTGGGCATACTGATAGGAAAAAAAAACCAGACCTTTCTAGAGAGAGAGAGAGAGAGAGAGACACTTCACATCTCCCACAGTGCTTAGTATTGACACACACTTTCTTGTTGGAGAGACCTACCTGCAAGGGATGCCATTTCAGCCTTCATTAGCTCTTTGAGCCCCATGCCATACCTGGAATTTCTGGAAAGGGGTCAGAGTTAAGGAGGTTAGCATTATCACTCTGTCAAAGAAACTGGGCTATATTTATAACAGCCCTTTTCTGGTCATGGGGGAGCTGGAGATTGAGGGGATGCCCATCAGCTGGGGAATGACTGAACAAATTGCGGTATATGACTTGAGATGAAGTGCTGTTCTGTTCTGGGAAATAATGAACATTATGCTCTCAGTAAAAAAAAAAAAGCTTACATGAGCAGATATAATGGGAAATATACTTTAAATAAAATAACAGCACTATTCCAGGATGATCAATTGTGAATGATCTACCTTTCCTCAGCAGTGCTGTGACCAAAGAGAATTCTGAAGGACTTCTGATAAAGAATACTATCCATTCCTTCCAAAAAACAAAGAACCAGAGCTATGGAAAGGTATAGAAGAGGCAGTATATATTGCTTTAGATAGAGAGGGTTATTTTATCTCCTAGCTTGTGATCTGCCATCCAAATTGTGGTTCCTTGATCAGTAAACCATATTAGGACATGTTAGTGCTGCAGTTTGTCAACCTGTAGCATTTACTAATATAACTTGAAAGAATGCTAGGCGATCACACAGGCTTAACTCCCTGCTGAGAGGTGGTTGGCAAGTTGAGTTCTACCTGGCAGTGGGCAACTTTGCCTGGCATTCAAGACCCTCTCTCCAAAAAACTGGAGTTGCTCTCTAGTTTGTCTTGGGACTGTCAACTCTTGATACCCTTTCCCCAAGGAATAGAAATGAAAGAGCCATGAAGTAAAGGCTTTTGAGAATAACCAGTTGTGGGCATATGTTGTAGATCACCATCCCAAGGGGAAGAGATGGCTTTGGTTTCACCATCTGCTGTGACTCTCCTGTTCGGGTTCAAGCAGTAGATTCTGGTAAGTAAATGATTCATTCTGAGGCAGTTTTTTGACTCTAGACTTATGGGTCCAAGTTTTTAACTCCGTGAATTTGTTGTCTTGTATAGACTGCAGCAGGGACTTAAATAGTGAAACAAAAACTAAAGTATTGTATTGATTTTTAAACTTGGAACCAAACATTAATTTAAAAATGAACTGCAAACAAAACTGAAAACTTTTTTTTCTTGGTGGAAAAAAGCAGGGAATCAATTTGAACCAAAACTAAACCTATTTAGTTTATTAAAAATATTTTAATATCACTAAAATTCAATTTATTTACAACCTCAAATGAACAGAGATGAATGAATGAATCATAAAATTTTAGAACTTAAAGGAGGAAAACAAACCTGTGGGTAAAGCAGAAAATAAGGTAGATGTCAGGACATCTGAGGGAAAGGAATAAGAGAAATAGGGAGGTAGCAGGGAAATGAAGGTGATTAGAGGGGTTGGGGAGTGAGGGAATCCAAGTTAGTGTTGAGTGACATTGATGGTAGACACTTATCTTTACCTGACAGTTCTAGAGAAGGACTGAGAAGGAAGAGGGAAAAACTTGGGTCATCATGCTGACTTTGGGTGAGGTCATGGGACAGTGCATGGATCTAGAGCTAGAAGGAATGAATCCTAGGGGGCATCTAGACCAACTCTTCATTTTACAGCAGGAAGCTGAGGCTTAGGGTGCTTGCTGCAGGCCATGCATGCATCTGTCAGACCTGGCTTGGTCCTTTGCCTGGAGACTAGAGGACTTGTTAGTTTCCTTGAGGTAACTGAGTGGTGGCGGTCTCTTCTGGCAGGGGGCCCCGCGGAACGGGCAGGGCTGCAGCAGCTAGACACGGTGCTACAGTTGAATGAGCAACCTGTGGAGCATTGGAAATGTGTGGAGCTGGCGCATGAGATCAGGTAACTGGGGCAAAGGTTCAGGGCCTCTGAGCACTTGAAGACTGTCTAACCCTTCCCAGGTTCACAGAACCTCTCTTTTGCCAAGTCCTTTACACTGTGCCAAATTGCTGTATCTGCCCAAACTCCTTGCCTACTACTGTGCCCTCAATTGCTTCTGTGTCTCCCTTGGGTTATCAGTGAATCCACCCCCAAGCTAACTGGCATACCCTCTCTCTTCCTTGTCTCCTTAACTACTCCTTCAGGAACTGCCCTGGTGAGATCATCTTGCTAGTGTGGCGTATTATCCCTCAGATCAAACCTGGGCCTGATGGTGGTGTCCTACGCAGGGCCTCCTGCAAGTCAGCTCATGACCTTCAGTCACCTCCAAATAAACGGGAAAAGAACAGTATCCTGGGTACTAGGCCTGAGCAGCGCCGCAGCTGTCACCTGGTGTGTGACAGTTCTGATGGGCTACTTGTGGGTGGCTGGGAGCGCTATACTGAAGTAGGGAAACGGACCCAGCACACTTTGCCATCATTGTCCCGGGCTTCAGCTCCCACTGACCCCAATTACATCATCTTGGCCCCTTTGAACCCTGGGAGCCAGGTAAGAATGTGCACTACTCTACTATGATTATGAGGGTGGGAATAACTGTATGGAGACATGTGTCTTTTACCTGCTAGAGATATTATGTCCCAGAGAAGAGTTGAGAAGGGAGAGGGAAACTTGTGCCATACACTGAGTTATAGGATAGATTATAGGTTATAACAAGGTTATAGCATAGATCATGGATCTGGAGCTGGAAAAGATCCCAGAGGGCATTTAGATTAATTCCTCACTTTATATGCAGAAAACTGATGCGTGGGACATGTAAGTGACTTGCCCCAGACCACATATATACAATCAGAGGCAGAATTTGAACGCTGGTTCTCTGTTTTGGGGTCAACATCCTTTCCTGTCCCATGTGTATGTAATGAGAATTCACCTTCCATCTTGGGATCCCAACTCATGATTACTTGACTCACCTCATTCTCTTCTCTTGACCAAGTCATTTGTTATTTTAGGGGGTTGACTTTTTCTCTTTGAATCTTTTACCCTAAGAAATCACACATTACTACTTCTCCTCTCTTCATTAATTCATTTCCAGACATTTATTAAGTGCCTATTGGGTTCAGATAATTGTGTTAAGTCCTAGCAGAGATGCATAATTTAAATAAGACTTGGATTCTTACTCTTGTGCAATTTGAAATTTAATAGATTTAATATTTAATATTCAAACATAGATAATTAGAATAAACATTACCTCAGTGATTAGATGAGTTTCATGCAAAGTCCTATGTAGGGTCTATGGAGGAAGGTCTTCACTGACTGGGGATCAGGGAAGTTCATATAGATGTGGTAGCATCTGGTTTGTACTTAAAAGGATGGGTAGGAATTCGGCTGGAGATGAAGGCAAAGGGAAGGCTTTTCAGACATGAGGAAAAGTGTGAGCAAAGGAAAGGAAGAGTGCCATGGATCCTCTACATAAAAAAGATTTCCTGACAGTGTTATTAAAAACAGATGGAAAGAAAACTGGAAACTTATAATACTTGTGAAAGGTGATTGCTGTAGACCAGAGAAAATGATGCTGAGGCTTGGAGAAAGAGAGGAGGGAAGAGATGGAAAAGATGTTAGAATAAAGGTAGAACTAGAATCAAGAGGACTTACTTTAGTAGTTAAACTATGGTTCAGTGCTTGCTTTTGTTTTTTCCCTATAGCTTCTGAGGCCCTTGTTTCAAGAGGATAGCATCCCAGAGGGTAAGTGTTTTCTGCCAGTTTCTACTACCATAAAGGTCTCTGGAAAGAAAGTAGAGCTATCTTTTTGACCTGGGGTTAGTGACTTCCCCTTATGATTCAGTGGGGAGCAAAGCTATCTGGGGGCCTTCCCTTCACCGACATCCAATAAACCAACTAACTCTTAAAGAGTCTGGGTGAATAAAGGTGGCAAAAAACAGAATAACTTAATCTTCTGTTACTCGATTTTTGTTGCTTCCTAGTAAATTCTCCCAATCATATTGAAACAGACATTTTCTTCAAAGTCATATGGTTCTTTCTCCTCAAACAGAGGAGGCTTCCATCTCAACTCTTTCTAGGAGCAGCAGTTAAGATGACAGCAAGGGGAGCCATTTTCAAGATCTGAAGTATTGCAGACTGAAAGCACTAATCTCATTCATATAAGATAACTCTCTTAGTATCTTTGAGTGCTGTTGTGCTCTATAATATAAAACACTTTGCATCTCTGCTCTCTACAGTGAGGAAAGAACCAGGACTATGCAGGAGTTATTGAAGTCTTGGTTATGAGTCTAGTTTGTTGAGCCAGTCACTCCCAGAAAATCTTCTCTGTTAAGTATCTTCAATTCCAGTCTCTGGAGCTATTGATTTCTCAAGTTTCATTTGCCTGGTCATTGTTTGTTGTGCAGATCTCTCTGGGAATTGT
This sequence comes from Macrotis lagotis, assembly GCF_037893015.1. Classification (NCBI taxonomy): domain Eukaryota; kingdom Metazoa; phylum Chordata; class Mammalia; order Peramelemorphia; family Peramelidae; genus Macrotis; species Macrotis lagotis. Next base: position 294,387,537 of record NC_133658.1, read on the forward strand.
TGGAGTCTTCCTGGTTTGTGAAGAAGCACAGGGCAGAACAAATGCCAGGTGGATCCCAGTACTAGGGGCTGCTTTTGGGAACTGGTCATAACGACTTCTGATGGAGCTGGGTGAACTCCCATGACTCTGCAGGTCATGACACGATGAAGTACTGTGGCATGGACAGAGCACTAAAGTGGGAAGGAGAGACCTGGGTTCTAGTTCTGACTGTCACTAAGTAGCAATGTGGCTTTCTAGATGCTACTGTAATCTTTCTGGGCTTCAGTTTCCCCATTTATGCATTGTAGAAGTTGGGCTAGGTCTTTCCTGCTCTGACCTTTGAGGTTATTTGGTGAAAAGAGTACACAGTACTTGACTTCAAATTTCTCCATATCAACTTAGATTCAGAGAAGCAATTTTTTTCAGTTGAAATTTTATTTTATTTTCCAGTTACATGTAAAGGTAGTTTTCAACATTCTTCTGTTTGCAAATTTATGAGTTTCATATTTTTCAACTACCTTCCTTTCTCTCCCCTCTCCCCATGACAGCAAATGATCTAGTAAAAGTGTGTATATACAATCATATTTAACATATTTTCATATTAGTCATGTTGTAAAAGAGGAATTAGAATTAAGGGGAAAGAAAAAGCCACGAGAAAGAAAGGAAAAAAATAAAATAAGTTTTTTTAAGAGTTAATTTATTTGATTTTTATTTCAGAATTTTCCTTTAATACAGTTAAAGCAACAATTGAAGCATTAATTTATACATTAATAAAGATAAGATTATCACAATTTTGTGCAGTTCTACATTCTTCCATTTGTAATGCTCAAGTGGAATGAAACCAAGGTTGCTTAATTGCATTTTTTAAAAAACAAAATTGAAACTAGCAGAAAACAGTTATTCTAGAGGTATAATATAGCAAAGCATTAAAAATACTACAACAGAAGAGGAACGATATTACTTTCTAGAATATCTAAAATACAGGTATCTGATTATAACATTAAAAAAAATCTGTATTAGTTATCTTAACTATAATGGCTTATATAGAAAGAGTAGTTTTTAAACTACTGGAAACTTGATGCCATGAAAGTGAAAACTTTTGAAAGGTTCACATCTATAAAAACCAGTATAAGGCTACAAATACAATTTACAGCTTGAACACACAACTGTGTCAAGCAGTATATTCCCAGCCATGATACTATTAATAACAAAGGCTCTCATGCAGCATAGGCATCTTGGCTCCAGTAAGATTCATATGTCTAATACAGAAGATGCTGAGTAAATTGCCCAAGTTCAGTGGAGTTTCCATATATAATTGTTTGAATTTTAAACTTCTGGGATAGCATGATCCATTGGATTTTTCATAACACTTGATGCCATCCTTTTGATTATGTGTTCAAAGATGAAAGCAGGCATGCTTGTTATGGTAACTACACTGCCAGATGTTGAAAGTATATCTGCAACTTGAGAGTCCTTCAGGCCAATTACACTCTGACCATTAATTTCACAAATGTTGTGCTTAGTGAGAAGACCATTTCTTGCTGCAGAACTGTCTTTCACTATAGAGGTTACCTTTCCATTTTTAAAAATGAATCCAACATGTCCTGTACTATCCTTATGCATGGTAATAGTTTGTTCAAATGGTCTGTTCTGAATAGTAATTGTAATCTTCTCTCTAAAAACCTGTTTGAAAATTTTGTGAGCTTTATCAGAGTTGCACCCTGCACAATTTTCACCATTAATTTGAAGAACTTGGTCCCCAAATCTCAGACCAACCAAAGATGCTGGAAAATTGGCCTGGACTAGCTGAACAAACACACCATTATCTATTGATTTAAGTCGAAGGCCAATTTTTCCTTGTTGATCTTTACACACAATGACTTTTCGGATTCCTTGTTTAATTTCTGCTCTTTGCAATCCAATCATTACCAGTTATGGGAGCTACCATATAATTCACAGAAGAAGGCCTGGCCATCAATTGCCTCTGAGATGTTCCAGGAACCAGGGTCATGTTGGTACATATTTCTTCTTCATTTAAACTCAGGCCCATGTACTGAGAGAGTTTGGGGTAAAGTTTAGGATAGAGACTTCCATCTTGAGAAACAGGAACAGAGGAAAAAAATTGCTGAACTGGTAGGGTTTGCAGAAAAGGCTGCCTGAGCCTGAATTACTTTATCTATTTTCAGGTCTTCAAGCGATGGATACAAAGACATTTTTGCAGGATTTTACTGGGCCTCGCCCCCTGCCGCCTCTGCTGGGCCCGTGCTTCTTCTTCCCGCAGTGGTTTCCAATCCTCTGTCTAAAATAAGTTTTAAAGAAGTGAACATAGTATGCTTTGCTCTGCATCCAGACTCTATAGTTTTTCTCTGGAGTTTATGATATTGACCATAGCAGGTCTCTCAGGATTGTCCTTGATCTCTGAACTGCTGAGAGGGACTGCATCCATCATAGTTATTAATGTATATAATGTTCTCTTGGTTCTGGAGGAGCAGCTTCTGATAAGGTTTGTTATTGGTCAGGAGATGTCAAAGGGCTCTTGATGGATACTTAACTCTTTCCTCTCCTCTATTAAAATTGCTCAGCAGACTTCATTCCCACCTCCAGAAAATGTGAGGGCCCTTCTATAGTGATAAGGAGTAGGTTGTTACTTCTCAAGATTATTCTGATATCCTGAAACAGGACTGAACTATGTGAGAATAGAACCTGCAGCTCTCTGAACCAGAGTAGGGCACTAGATTCAAATTCTTCTTTGTGCTCAGTGTAGCAGGAATATGAGCAGAGGTGTGTGTGTGTGTGTGTGTGTGTGTTTGTGTGCATGCACACATGCTGCTACTGCTGCCAAAACTTGTCAGAGAAGGGAAGAACCATGTGGTTTCTTATCCATGCCTCTAACTTAAGTAGGTATTGCAGTGACTATAAAGCCCTTTCTGACCAGTGTGAAGAAGTCAGGAAGCAGAGTAGAAATCTATCTCCTTGCTTGCCAAAGAGACATTTTGACTTCTAGTCTTCCGAGATTACTATGCTGCCTCTTCCCTCAAGTGTGAAGTCTTAGATTGTATTAGATTGTGTTGGGAAATCACATCATCTCTGCAGAGAAGTCATTTGACAAGCACTTTAAAAAAAATTTATATTTTTCCAACAACATGCAATAGTAGTTTTCAACAATCATTTTTTTGGGCAAGAGTTTGAATTTTACATTTGTCTCCCTCCCTCCCTCTCTTCTCTTCCCTCTTACCCTGACAGAAGGCAATCTAATATAGGCTTTACATGTACAACTATGCTAAACACAGATCCATATTAATCACAGAGTGATTATCTTTTGCTTTTCCTGGGTGTTTGGCTACTAGCTAAAAATCTTTTAAAATTGAGCTGTCTCTTCCCCACCATAGAAATAGAACTAGGGCCTTCTGGCATCATGTTACTTAATGAGTTGAAGCCAAAGGGACAAATTTGGACTTGTTTGCTGGGTTCTGAAAACAATTGCTTTTTTTTCCCAGGAAATCTAAGATATCAGTTCTTATATGGTGGAGAATTTGGCTATGCTCAAATCTAAGGATTCCAGCATGGGTCATTGACTTATAGCTTTCTGGGTCTGTGGGAGAGAAGGTTGCCTTGGGAGGCGAGTCCCTAAATACAGTAGAAAGTACCTGCAATTTTGAGACTAACCCTATAGAATAAGTAGAGTGCATAACTTCTGGGTTTTAAATGTTGAGTACTTCTCAGAATGACCTTCGTCCTTTTTCAGACCTGCCTTTATCTTGTTGGTCATAAGTTCAATATTTCTTTCTAGATAACAGTTGGAAAATCTTTTCAACTTATAGGTGAAAGGTGCTAGGTCAATTCATAGTTGATCTCTAGTCTGCTCTCTGCTGGTATTTGGTATTGTTCTATTATTTTTTTCTCCTCCTGTCACCATCTGTTGAAAGACTCAAATCAGTGAGGGCAGGAACCAGCTTTTGAACTCAAACCCCATAGGAGGTCAAATCAGGAGGGTCTCAATTTGATTTGATTCAGTTTAGCAAATAAAAACTCCCTTGGCTCTCAACGCATAAAAATTGGTAACAGTAAATGTGTACCATTGGGCTGAGGGAAAATACCACTTCCTTTCAAGATGGTGGTGCCATTGTGGGACTGAATCTAAGAGAAGTGACTTTTTTGTTAGATGTAGGAGTGGTGAGAAGTAAGATGTATATATGTTTTTTTGTTTGCTTGTTTTTTTTAAGATGTGAAGATTTTGAAATGAATATTGAATAGTAAATCAGAAATTTAAATGCTTAATATATACAAAATCTTATACTAAGCCCTGGAACAAAGCAGTCTCTTCCTTCAAAGAGCTTATATTCTACTGGAAAGGGAAAAGATCTTGGTTGGAAGTTTAACAAAACAAGAGAAAAATCTTCTTTCACCAAAATAGGTTTTGTGCTTTGCAGTGTTTATCTTATGGCTTGTCCTTGTGTTGCAGGAAAGCTGGCCCCTTTGATAGAAGAGGTGGGGCAGTCTCTGAAGAGCTTCAGACTAAAATCCTATTGCTCAGGAACCAACATCCTAACTCACCATTATTTGATTCCCTCCTGAAAACAATGCACTTAATTAACTGCAGAGTAATAAATATGACTGAAGTATTGGGGGAGAAACTAGTTATATATTGATTTACAATTGTGAAGAGAATTCCTAGGTTTTTGTCCTGGCCTGGCAGCTTGGTGACCATAGTTAGACTACTTCCCTTCCCTGGATTGTCTGGAAAATAAAACACAATCCTTGCCTCAGGAAGAATGCTTAGTATAGAAGAATGTGAATAGTTTGTCAATGTTGTTGTTTATGATTGAAGCAAAAGTCCTCTGATATTAACTCCTATTGCTAGGAGCAGACTGTGATTATGTTATGGCTCATTCACATTCACTCTAGAGCTGGGGATTGGAGTGGGATAGAAATTCCAAATCCTTAGACAGGTCAGCTTATGGTTAGGGGAGTAGTATAATAGACAGTTTATGACACTGGACTAAGGCATCCCAAATGTATCACCAAATCCTGTATGATCTTGGACAAGTTGATTTATATCCTTTGCCCTCAGTTTCTTCTGAAAAGTGAAAGAATTGAACTACATAAAAGGTCCCTTTTAGCTTTTGTTAGTCTATTATGGAAAGATTTTAGGTACAGAATGAATTTGAGTATTTGAGGGCTAATTTGGTTTCATGCATAGAAGCCTGTTATTAAAAGGATGATCACAAGGTAATGAAAGAAAGGAAATGAATAGACACATGTGGCTTTTTTTGTGCTTCTGCAGGAAAGTAGTAGAATGGTGGAAAAGAAAGCAGAGAATGCTAAGAATCACATAGTTTTTAGACTGCTTGTAAATATCTTAACTGGGGATACCTTAAATATGGAATTTTTGTGTAGCGACATCTGTTGGAGAGGCTGAAGGCAAAGAGAAATCTATGAAGAACTTAAGATCACTTAAGAATTTGGTAAATCAAGTTAATTTGTACTTTGATACTCAAGAGACCTTATGAAGGTAGGATCGGGGAGGATGCTGAAAGGTTGGAAAATATGATACATATTTTTCACTTTTTTTTTTTTTAGGTTTTTGCAAGGCAAATGGGGTTAAGTGGCTTGCCCAAGGCCACACAGCTAGGTAATTATTAAGTGTCTGAGACCGGATTTGAACCCAGGTACTCCTGACTCCAGGGCTGGTGCTTTATCCATTGTGCCACCTAGCCACCCTATATTTTTCACTTATAAAAAAATTATTTATTTTAAGGCAATAGGGTTAAGTGACTCAAGGTCATATAGCTAGGCAATTATTAAGTGTCTGAGGTCATATTTGAACTCAGGTCCTCCTGACTCCAGGGCTGGTGCTCCATCCTGTGTACTACCTAGCTGCCCCTTGATAGATATTTGAAAAATAAATAGAGACCTCCTTAGAGGCTTCAAAACTATATATTATCATTAATTCTTTCTTCTAGAAGAGACTTGAGAAGTGCTGGACCTGATAACCAGAAGCAGTATGGCAAAAGTGAAACTCCTTCTTAATAGATGGAAAATGATGAGCTACAGATATACAAATCATATAAAAAATGATGAGCTACAGTATACAAACCATATAAGTCCTCTGTACTCAATCATATCAACATCAAATTTTGCAAATTTATTTGTAAAATACAATTAGAAGAAGGCGTTAGACGATTATGAGCAGTATTTCATTATGAATAACAAAAAGCAGTAAAAGCAGAAACAAGTTTAAGAAAAATTGGTATGAAATCCAGCTAAGCCACATCACTGGAAGAGCATGCATAGATGAAGCTGACAGGAGAACAACAAATGGAACAAATTTTTGAGGGTTTCCATAACAATCTGTTTTCATCAGCAGTGATAGTGGAACCATCAGGACACATCAGTTCTTAATGAAACTTAAAAGGTAGAAATGCCTCTCATGTAGATAAAGTTGAGAAGAGCAATGAGATTAAGTACACACTAAAGAAATCTGGGCCAGAGGTGATAGGCAGTGAGAAATCATTTTGCAAAATGTCTTAGGAGAGGGATGCTAAAAAGGAATGGTAAATAAAAATTGCAAATCACCCTATATGCCTACTTTTTTTTTTTATCATATTATTTTTATGAGAATGACCTAATGAAAATAGGAGAAGACAGGCTTTTGCAATCAATTCTCTATAGCTGATCACATTTCTATACTCTTACTATTAGTTAAGAGGTTCAGAGAATACATGACCCTTTTATATTTATTGCTTGTCAAAAATTATTTAACTCAGTAGAGCTAAATGGGACTTTAAAGTCTGCATTGCAACAAGGAGTCTATCCTGCACATGTTAGGATCATTAATGATTGCTTGATAAATATAACCATTCTATTGAGTGAGCTTTTGAGTACTGTTGTATAAAGTATGTGTGCTCAACATGTAAAGTATGTGTGCTTCCAAAGGAAAGAGGAATTCCCTGTTGGAGTAAATCTTCTAGTTGCTACTATTGGCAGATGATATTTTTTTTTTATTGTATTAAGTTGCAGAAGTCAGAGCTCCCCCCAATGAGATCCATTATTGCTAAGAGATGATTGGCTTATCATTCTGTATAGGAAAAATTAAGATTATGATGAAAAGTTCCATTGAGTTGGTACACCAGTACAAATATCTGGGGGAGGCACTACAGATGGATAATAATTGAGGGAAGGTGGGGCGGCTAGGTGCCACAGTGGATAGAGCACTGGCCCTGGAATCAGGAGTACCTGAGTTCAAATCCGGCCTCAGACACTTAATAATTACCTAGCTTGTGTGGCCTTGGGCCACACTTAACCCCATTTACCTTGCAAAAAACCTAAAAACAAAAAAAACCCACCCAAATAATTGAGGGAAGAATTGAAGAGGAGAGATAGAAGATTGCATTTTAAAACTACACATATGAATCTTGGAGTAGCATAGTACTTTAGGCAAGTCTTTTATCTTTTCTGGGCCTTAGTTTTCTTATCCATGAAATGAAGGGACTGTGTACCTTCCCTCATATATATGTTTATACTGTCCAAAGATAATATATGTGACCCAAGAGAAAATGCAGGGAAATACATGATGATCACAAACCAACATATATCCAGTAATGATGTACTAGCAGTGGTATAAAGGCTATTGGGGAAATGTTTGACTGGATAAAGAGAATGGAGGATGACACATCCAATCTGAGTGCCCTCTGAAACCCAGAAAATTTATAAAGGCCTAGAAGAAGGTATCCAGCATCTTGTGTAATCCTTTATGAAGGGTTTTTTGGATATCATTGCCAATAATCACAGAATATGAGAGCATAAGGGATCTGCTCTGAGTGTGTCCCTACAACTATGATACATAGATCTCCTGAGGTTTGTAAGGGAACTGACTCTGTAGTCAGAGGACTCTGGGAATAAATCCCAGCTGTGCTTACCATCTGCCTGATCCAGAGCAAGTCATAAAATCTCTGGGCCTTTCTTCCTATTTAAGATGAAGTTGTTGGGCCAGATGATCTCTGGGGCTTCTTTCAACTCTAAATTTATAATTAGTTCCTTTAAGAAGACCTTGTAGCTGAGAGATCAGTCTTATACCTGTTATCTAAATGAGCAGCTTTAGGGTATTTGATAGATTTGATCATGATAATAATACAGAACCCTGAAGAGGGAAAGTTTTGCTCTCTTCCATTTTAGAGATTGTGGAAACTGAGGCATAGAATTTGAAAGTGGACCCAAGAATTCCATTGTGAGGTTTAAAATGCTAAATAGGCTCCTGAAAGCATGACCATCTTCTATTTGGGTCATACTACATTCTTATGAATGCTAATTTAGGATACAGTGGTTGAGAGATTCTTTGGAATGAACAGTCTCAAATTGTTCTATGGCACATGGACAACATGCTGTTTGGTCATGTTTCCTGGGCAGGGGAAGGAGAAGACCAGCAGCACACCCTTAGTATTGTCGGTTGACATGAAAATGCCTGGTTTTAGGCTCTCAACAATTGATTTACTAATGCTGCCAAGGTCAGACTCGGAAGCATCAGGAGAGAAATGTAATTATTGTGCATGGCCAATGGAGCAGGTGGCAGGAAAGAAAGCCTTTTTGTAATCTGGGCTTTGGGAAGAGGAAGAGATTTCTACATTGAAAAGAAAACATATAGGAGGCGAATGAGCAAAGGCTGGATAGCTGTAGTTGAAAAGTGTTGCTGTTCAAAAACATACACACACACACACACACAGATCCAGATAAAACTGAACTTCAAACCAATAATTATGCATGTTACTCTTAGTTTAGTTGTATGCCAAGACTTAAGAATGATACTTTTCTATGGGATAAATGGATGCTAGCCTCCTTTCTCTTCTCCACAACTTGAACTCTTTATTCACTGGGTGATATTAATCAAATTATTCAGCCTCTTTGGACTTAGGCATTTCATATGAAAAGTGAGAATGAGAATATTTATCCTTCCCAAGGTGGGGGATTGACTTACATGATTTCTCAAGTTTTCTCCATTTAGCTGGTGACAGAGAAAAGGATATCAGGGGATTGAAATTACCTTGAAAACCTTTTTTATTCATTCAACTATGATTCAATGAATATTTTGATTCAATTTGTGTTTTTGTTTGTTTTTGACTTTTGCAATATCCCTCTTTTACAGATGGGGAAACTGAGGCAGGCAGAAGTTAAGTGAGTTGTTCAGGGTCACATAGCTAGTAAATATCTTAGGCCAGATATGAATTCAGGTTTTCTTGATTTCAATTCTTTATCACTGTACTTCTATAGATGCCTGTACAGTTGACACTAACTTGAAGATGGGAACTGGACAGATGGTGGTATTCTCAACAGAAATAGGCAAGTAGGAAGATGGTTTTGGAAAAAAACTAATGAATTAGATTTTGGAAATGAGTTTCAGATGGTTCTGGGATGTTCAGTTGTGGATTGTAAAATATATGTATGGGTATGTAATTTGAGAATTGTGTGTGTGTGTGTGTGTGTGTGTGTGTATAAAGGTAAAAGCTGAACCACTAAAGGAAGTTGATAAAAGAACAGAGAACGGAAGAGTACTGGTAGACAACAGGGTCAGATGCAGCAGAGAAGTCCATTTTTGAGACCATATGTAGCTTTTGGAGTGTTGATAGAGTTGCCCTTTTTTCTTTCCAACAAGTGTATCATTGGTTTCTCTTTGGATCTTGGTCAATGGTTTTGGATTCTTTGGAATATATTATTTCAGTTTAAAACAGACTCCTTCTAGGATCTGACTTTGTGAGAAGATGAGATAGGTACAGTATGATTTCATGGCCAAGGATTGACTGCCTCCAAATACTTTTCCTTAATCCTTTTTCTAATGTGTACATTAATATAATATAAACAGCTCTGGACTGAGAATCACAAGGTCCAGGTTCTAGTCTTGCCTCTCCTATTGTTTATGACTGACCAAGTCACTTCTTTTTGGGCTTCAGTTTTCTCTTCAAAATGAAGTAGTTGAACTAGATGATCTCAGTGGTCCTTTAAAGTGCAGTGTTAGGATCCATGATTCTGGCTAGTACATCTGCATGGGGGAATTTATTTCACTTGGGGTGGGGGAGAATGAAGTCAGAAACACTGGGTTGCTAACACTCTCTCCAGAAGCCTTCTGGAGGGTAGAACTCTGTTGAGGGCGATGGCATATCTAAGAGTGAGCTTTGCTGGGGGAGAAGGACAGAAAAGATAGACTCTTAATTAAGAATTGTCCTTCAACTCTTTCTTCTCATTGATAACATTTACTCTATTTTTTCATAGCTCTTTACTGAATGTAGGATGTGGTTTTTAAAATTGATTTTTATTAATGGTTTTACTATTTTGCCCAGTCACACCTATCATAATTGCTGGTCAGTTCTGGTGGGAAGCCAATTGTGTTCTTAGCCAAACAACTTTTCCTCCCTCTGTGAAATATGGGGGTGGGGTGGTAAAAGAAGCAACCTCAGAACCTTATGTTTTACAGTCAGATTTTTTTTCCCTTTCAGATGATAAGATGACAATTCTGGTACAGACCTAAATTGTGAGGGCTTAATTTATGTGTTTCTTAGCCAATCAGCAGGTACTGTGGGACTTCTGATAGGGGTAGAGAAAAGCAGTAATATGAGTCTAAGATCTTAGGCACAATGTATGATTTCTGTTCATATTGTTAAATGACTGGCTAGCAGCTTCTAAAAGGCCTGCAGAAATGACCACAGAGAAACCTTTTTGTACCATCTTGCCATATTTATATGACCTAACTTTCTATTGAGTTGCGTTACTACAGTACTTCACTTGCCACATTGATCTACTTATTTAGTGGTCTTCACAGATAGATGAACAGATGAAGATAACAATACATAGTCAGAACTTCACCCTATGAGGATTCACTTTAGATGTAGTATCCAGGAACAAACTGAGTTTATCTCATAGTCACAATAGTCAATGATATCCAGCATTTTTAAAGTACTTATTATGTCCAAAGCACTATGATAAGTGTTCAGCATACAAATAGAAAAGTAAGACAGTTCCTGTTCTCAAGGAATTCACAATCTAATGGAGGAGACAACACACAGGGAGAGTTTCAGCTGTAAGTCACATGGAAATTTCCATGGTCTTTAGAATGCAGCAGCAAAGCAGACAACAGGGTCTCTTGTTTATGTCATTATTTAATGTCACTTTTTTCCAGAGCTTTTGAATTCTGGGTCTGTCTGCAGAAGGATGGTAGTCAAGATGACAGTATGGTTTGACTTGCCCGGCATATGCTGCCTCCTGGTATCCCTAAGGTTGCCTTGATGCTCCATATAGGTTGATTTACCTGCCGTGTGTGGTAGTTGGTTGGCATTTAGTGGGGATGGCTGAATCTCTTTATCCCCATGGATGATGGCTATGAGGACTGGGATAGAAACAGAAGTGGTGATTAGAGATGGTGGGGGTTGGTACTGTACTGCCATTCCCAGTACTCTTGTGGCCATCTTCCTATTGGTGGTAGATGGTTAGTTGGTGATGATGAAGAGATGGACCTCCTCTTCTAAATGATTTCTCTCCTTAATTATGACTGTGGATGGACTTCTCGGGTGGAGCCAAGATGGTGGCATGAAGTTAGCATGCTCCCAGAGCTTTTCTCTACACAATGCTAAATAAAGCCTTTCCATGAATATTAAAGCTACATATCCCACCAAAAAATGATTGAAATAAGTTTTCAACTGTATACATCATGAAGGATCTTTGGAAGTCTGTCTCTTTGGGGGGAAAAGGGAAGTAAAACTCAGCTAGGTGGGAGAGCAGGAAAGTCAGCAGGAGGCTTTTAGCCACAGTGTAGTTCAGGTCCCGACAGTTTGATTAAAGCATAGATCCTTACAGCTAGATAGCAAGTCAGCAGGGAGGGTCCTAATCCCAAACAAAAGTCTGAACCTGGGCAACACTGGGGCAAAACATAGGCCTGGGTTAGGAACAAACCACTACATAAGCAGAGGCTGGACATAAAGGAGAGAACAAATCTCTGTAAAGGCAATTTCTGGACTGCATAGGCAACATACTGGCCAACAAGTCAGGGATTAGACCCCAGCCCCATAACAAAAAGTTTCCCTAAACTCAAGGAATAGAGCTCAATCAAAATGAACAAAAAACCCCCTAAGAAAGTGCTAACTGTAGAAAGCTACATGCTCTCAGATAAAGATGATAAAATACCACCTCAGTAGAAAAAGCAGTGAAAAATTACCTACGTGCAAAGTCTCAAAAGGAGTCTATAAATTGGACTCAAACCCAAAACCTGATAGAATTTTAAAAAGAATTTAAAAACCAAAGAAGAGAGGAAGGAAAAAAAGTAACAAAATGAGGTCCTTGCAGGAAAATTATGAAAAACTGACCAAAGAAATCAAGTAAAAATAACCAACTGGAAAAAGAATGTAACTCTTCAAAAAATAAAATCAACCAACTGTAAAAGGAAAACAACATAGCCAAAATTCAAATTGACCAACTGGAAAAGAAATGTGACTCATTTAAAACTCAAATCAACCAAATGGAAAGGGAATGTAATTCAACAAAAAAAGTAAAATTAACCAACTGGAAAAGGAAACACAAAAGCTAACCGAAGAAAACAAAACCCTAAAAAGTAGAATTGGACAAATAGAAACCAATGAATCTATGGACAGCAAGATTACATCAAATAAAGTAAAAAGGCTAAAAAAATTGAAGAAAATGTAAATATCTTTTAGGAAAAGCAAATGACCTAGAAAATAGACCCAGGAGAGGTAATTTATGAATTATTGGTCTATCAGAAAACTTAGATCAAAAAAAGAGGCTGGAAAATTATCTTTGAGGAAATTACTAGGGAAAATCTTCCTAATCTGCTATATCAAGAAAACAAAATAACCTTTGAACGAATACATAGAACTCCTCCAGAAAGAGATCCCAGGATATAAATACTCAAGGACTATCATAGCCAAATTCCAGGATTCTTAAATAAATGAGAAAATATTGCAAACAGCATAAAAGAAGCAATTTAAATACAAAGGAAACACAATTAGACTTACCTAGGACTTATCAGCTTCAACATTGAAGGACCAGAGGACTTGGAATATCATATTTTGGAGGGCAAAGAACCTTGGATTATGACTAAGAATTTACTGCTGTGCAAAATTCAGCACATTCTGAAGGGGAAAGATGTTCAACAAAATAGAGGACTTCCAAAATTTCCTGACCAAAAAACCAGAAGTGAACAGATAAGAGATGCATAAAAAGGTAAATGGAAAGGGGAAAATACCAAAACACATGCTAGTCAAGAACATTATGCAACCCTACAAGTGAAGACAACACTTGTAACTCTTGAGAATTGTATTTCTTTTAGGATAAAGAGTTGAATGTAGTTGAAGAGACTGAATTTAGAGGATATTGGTATGGTTGATTTTTGTCCTCCTATTGAAGAAGACCAAAATGATATCACTATGTTTGAGATAAATAGTTCAGGTGAAAAGCTGTTGTTTACACATTTTCTTTGACCTACATTAATTCTGTCTTGCTCATAGAGCTCAATACTTTCTCTGATGAAAGCATTCTATGCTGGGCAGTCCTGAGCCAGTATCTCCCATACTTTAAATCAATTGTAAAGTTCTTAAGAGAGATCTTCAGTGTCCAGAATTTAAGAGACTCTATGGTTAATTAAATCAGAAATGATTTTACTTTACTGGATACTTAGAAGTTTGTAGTACCATAGAGACAGAGGATGGTGAACCAACTTAGAAAGGTTGGACTTAAAGAAATTAGGAAGTGATTTTTATCCTAATCCATACTTTAGTTAACCAGGGTTTAAGTACCATGGATGGAGAACTAAAAGTGGGGATGTGAGAGAGGGTATGCTTGTGGGGGGAGGTACAAATGGTTCATGAAATGATTTGGCTTTGCAGGATGCTTTGGCTCTTGAGGGTTGTGTGTCCAAATGTGCTTGAAAATGGGGTAAGAGGGGTGACTAGGTGGCACAGTGGATAGAGCACCAGTCCTGGAGTCAGGAGTACCTGAGTTCAAATCCGACCTCAGATACTTAATAATTACCTAGATGTATGGCCTTGGGCAAGCCACTTAACTCCATTTGCCTTGCAAAAACCTAAAAAAAATGGGGTAAGGTATAATGTGATTATAATTTGATGTAATTCATGACTCTTGAGGAGTATATTTCTAATGAGAGAAGAATGGAGGATGACTACTAATCAGTCAATCAATCTTTGATGGTACTTTGATTGATAGTACTTCTATCAGGTCAGATAAAGGGAGTATAATTTGATAAAAGGGATGTAAGTGCTAGATGGTTAAAATTATAAAAAAAAAAGAAGAAGACTAGGCATTAATGAATTGAATAATCCCAGATTAAGAGGCACAAAGACCTATTATAGTAGAGGGAAAGAAGGGAGTGTGTGAACACTGAGTAAATCCTATTCAATAGATTTGACCCAGAGAGGGAATAAGATACATTCCCAAATGGGTTTAAAAATCTGTCCTACTCTACATGGAAGTGGAGGGGGAAGGGAAAGAAAAGGGTAGAAGGGACTGATAAAAGGAAAAGCAAAGGTAGAAGTGAAAAATAAACTGAAAGTTAAAATTTAAAAGAAAAGTTAAAGGGAAAAGAGTAAAATGTTGGAGGAGAAATGAAAGGAAAGAGAAAAGTGTAAATGGGGAAAGATAGCATGGAGGGGAAAACAGAATTGGTAATCTTAACTGTAAATGTGAATGGGGTGAACTCTCCTATAAAATGAAGCAGATAGAATGGAATGAAAACCAGAATCCTACAATATACTGTTTACAAGAAACAAATTTGAGAGATACACACAGGGTAAAGGTAAAAGACTGGAGCAAAATATATTATGCTTCAATTGAAATAAAAAAATCAGGAGTAGTGATCCTGATCCTCAGATAAAGTAAAAAGCAAAAATAGATCTCATTAAAAGTGATAAGGAAATAAGCTGCATCTTCTTCAAAGGCACTATAGGCAATGAAGTTAATAGCATTATTAAATATGTATGCTCCTTGTGGTATAGTATTCAGATTCTTAGAGAAGCTGAATGAATTACAAGGAGATATAGACAGTAAAATTTTAATAATGGGGGGACCACAACCTTCCTCTCTCAGAACTAGATAAATCTAATCACAAAATAAACAAGAAGGAAGTTAATCAGGTGAATAAAATCTTAGAAAACTTAGATATGATAGATTTCTGGAGAAAATTTAATGGAGATAGAAAAGAAAATAGCTTTTTCTCTGCACTACATGACACCTATACTGAAATTGACCATGTACTAGGGCTTAAAAACTTAGAATCAAATACAGAATGGCAGAAATAAAAGTACATTCTTTTCAGCTCATGATGTAATAAAAATACATATAATAAAGGGCCATGGAAAGATAAATCAAAAATTAATTAGAAACTAAATAACTTAATTTTAAAGAAAGAGTGGATCAAACAACAAATTATAGAAATAATCATTTCATCCAAGAAAATGATAATAATGAGACTTCATACCAAAATTTATGGGATGCAGCCAAAGCCATTTTTAGGGAAACTTTATATCTCTAAATGCTATATATATGAATAAAATAGAGAAAGAAGAGATCAATGAATTGGCTATGCAACTAAAAAAAGTTAAAGAATAAATTGAAGATCACAAATTTGAAAATGCCAAATTTGAAATTCTGAAAATGAAGGGAGAGATTAATAAAATTGAAAGCAAGAAAACCATTGAACAAATAAATGAAACTAAGAGTTGATTTTATGAAAAAACCAGTAAAATAGATAAACTTTTGGTTAATTTGATTAAAAAAAAGAAAGAAGAACGAAATTACCGCTATCAAAAATAAAAAGAACTCACCACCAGTGAGGAGGAATTATAGAGATAATTTGGAGGTATTTTGCCTAACTATATGCCAATAAATTTGATAACCTGAGTAAAAGGGGTGAATATTTACAAAAATATAAACTGCCCAGATTAATAGAAGAGGAAATAAAATACTTATATAACCCCATTTCAGAAAAAGAAATTGAGGGAATCTTCAGTTAACTCCCTAAGAAAAAGTTTCCAGGTCCAGATGGATTTACAGGTGAATTCTACCAAAGATTTAAGGGACAATTAATTCCAATTGTACATAAACTATTTTAAAAAATAGGAGTTCTGCCAAATTCCTTTTAATGCACCAATATGGTGCCAATATCTAAACCAGGATGAACCAAAGCAGACAAAATTATAGACTACTCTCACTTATGAACATTGATGCAAAAATCTTAAATAAAATTTTAGCAAAGCAATTACAGCAAGCTATTACCAGGATAATACAGGTAGAATTTATACCAGGTAGGCAGGGATGGTTAAATATTAGGAAAATACTTGACATAATTGAACATATCAGTAACAAAATCAACAGAAATCATGATTATCTCAATAAATCTTGAAAGCCATTGACAAAATGTAGCATCTATTCCTATTAAAAACACTAGAGAGTATTAGAATAAATGAAGTTTTCTTAAAATAATAAGCAGTATCTAAAACCATCAACAATATATGTAATAGGGATAAACTAGGAGCATTTTCAATAAGATCAGGGATGAAAAAAGGATCTCTATTATCACCACTATTATTCAATATAGCATTATAAATGTTAGTTTTAGCAATAAGAGAAGAAAAAGAAATTGAAGGAATTAGGATCAGCAATAAGGGAGCAAAGCTTTCACTCTTTGTGGATGATATGATAGTGTGAAAATCATCAACAAACTACTTTAAACCACAAATTTAGCAGGATATAAAACAAACCCACAGAAATCATCAGTATTTCTATATATAAACAAGAGAGCCCAAGAGCAAGAGATTCAAAAAGGAAGTCCATTTAAAGTAACTGCAGACAATATTAAATTCTTGGGTATCTACCTTCCAAGATGAACCCAGAAATTGTATGAACACAATTACAAAACGCATTTCTCACAAATAAAATCAGATTCAAACACTGGAAAAATTGCTCATGGTTAGATCAAGCTAATATAATAAAAATTACAATTCAACCAAATTAAATCGCTTATTCAGTACCATACCAATCAAACTACTGAATAGCTATTTTACGGAGCAAGAAAAAATAGTGACCAAATTGATTTGGAGCAACAAAAAGTCAAGAATATCAAAGGAAATGATAAAAAAAAATGTAAAGAAAGGAGACCTAGCTCTACCAGATCTAAAACTGGACTATAAAGTGGCAGTCATCCAAACTACCTGGTACTGATTAAGAAATAGAGTAAATGAATCAGTGGATTAGGATAGGTTCAAAAGAAATGGTAGTAAATGACAAACCCAAAGACAGTTGTTTCTGGGATAAGAACTATTTGACAAAAATTGTGGGGAAAACTGGAAAATAGTATGGCAGATTACTAGGCATAGACCCACATCTCACACCCTGTACCAAAATAAGGTCAAAATGGGTAGAGGATTCTGACATTAAAGGGCAATACCATAGACCAATTAATAGATCTAGATAGAAAGGAGAAATTTATGTTGAAACAAGAAATGGAGGACATTATAAATTGAAAAATGGATGATTTTGTCTATATTAAAAAGTTTTTGCACTAATAAAACCTATGTTGCTAAGATTAGAAGGAAAACATGAAAGCTGGAAATGATTTTCACAGCTAGAGATTCTGATAGAAGTGTCATTTCTAACACAGAGATTGCATTAAATTATAATATAGTAGGTTACAAGTCATTCTCCAGTTGATAAATGGTCAAAGGATATGAACAGGCAGTTTTCAAATAAACT
The DNA here is from genome assembly GCF_037893015.1 of Macrotis lagotis. NCBI lineage: Eukaryota > Metazoa > Chordata > Mammalia > Peramelemorphia > Peramelidae > Macrotis > Macrotis lagotis. The sequence goes on from NC_133658.1 coordinate 294,405,276, forward strand.
AAAGCTCTCTCTCTATATCTATCTATCTATCTATCTATCTATCTATCTATCTATCTATATAAAATCATATAAAAAAAGCTTCAAAGCATTACTATGAGAGAAATGCAAATTAAAACAACTATGGTGTATCACCTCACATGAACAGATTGACAAAAAGGGAAAGTGGACAGTATTGGAGAGGTATGGGAGAATTGGGACATTCTTTGTTGGTGGACTTGTGAAATGAGCCAATTGTTTCTAAAGAACAATATAGAGCTATGCTCAAAGCGCAATAATCATGCCTTTTGGCCCAGCAATACCAATACTAGGCCTATATTCAAAAGAAATAATAAAAAATGGGAAAAGTCCCACATGTTTCAGAATATTCATAGCAGCTCTTTTTGTACTGGCAAAGAATTGGAAATTGAAGGGAATACCCCTCAATTGGGGAGTGGTTGAACAAGTTAATGGTATTTGAATATTATAGAGTACTATTGTTCTTTAAGAAACCATGAATGGTTGCACTGCAGAGAAGTATGGAATGATTTGCAGGAACTGATGCTGAGGAAAGAGAGCTGAATTTATCTTGATGGATGCAGCTCCTCTCAGAAGTTCAGAGAGCTAGACAACCCTAGGAGACCTGCTATGGCCAATTCTATACACATATGGAGGAAGAAAAAACAAAACAAAAAACCTACAAAAATCTGAATGAATACTACAGCTCATGGTTTTCTTTTTTTCTTAATCCTAATTTCTCATATAGAAAATATATACATAAATGTGTATTTACAATATTCATTAAACTCTTCACCTCTTAGGGGAGGGGGGTAGCAAATTATATAACTTAAAATATACATATTCATGTAGATGAATGTTGAAAAAAATTTTTAATGTATAAAAAATAAAATAAAATAAAAATGACTGTGGAATATGAGCTAGAAGTAGATCTGGTGGTTTGGGAAGCACTGTATTCAGTGTCCTGGACTGATCCCATTAAGGTCTAAAGTGAGACAGTGGTCAAAGGGTAGTTCTTGGTGGTTCGACTTTTCCAAATTTTTGCTTTCCTCCCCTTAGCTCCTCTCTGTGTGAGATGTATAACCTATATTGAATTGCTTACCACTTTCTGTCATGCAAAACACAATACCATTTTAATCATGTTGTAAAAGAGGACATAGACACAAAGGAAAAATTTAAAAATATGAAAAAGTACAGAAAATGAAAAATAGTATGCTTCTAACTGTATTCAGAGTCTATCAATTCTCTCTCTGGAGGTGGATAGCATTTTTCATCATAAATCCTTTGGAATTGTCCTGGGTCATTGTATTGCTGAGAATAACTTAAGTCCTTCATAGTTAATCTTCATGCAGTATTGCTGTTACTGTGTATAATGTTCTCCTGATTCTGCTTAATTCACTTTGTATCAATTCATGTAAGTCTTTTCAGGTTTTTCTGAAATTAGTGTATTCATCATTTCTTATAGCTCAGCAATATACTTTTACAGTCAGATACCACAACTTCTCACAAATCTATTTTCTTAACATGCAAAACTCATCCACTCCCCTACCTTCATCTATCAGTTCCCTTTTGAATAAAACATATCATTTTTCTAGTCATATTCCACTAATGGTTCTCATGCTACCAGATCTTAGGCCTGTGGAATCAAATTTGCCTTGTATTTTGATTTCTAGTTCACTTTATCCATACTTTGTGAATTTGTGTATAGAATCTTAGATTTCAGGTCTTTCTCATTCCTTCTTTCTTTGTTCTTTTAGATACAGGAAACACTAGCAAAGGGAAATCCCACACAGGCCTGGGGAAGAAATCCAGACTGATGAAGACAGTTCAGAATGTGAAAGGCTATGGTAACTACCAGAACTGTACCATCATGAAGCCTCAAAGTCCACACTCAAGCTATGGAACATATGTGACACTGGCTCCCAAAGTCTTGGTATTTCCTGTTTTTGTGCAGGTGAGATGGTGGCTCCAGGTGGACTGATGTGGTGGTCTTCCTTGGTACTTAGTTTGGACTGTCCCTGAGAATTTCATTTTGAAAAGAATGAAGAATGAAATCATGGTTTAAAGCTATAATATCTAATGAGTGAAGATTCTACACTGGACTGAGTGCCCCCATCAGATTTTAAGTACTCATATTTTTGGATGTGGTAACAGAGGCAAGAGGTATTAGGCAGGGAAAGTAGGACTTTGAGTCACTAAGGGGAGTCTAAGAGAGGATAATTCCTATAATACCTACTTTTGTCTGTTACTGTCTCTGTCTTTTTTTTTTTTTTTTTAGGTTAGATATTCCTATCTCAACTAGGCTGGAATGCATTTTCTACTGATGGGTTGAATCCCATTGTTGATCAGTGTGGGAACTTTATCCTGCTTGCTTTCTGACCTGGACCAGTTGGTGGTCCCTGCTCCAGAGAGTTCACCATTCTGCCAGACTGAGAGCAGATACCTAATCAGTTCAGTTCACTATAACTTAGGACTTTTGATCTCAAGCCTTTCAGCAGTCTCAGCTGCAGCAGAGACTGCAGGTGGTCACTGGCCCCTGCTCTTTTTCTTTTGGGATTTTTTAGTTTTGTCCAATAATTGTATTTAACCAGAAACTGACAAACAGGAAGTGATTTCATGTTTGTTTGAAAACCAGTCCTTTCATAAGTTTTTCATTGTAAATGTTCAAAATACTCATTCCTCTTGACTTCCATAATGAACACTAATAGTTTGTTTTTTAGAAATTACTTAGTAGAAACCTTGAGATGTTCATAATGCAATTCCTTCCCTGTGATTCCTTCTCTTTTGGTATGAATTCCCTGGCTACCCCACACATATGATTGAAAATTTGCCCTACGTGGGGTCTAGCCATTTTCTTTAGAATTTTCTTAGGTTGTGTTACTTTTCCCTTGCCTCTGACTGAGATTGCTCTAGGTCCATTAGTTTTCTGTTTTGGAGCCAATACTAACCAATACACCTTAGAAAACAGATATATTTTGTTGGTATATAGTCTATCCATGGAACTTTTGTCAACCCAGAATATATGTATATATGTCTGTGTGCTCTTATTTTTTTCATTTCTGTCTGTCTATTTCAGCATTAACTGAAGGTATAAATGTGTTAGGATTAAACTTGAAGAATATCTCCCAGTGGTAACAATCACCTATCCACCTCAGTAAATATTGCTATATGATATTGTCCGTTTTGAACAACTCCATTTAGACTGGATAGAAGGAGAAACTTTGAAGGAGATATGGAGAGGAAAATGGTCTGAAATGCATTGACCCAGAGAACTGGGGGCTGAGAATACTCAGTTTGATGAAGAAAGGATGGTGAGGGCAATAAAGGACTTGGAAGGCTTTGAACATATTCTGGATCAAAGCCAGTAGCTAGTGGAGTATGATTCTGTTGATTTGTGATCTGGGTCTGTGAGGATAATAGAATACAATAGGGATTACATACATCTATGGAAGGAGCTAATCTGACTCCCAGAGGTCTTCATTCTGACTGTATGAGGGGAAAAGGTTAGGGATGTGTGTATGGCATCTCTCTCAGGCACAAAGAAGCAAGCAGGGTATGGAGGTAAGGTAGAAAGGGGCTAGATGGTGGTTTTGCTTCCTGCTCAGAGAAAGTAGCTTTATCACAGTTGGTTCTTAGCTCTCTGTTAGGTTGAAGTGGTGTCAACTGCAGCAATTTCAAACAAGGACAGTTTTTTTTTTGTTGAAATTGTGGGGCCTCGTCAGTGTTGATTGCAAGTAAGAGGTTTCTCCCCTTTTCTGTTCTAGTCAAACAGTCAAGATCTTCTCTACCAGCTGGTTCAGCTTGTCTTGCTCCTGTCTTCCTCAGGCATCACTAGTATCAGTTCTGACCCTGGGCTTCCCGCTAAACTGTGATTTCATGTTTTGTTTTGTTTTCAGCCCCTAGATCTCTGTAACACAGCTCGGACTCTGTTGTTGGCTGAGGAACTTCTGCTTTATGAGGGGAGAAACAAAACTTCTAAGGTAAGATACTGAAGAGAATTCTCAGTTACTCTTATAAATTATTGAGGCACTTGACTTCACCTCTGCTAAACTTGGGGACATTTTGTAACTCTTTTATACTTTCAGAGACAGAAAAGAGGAAAAACTGAGTCCAGTTCTGTTGAGAGGTTTGGGAGGAGGGAGAAATTGAAGTTATTGACTGATTGAAATGAAATTTTTAACTTATCAGAAGATTTTAGTTATCTAGGCACCTCCTGTCCACATTAGCACAAGTTTAAAATCTTCTCTGTATTCATAGGCTCTGACTCGTATTGAACTGCAGTTCTGTCACATTAAGATCCATAACACTCTGTCCCTCTCACTCTCTGGAGCTTCAGTTATTTCTACTTGTTTCACATGATTTTCAGGCTCACTTCCAGCTTGCACAATAAGTGATAGCTCTCTAAAAAGGAAATCCTTGGAATGCTTTTGGACAAGTGATGCATTTCATCCTCAGTCCCATTTCCAGGGGGCTTGGTCCATTTCAGCCTCAAATGTCTGACTTGATCTTAGCTACTAAAACAGAGCCTTTCTGAGAGCCACAGGTTTTGTGGCTACTTCCCAGGGAACCCAGAAATCTTATCCCTTTGAACCACTATGGACTCATGACATCTTGGATTTAATTCTGAGCTTGACTTGGTTGCTGAACTAACTAGATTTTCACCCCTGAAATTAGAGATGAATTTTAACCATATTTTCTTTTGTGGAGAGAACCTATTTGTACCATTTCTTTTGGTGTCATTCATATAGAAATGGATTAAGGAAAAACTAGGAGCTAATTCATCAAAGTGAGTGCTGTTCTCCCCATACTAGCCACTTTGGAAGGATAAATATTTATCCCAATGATGAATTTCATCAAAACATTTTGGGCATTCCTCTTTAGGAATGACCTTTATGGTCTGTAAAACACTGTTTTGAATAACTTCAATAAAAGAAAACCTTTGAATATGGAATTGATTTTTGTAAATAGCCATAACTCAAAGCACCTGGTCTTTATGTTTCAGTTTCTTCATTTTAAAATGGGCTAGATAAAACTGGTCAATGAACTAGATAATCCCTAAGGTATTCACAACCTCTATTAATATTCTATGGTTTATTATTTTTTTGGAGCTGACATTAGTGAATGATATAGGATCAGACCAGAGTATATTATCTTAGTTTTTTTATTCTATTTTTTATTTTATTTTATTTTTTCCAAATATATTTGTAGATAGTTTTCAGCATTAATTTTGCATAAGATTTTGAATTCAAAATTTTTCTCCCTTTCTCCTCACTGTCTTCAAGATGACAAGCAATCAGTATTATCTTAGTTTTAAAAATGAGGTGTGACAGACTTACAGTGTCCAAGAATACAGAAACATGTGGTGAAAAAATGACACTATCTTCTCTCCAACCCCCAAGGTGACTACTTTGAAGGACAGCATTCATTTGAATGTATAAGTTGTGTATAATTCCCACCCCTGACCATAGCTAACTGGCTATGTTACTTCTCAGTAAGAGGCCAAGGCAAGGAAGGAGAGTATCCTGGTCCTGTGCCAGCACAGCCAGTGCAGAGATATAGAGATGGGCAGATGAGATGCAGTGACCTGTGGGAGTAGGGGAATGAAGCTGAAGACTGAGAAGTTAGGAAGTGTTTTAGCTATTAAACAGAAGAGTTGTTCTTTACTCTTAGAAGTGATATCAAGCTAGTGGACCTCCCTGATGAGGGAGAGGGACACTGTGCTTTAGGAAAGTCACTTGAGCAGCTGAATAAATGGCCTAGAGAGAGAGGAGAGACTAGAGATAGGCAGATCCCTCTATCTGCTGTAGGCTGTTGGCATATTCCAGGCTTGAGATGAAGAGGGCCTGCACCAGAACAATGAGAGTGTCAAAAGAGAAAAGAATATTTATATAAAAGATGTTCTATAAGTAGAAACAACAAGATTTGGCAGTGAATTGAATTTGTAGGTTTGAGAGTCAAGGATGAAAGTGGTGAGCCTGGGGGAGTGGAAGGATGGTGGTGCCTATCCGTATCCCCTATCCCTGTCAAACAAGATTTTTGTTATTGAAAAGTACCTTAAAAAATCAAATCTAACATTCTCATTTTACAGAGGAGCAAACTGATACCTAAAGAAGGGAAGTGAATTCTGATTCTCATATTAGTAGTTTTCCAACTATACCACCAATGTCCTATTTTATGATAATTCCTTTGGTAAGAACTCCTGTCAACTTCTCACTACATTGTTAAGTATTATTTTATAGTAATAATTTTTAAAAAAACCATCATAATCATCAGAATTGGTGAATTAATAAGTCACCCATAAACCTTAAAGGGAAAAAGTATATGCTTAAAATTAGGAAGTAGGATATATATGGAACTTATTACTTGGAGAGGTTGCAAAAGTCCAAAATAAAAACATATTCAGGAAGACTTAAAATAAATTTCTAGATGATAGATTTGTATCAGAATGTCAAGGAGAAAGTTGGGATGTTCTGGATATATCCCCAAACCTTTGAAAGGATTCTTTTAAAAAACTGTAGTTGTTTTCAATGAACAGATTTTTTTTTTTGATGCAAGGATGATGGGGGGAAAATAAGAGATTCTATCTTATTGTGATCCTTGGGAAAGGAGGCCATGTTGAGATTTATTTAAAGATTGGGGCCTTGCAATATTGTATTCCTTATTTTTCCTTAGATCTGGGTGCTGGGGATTGCTTGATTGAGGTTCTGTTATGTTCATTCCTGGGTCTTTTCTCAATGACCTCTTGGTGGGGTTCCAACTAAGACCAGCCAGATCAAAGTGAGATTAAGGGTCTGTCTGAACTCCACTTCTATGTTTTCGCCCTCTGTCACCATTTCCAGACTTGCCAACTTTTCTTTGACCTGACCTTTGGGGAAATTCTTTATTCAGTCCTTAATCACTTCCTGTCTAGACTATACTGTGATTCCTGTTTTAGCAGTTTTCTTAAAACCATGCTTTTCCAATTTTGAGCCTCTGGAGAGTGAATAAACGAACTTTAAGCTCTCTTCATCTCTCTGCTATCCTTTCCCTATTTGTTATCCTCTTCTGCACCTTTAAAGGACCTTTTGGCTAGCAAATCTTGTTTTAATACTACCCACCACCCCATAGCTGCTTATTTGTGATTTGGGTGGGGAAAGATTGAAGTGACTTCTTTTTTTTTTGTGCAGGAATTTTTTTTCCCACTACTCTGGCCTACAAAGTACTTTCCCCTTGTCTCTACCCCACCTCTGATCCCAAATCCTTTTTTTTTTTGCATTCATGTGGGTTGTCTTATTTTTTCATATTCCTCTTTCACTAATGGTATTCTTCCCCTTCTCTCCCTTTTTTTCCACTTCCTCTGATTCCATCTTGCTACCCTCTAAAGCATTACAGATTCCTAAGAAGTCTATAATCATATATTTTTTTTTCTGCTAGGTCATACAGAGGTAGAGTGTTATAAGTATAAACATATTGGATTAGAAAACCTGAATCTGACTCCTAGCTTTGTCATTCAGTAGTAAAGAGAGCTGTAGATCAGGAGGACTTAAACTTGGGTCCAAGGCCCAGAGGCACTTGTGAATAGGTTCATAGCAAGTCTGTAAACTTAGATGGGAAACAAAATGACATTTTTACTTTGATTAGCCTCTAATTGAAACTTAGCATTTCTTCCAATTATGAATGTAGGCAACAGATCATTCTGAGGAGCCCCATAAGCATTACTAGTCACCCTAAGGGGACCATGACTCAGAAAAGATTGAGAACTAGATTTTAGAGAACTAGGATGTTAGAGAAAATGATAAAGGTAAACAGAAGGGCCCTCATAACACAGAATAGCTAAGAGTCAAAAGTCCTGTTGTATAGGCCTAGATCTGCTATTGACTATCCATGTGACTCTGGGCAGCCACTTAACCTCCCCACGCCTCATTTTCCTCATTTTTAAAAAGAGCTGATAACATTTTCAGGATAATTGTAGATCCATTATCAAACTACAAACCACAAAATATTGTAAAATATTATGTACATGTTACCACTAGCTCATGTATCTCTTAAGCTAACAATGAAAATAAGTTTTACAATTTTTTAAGAATCCCACTTTAGATCAAGTGCTAGAATGGTAGAAAGGAGTCAGCAAAAATAGACTTACACAGTGATATGTAATGCTTTCGTTTAAGAATTTTTGTTCTTTTGGCTAGTGACTGCCATGAGATTTCCAGAAAGATAATGTACAGTCTAAGTTCAAGTGTGGCAGGTTAGAGTGATTTTCAGAAAGGGGAATTATGGAAATTAACCATTTTTGGAATGATTGAGAACCACCAGATAAATGCATTCCTGAGTCAGTTTAATTGTGATATAATAAGTCTTGATTTTTGAAAAGTGAACAATACAAAAAGATACTAAGTAACATACATATTTTGTCAGATTGTAAATAATTGAAATGGCAATTTGGGAAGATTGCTGCACTAATTCTGGGTTCTAGTCCTAGGGTCACAGCTGTGTGACCTCCCTGAGCTTCAGTTTCATTGTCTGTAAAAGCAGAGCTAATCTTATTTCTTCTGCCTTCTTCCCACTGGGTTATTTGAAAATCATATGCTATGATATATATGAAAGTGTGTTGTAGATTGAAAAGTTGCTACACACATGTAATAGATGAATATCATTGATTTTCTAGAAATGTTCTTGAATGAATGCTAGTTAAAATTGTCCCTGAGAAATTTCTGACTTAGCTCTAGATGCATAGGCTAAAAGATAAGAAAGATCCTCTAACATGGGCTCTATTGACCCGCTCACTATGCCAAAGGTGTTTGATGATAGCACCTTGGTCATGGTACCATTGTCATGCATAATTATCAGAGCAGAAGAAAGGGCCTGATAAACACTATTTGGTATTAGGGGAGGTTTACTTGTTTTGAGGAATTAGAAGAATCAGAGGTCTGTAACTTGCCTCTGGTTTCATAATTAAAGGACCAGGGATTGAGCAGCGTAACAGTGGACTACTAGCTTATTATTATCTTGTAACTTCTTTAGACAACAATGCTGAAGATGATGTACCAGACCTACTTGTTCAATCAGGTAGAACAAGTCTGGTAAGTCAGATTATGATTCTATTTGTTCATTCACTCATTCATTCATTCAGGAAGTTAGCAATTCATTTAACCCCCATTAATTCCCCACTATGTTCAGAGTACTATATGAGGTATCAAAAGTGTGCAAAGTTTAGATAAGATTTAGTCCTTATGACTGATAGGCTTTCTGAGATTGTGCTTATCTACTATTCTGAGAGAAAAAGATGATTGTATTTTATCCTGTGTGGTTCTTTCCCTGTTCAGGTGACTTTGTTTGTATACTCTGATCTGTTGCTCTTCACCAAGGAGGATGAGCCAGGACGATGCAATGTCCTGAGGAATCCACTCTACCTCCAGAGTATAAAACTGCAGGAAGGTAAGTATTGGAAAAGGCCTCCTCTACTTTTCACTTCATTCTCCGTTGTACTGCCCCTTCTCCCAGGCAGCAGAGTTGTCCCTCTGATACAAAATTTAGTTAGGTCTTGAGTCTGTGTCTTCCTTGTGCATAATGATAATTGTCAGTGGTGATGATTATAATTCTCAAACTGGACAATTCAGTATTTCATTTTGTTCTAGGCAAGATTTCACTCTTAACACCCTTTCCCTAAGCTTTGTTGATGGTTTCAATGACAGAGGTATGGATATGAGGGAGAAGAGGAGAGGAAAAAAGAAACTATGTCTTTTTTTTTTCCCCTATAGGTATGTCCTAACATCTGTAGGAGAAAGTGTGGGGGGGGGGGGGAAGAGGGGGAGACAGAGATTATGGGTAGGAGAGAAAAAGAAAAAGGGGGAAGATATGGAAGATGGGAAGATGGGGGGGGGTGAAATGAGTTTCAAATCCAAACTTTCCATTATATCCTCCTATACTCTGGGAACTTGGATCCAGCTGGGAATATCTGTTCTGAGTTTAGTTTGGCACCTGAGGTCTCTGCTGTAAAAAGGCTTGATTTCCTCTTTCAGATTATTTAAAAGGAAAAAAAAAACACCCCAAAACAACAAACTTGTTTGAGTAAGAGTGGCAAGAGTTGGGAGGAAAATATTACCAAGTTAAATAATTCTGTTTTGATGGTTATTGCTACAGGAAAACTTCTGACTATTTGTTAGCCCATCCTGTATATAGTTCATTGGTTGTTTTTGTTCTTGAATATATAGTCAATGTGTGAACCTACTCTCATGCTTCTTTGCAGAAAAGTAGTCTTTCTTCTTCATCTAGGCAGCATCTGTCACTGCTTTTGTCATTTCCTGGTATAATATAGTTCTATGTTAATCTCCTAAACATAGGATAAAGTTACATTGTATTTGGAATAGACATTTCCCTCTTGACCCCAACTCCCATCACTTGACTTAATCTACCAAATTCTAAATAACCAAACACAGGTGTTGTCTTGCCCCCAGAACTTTAGCTATGTTGATTTCTAGGACATAGGTGCACCTTGTCATGCAACTTAGTCAGAATGAAGACTTTTCCCTTAATATATTTCTATTTTTTTTGCAAGTCAATGGGGTTAAATGACTTGCTGAAGGTCACATAATTATTAAGTGTCTGAGGCCGGATTTAAACTCAGGTCCTCTTGATTCCAGGGCCGGTGTTCTATCCACAGCGCCACCTAGCTGCCTTTCCCTTAATATATTTCAATTTTTTATTAAGTACTGTCGCAACATGGAGGTGTTTAGTAAGTGATAATGATGATGTTTGTTCTTCATTCTCAAAGAAGACCATGATATCAGGGAGGTGATGAATTGGATTTGAGTGAGGGGGTTATGTGCTAAGTCACCAGCCTCACGTTTTCCTCCAGGACATCTGGATCCAATGGTCAGATATGAATCAGGACAACTGGAGATGGCCCTGGATGAAAGGCAATCAGGGTTAAGTGACTTGCCCATAGTCACATAGCTAGTAAGTAGCAAGTGTCTGAGGCTGGATTTGAACTCCTATTCTGATTCCAAGGCCAGTGCTCTATCCACTGTAGCACCTAGTTGCTTGCTTCCTCCCACTCCCCATCCTCCCCTGCTGGGAGAGAGGGACTAAAATGAAATCTAAACTAGATCATTGGTCCCTCATATTTTACCCTTCTCCACTCTCTGTGCTTCACCTGAGTCCTGTATTTGAAAATCAAACTTTCTGTTCAGCTCTGGCCATTTTAACAGGAACATTTGAAATTCCCCTGGTTCATTGAAAGTCCATCTTTTCCCCTGGAAGAGGACATTCATTTTTGCTGGGTATAAATTAGGTCACTGGAAGGGCAGTATAAGAGACCTGCATTCTCATCTGAACTCTGCCATCAATGAATGATCTATGTAACCTTATATAGGTGGCCTAACCTCTCTGGTCCTGTTTCTTCATAAGACAGCTAGGTTGAATGATCCTATAGTCTTCTCCTTTTCTAATGTTCATAGATAATTGAGAGTCTCTATTCTTAGCAAAGATATTTTCTTGTAGCCTTCTCCTTCCCTAACTTGTTCCCTTGGGGGGAAATCAGTTTCTTTTCTGGTCTCTAGGAAGAAGAAAATTTTGGCACAAATAGTTGGATAAGTTAAGAGTAGGATGGGGGGGGCAGTTAGGTAGTGCAGTGGATAGAGCACTGGCCCTGGAATCAGGGGGACCTGAGTTTAAATCCAACCTCAGACACTTAATAATTACCTAGCTGTGTGACCTTGGGCAAGTGACTTAACCCCATTGCCTTGCAAAATAATAAAACAAGAGTAAGACTAGAAATGAGTCTCTGGCTTCCTGTTTAGTATCATCATCCAATTCAGACAGTGTAATTGATTTTTAAAAAACTGTTGTTTTATTTTATTTGTTACATTTTGAGTACTAAGTTGTATTCTTCCAACCCCATATTACAGAAGACCAGTGTTTGATATAGATGTATATGTGGAACTACACATTATATACTTTCATATACCAGAAATTTCTTTAGAGTTGGATAGTATTTTCCTTCATAAGTCTCTTATAGTCGATATGAATAATTATATTATCATGCTCAAATAATGATAAAAATGCTCAAACTCAAAATAGCTTAGTTATCATAGTTATTCTTTGAACCTTATTGCTGTTATTGTATACAGCATTCTCTTGGTTCAGCTCATTTTCACTCTGCATTATTTTGTGCAAGTCTTAACATGTTTTTTCTAAAACCAACTAGCTCATCATTACTTACAGCACAGAAGTATTCCATCACAGTCATATGTCACAACTTATTCAGCCATTCTCTGGTTGATGGGCATTATCTCAGTTCCACTTCTTTGTCACCACAAAGAGAGCTGTTGTAAATATTTTAAAACATATAGTTCTTTTCCTTTTCCCCTCACTGCCTTGGGAAACAGACCTAATAGTTATATTACTTGGTCAAAGTTTATATAGTTTTATAACTCTGGACATAATTCCAAATTGTTCTCCAAAGTGATTGGATCAGTTCACAATTCCACCAACAGTGTATTAGAATCCCAATTTTTCCATATGCCCTCTTGCATTTTTCATTTTAGCCAATTTAATAGCTGTGATAGAATTTTAAATTACTTTAATTTAAATTTCTTTAATCAATAACAATTTAGAGCATTTGGAAATATAACTATGTATAGCTTTGATTTCTTCTTCCAAAAACTGCATGTGCATATCTTTTGACTGTCAATTGGGGAATGACTCATATTATTAGGAATTAGACATAGTTCTCTCTCTCTCTCTCTCTCTCTATTTGAATTATGAGACCTTTATTTGAGAGACTGGCTATAAATTACACCCCCTCCAAATTTTTTAAAATGTTATTTTATTTGTTCCACTTACATGCAAAGATAATTTTCAGCATTCACCTTAGCTTAATTTTTTTTGTTTTTTGTTTTGCAAGGCAATGGGGTTAAGTGACTTTTTCAAGGTCACACAGCTAGGTAATTATTAAGTGTCTGAGATCAGATTTGAACTGAGGTCCTCCTGACTCCAGGGCTGATGCTCTCTCCACTGCACCACCTAATTGCCCCCAGCATTCATCTTTAGTTCCATATTTTTCTGCCACCCTCCCTTTCATTCCCATGACAGCGACTAATCTGATATAAGTTGTGCATATACCATCATGTTTTTCATATTTGTCTTGTTGTATAAGGTGGAAGAAAACCATGAAAAAAAAAGGAAAAAAACATAAAACAAGTTTTTGATCTGCATTCATACTCCATAGTTTTTAGCTTTCAATGTGGATGGTATCTCAAGTCTTTTAGAATTGTCCTTGATCACTGAACTCTGGGAGGAGCCCATCATAGCTGATCATTTTCAATGTTGCTGTTAATGTGTACAGTGTTCTCCTGATTCTGCTCATTTTACTGGGCCTCAGTTTATGGAAGTCTTTTCAAGTTTTCTGAAGACTACCTGCTCATGATTTTTTGTAGAATGTAGTACTCTATCACATTCTTATATCTATAGTTTGTTGAGTCAGTCCCCAACTGATGGGCATCTCCTCATTTTCCAATTCTTTACTATTTCAAAAAGAGCTGCTATAGGGAAGCTAGATGGCATAGTAGACAGAATGCCTGTCCTGGAGTCAGGAGGACCTGAGTTCAAATTTAGCCCAGACACTTGATGCATAGCAGTGTGACTTTACCCCCCCCCCGAAAAAAACCAACCAAAAAAACCCAGCTGCTACATTTTTGTGGGTATTTTACCCTTTTTTATGCTCTCTTTGGGACACAGATCTAGTAGTGGTATTTCTGAATCAAAAAAGTATTCACAGTTTTATTGCCCATTGGGCATAGTTACAAATTGCTATCCAGAATGACTGGATCAGTTCATAGCCCCTTCAGTGTATTAGTGTCCCAGTTTTCCCATAACTCTTCAACATTAATCATTTTCTTTTTTTTTTTTTTATCATTTTTGTCATCTTATAGGTGGAAGTAGTGCCTGAGTTATTTTAATTTGTATTCCTCTAATCAATGATTTAGAGCATTTTTTTCATATGACTATAGATAACTTTAATTTCTTCATCTGAAACTGACTGTTAATGTTCTTTGATCATTTATCAATGGGGGAATGACTTTTATTCTTTTAAATCTGACTCAGTTTTCTATTTATTTTAGAAATGAGTACTTTATAAAAAACTTTTCTGCATCTTTTGATATAATCATTTTTTGTTATTAATATAATCAATTGGATGAATAGTGTTCCTTGTATTGAATCAGCCCTGCGTTCCTAGTTTAAATCCCAGTTGGTCACAATGTACATAACCTTTGTGATATATTACTAGCTAGCATTTTATTTAGAATTTTGCATTCATATTCATTAGCAAAATTGATCTGGATTCATTCTTTGCTTATATTTTACTAGTTCTGATTTTTTTCCCCTTAGGAGTCTCATTTATGGTCTATTCAATTTCTTTTTCTAAAATAGCTTTATTTAGTTATTCTATTTGCTCTTCTGTTAATATGGGCAGTTTATATTTTTGTAAGTATTCTCCCATTTTACTTAAGTTGTTGATTTTATTGCCATAAAATTGGGCAAAATAGCTCTAATAATTGCTTTGATGTGCTAGGTGGCACAGTGGGGGCGGCTAGGTGGTGCAGTGGATAGGGCACTGGCCCTGAGTTCAAATCCAGCCTCAAACACTTAATAATTACCTAGTTGTGTGGCTTTTAATCCCATTGCCTTGCAAACACCTGAAAAAAAAAGTATATTCACCTTTTTGTTTTTGATACAGGATAATAATTGCACCTACAACCATAGGGCAATCGTTAGTTATCTTAGTAGTTTCTAGCTAGTTGTTGATCCTTGCTACAGATTAATATTTAGATATCATACAGAAAAGCAACTTGTTGATCTGTCATGAACTCCCCAGTGCTGATGAGGAGCTCAATTAAACATGGTAAGGATGCAGAGAACTCTTTAGTTCCAGACTCTTTAATCCCTTCTTTTAGAGTCCAGGCAGTTCTAGGAGAAGAGAAGAAAGGAAGTAGAATTTCTGTTACTGAGGCTTTTATAGTGGTGACCGAGTTTGTTAGGCATTTAGTTGAGGGGGCAAGTAATTACTACTTTGGGAACTTGGTCAGTAGAAGTGTTGTTATAATGTTATTAATTTCAGGAAACTCAATTCTATAACCTGGGGTTCCCCACTTCTGGATTCCAAGAATGTGTTATAGTGGAATAGATTTTGTTTGTAGGTTATAATAGTGTTGAACTCATTTGGCTTACTTTTATCTCTCAGCTGTTTCCATCTTTTAACTTGATAGCATCTAAGAATTGAATTATTTAGAAATTAGTCATACCTGCTACTGGGACAGTGGTGGAAATTATTAGTGGGAGCTACTGCTTGGTTCCCCTCTATGACCAATCTGTCTTAAAAATGGACTTTTTAAAAAAAGCCTTGAGGGGTTAAGAGCTGCCTAAGGTTCTTTTTTAGTCTTTAGGGCTACAATAGGTTTAGGCTGAGTTTGGAGGTGGTAAGTTATAAACAGCAGCAATGGAATTATCTAGTAATCATATAAGAGCATAAGGTTGGTGGGGAGGATGGTGAGAGGGAAGAGGGTTTCACACATTCATGATGGAAGAAACACCTCCTGAGGAGGAGAGGCTGTTTCCTTTAATACATTCTAAATAAATTCAAATGACCTTTGTATGTGTAACTTCTTTCTTTGGTTAAAGACCACTTCCTTTTCCTTTAGATGGGGTAGACAGAGGTAGAATTTGGGGGACTGCTTGCCTCAGAGATCAGTCTGTCAGTCTGCTGGGTAGGATTGAAGAAACTAGCTCATCCTTGTTCTTATGTGGCCAACAATATTTTAGAGCATGAAGAGTGTGTGTGTGTGTGTGTGTGTGTATGTGCGTGCGTGTGTATGCTTATCCATATACTAGATTTGATCTTAACATGGTTTTGTATGGACAGAGAGCCCTACTCTACTTTAGTGATTTCATTTAGCAAACATTAGAAAAGTGCCTCTTAGAGGGGATGAGGAAATGACTTGATGACACTGAATGTTTATGCAGCACTTTATATTTATTGCTGTTCAGTCTTTGGTCAATATAACTGCCTCCTAAGCTTTATATCTCCTGAGACTGTTGCAGTAAGTCCAGAGGCACTAGAAGTTCACTCAACTCTTTTCCTGAAAATCAAATAGGAGAATCAAGAAACTAAGCCCCAGAGTTCTAATATTCTCTTCCTTTTTGCTCCATTTCACCCCCACTAGTTGCCAATCTATCCTTCAGAGACTTTAGGAGATAGATTTCCCAACACAGAGCAGTTGGGGTGTTAGGCAGGCAAAAGATCCATTGACAGTCTCATCCCCTGATTTCCTTAGTGCTCTAAACTAGATTTTTCCTTTATCTCTCTTTTTTCAGTTCATTTCATTTTTCAAAACTGTTTTATTTTGTACTTAATAAACACCAAATAAAATGGGTATTTGCATATACATGATAGAATAGAAAGAAGAGGATTGTACTTGAAATTGCAGGTATTTATTTCATATTCTTTGTTTTTCTTTGTGTTTTCTGGTCTTCTTTACGTTCTCTTTTTTGGGGGGAGTCAAAAATATCTTTTTTTTTTTTGGCTGCTGTGTCCCCATTCTCTCTTATCTCCTTGGCCCTTCCCCATACTTAAAAAAGAAAAATAGGGAAAAGAAAGCTCTATAACAAATAGACCTAGTCAAACAAAACATTCTCACTTTGGCTGTGTCTTATTTGGCATTTTGGATCTTCCAAGTTAGATAGCAAACGTTGTCATATCTCCTTGTGAATTATAGGTGATCATTTCATTCATTGATCAAAGTTTCTTAAATCTTCCAAAGTAGCTTTTCTTCAAAATGTAGTTTTCATAAAAATTGTTCTCCTGGTTCTCCTTACCTTGCTTTACCTCAGTTCATTTTAGATTCAATTCAACAAATATTCAATGAGTCCCCTATTATGTGCAGGTACCAAGTTTAGAACTGGAGATAAAAATATAAAAGGAAATATTCTTGCTCTCAGTTTTTTCCCCAATATATTTCCCTGTATAGAAGAATCCTCTTTTGGAACAAAGGAAAACAATTAAGCACAACAACTGCCATGGGTAGCAAATGCAACCTTGGTTTCCGTAGTTTCCGAGCCTCTTTCCCAAGACAGGCAAAGTGTGTTCCAGTATCTATTCTCTGGGTTTCAGGATTGTTCTTTGAAACAAATCTGAATTTGAGTATCAGTTTTCATTTCAATGTGTGTGTTCTTCTGTTTCTACTTTAGTTTCTTTCGGCTTTCTCATGTTGGTGATTTCTTCCTGTGCAGTAGGATTCTACTATCTTGGTATGCCACGGTTTATTCAGCCCTTCCCCAGTTACTGGACACCACAATGCTGCTCCTGTCTTGTTTTATATAGGGAGTATAAGGTCAAGGTGGTCATCTCTTTGAAATCTCTTATAGAAAGTTCTGTTTTATGCTGTGAAGATGATGAGTAACCACACCCAATCTCCCTGCTATTAAGATAGAGCTGTTCTTTCTACTGCAGGGGAGGGGGTATAAGGGAAAGGAAATCCAGTGACCAAAGATTTTAGTGGAGATATTTGTCTAATTGTTTTTCTCCTAAATTTTTCTCCTTAATCCTGCTGACTGGCTTAACCCAGACTGAAACCCTGCTTTCAGATTATCTACTTTAAGGGGGATCCTGGAGGAGAGTTAAAAGCAACTAGGGTTTAGTTGACCTTTGAATCACTTGTTACTCTAGCCATCACAGAGTTGGGCAGTTGCATTAGGCCACTCTATATATCTCACTTGGCAAGCACTTGCTCCTGGACTTGTGAGTGACTGAACAGTACTGTAATGGGAACAGGCAAGAGAACTGGCTTTAACAATTGAGACATCTCCGGTTCTCAGAGAGCCATTGTGACGTTTCCTGTCTCTGCAGTGCTCTACACCAGTTGCTGGAGCAAATATGTCTCACAATGCACCATGTTCCTGTCTCTAAGGCCTGACTGAACTGATCTATGTTTCCCTTCCCCCACTTTTAGTCTTCCCCCCTCCCCCAATGCTTCTTCCTTGAATGGGGCCTCTATTCTCTTAGGAAAGGGCTGGGAAATTTCCAGCTGTTTATTTGGGGCCCCACCCATCCCAGGGAACAACATTTGTGTTTGGGATGGTGGGGGGGTGGAGAAGAAGGGGCTCAAGCCTGGGAACTTGGCTCAAGTTTCAACCTCTGGGAATCTCTGAGGTAGTACCTATTATTTGCCCATCTCTCTCTCTCCTTCCAAGGTCAGAATTTCCCAAGGATAGACTAGGATCACTTTCTTGGATCCCATCCTGGGTTGAAGTTAGTAGACAGCAAGTCATCCTTCTCAAAAAGCTTAAATTTTTTTTGTCTAGCTGTTGTATAATTCTAATGTACAACTCCCATTAATCTAGCACTTAAAATTTAAAAATGTTTTCTTTACAACCATTTGCAGGTGTTATTGACTATGTTTTACAGAGAAAGAAAATTAAAGTACTGAGAGGTTGTGATTTGCATGTGGTCACACAGTAAGCATCCAAGGTGGTGTTTGAACATAAATCTCCCTCCTCAAAGTCAGTGCCCTTTCCAAAATGCCACACTTCCTCTCCCCATGTTAAGATTCTAGTGATGACAGGAAGGACAAGATATACTCCTGTTCTTAGACAGACTAGAGTTGGAAGTCTAAGGCAAATGCATATTAAAATAGTTGTGATACAGGGAAGTCTATGAGTCAGATGAAAGGCCTAGATAGTAAGTCCCATAGTATTTTACCAGAAAGAACAACAATGGTGGGCAAGGTGATGAGGGAAGGCTTCACCAAGGAAGTGAGATTTGATTGGGTCTTGAGGGATGATCAGTGGCATCTTTGAGTGGCAATTAATGCCTCTGTTTTCCTTTTTTTCCTCTGAAGGTTTGTCAGAAGACTTGAAATTCTGTGTACTCTATTTGGCAGAGGTAAGTACTGTATATTTGGTGTCATTCTTGTGAACAGCAGGGCATGGCATAGGTGCCTTTTTTCTTCAGTGATAGTGGGTGGTCTGAGCCTTTGACTTACAGGTCTTTAGTCTAGGTCCATCAGTTTTGTTACCATAATACATTAGTGAGGCAGTATTGTTCAGTGGAAAGGGGGCTGAACATGAAATCAAGAGATATGGGTATGAATCCTGACTGTGACTCTAGCTTTGTAGCAGTCTCAAACAAGTCTCTTCCTTTCTTGGAAGCTTCATTTTTTTTTAACTTGTAAAGTTGGGATAATAATACTTTCATTAACTCACTGGGCTATGTGACAAGTTCTTTGGAAACCTAAAAAGAACTATAGAAATGCGAGCCTGAATAAGATATTTGATCTATGTGGGCCTCAGTTTTTATAATTTTTAAGAGTGGAATACTAAAAATCTCTGTCCTTATCTCCCTAACAGAAGTGAGAAGAGGATGAAATGATAATTAATATGAAATTGTTTTTAAAGTATAATGTTGCTCAAATATGAGGTCAGCACAGTGCCAAGGACATAGTAGTGTTGTGCTGGAATTTTTGAGGTCACCAATTAGAATATGGTGTAACCAAGAAATAGAGGGTCACTGAAAGGATGAAAGAATTTAAGCTCTCTGAAATGTTAAAACTGCTCAGGAGGCAGCTAGGTGGCATAGTGGATAAAGCACCGGCCCTGAAGTCAGGAGTACCTGGGTTCAAATCCGGTCTCAGACACTTAATAATTACCTAGCTGTGTGGCCTTGGGCAAGCCACTTAACCCCATTTGCCTTGCAAAAACCTAAAAAACAAACAAACAAACAAAAAACTGCTCAGGATTTGATTATGAAACATAACAACTTAAAGAAGTTAAAAAAAACTTTTCCTTACCCTCCTGGAGAAGCAATAGTCATTTTAGGACAGGGAGTGAAGAACAAAAGGGCAGGCCAGGTTGCTTGGTAAAGGAGTGAGACAGAGAGAGGGAGATAGAGACAGGGATAAAGGCAGTCAGAGAACTGTTTGGGTGAGAG
Source organism: Macrotis lagotis (assembly GCF_037893015.1). NCBI lineage: Eukaryota > Metazoa > Chordata > Mammalia > Peramelemorphia > Peramelidae > Macrotis > Macrotis lagotis. Next base: position 294,425,233 of record NC_133658.1, read on the forward strand.
AAAAGGGCAGGCAGCCCATGGGGCTTGGCTTAGTCTGGCCACATGGCATGGGGAGGCCCATTGTGTTCCATGTGGCCTAAGAAAGAGCATGAGAAAAACCCATCCTGCTAGAGTCAAAGAAGATGAAGAAAGCAGAGGTGCTTCCTGTTACTCTTCTGTATATAGGTTGGGCAAGGAGTGGTGTTTGGGGAATGGTCTTGCTCCTTGGGCCAGGTATCCTCCAAAGGGACAGGTTCTTTTCCTGTCCCAAGGTGCTCGACCTCTAAATTCAACATATCATTTCCAGTTATATCAGCATCGTACTGATCCTTCCTGTCCCAAAGTTGAGTGGAGGGGAAAATGGGGGACAAGATATAAACAACAGGGTCAAGGGGAGACAGGATACAATCAACAGGGGTCAGTTTACATCTCAGGAGCAAACAGTCTTCCACAATTAACAAGATTTTAACAGCATTAAAGCTACATTCATAATTCTCTGCATCAGTAGGGGCTTAATAAATACTTGGGGCTTCATTTATTAATGTTATTGGATTAGATTTACTAGTTCTGGTTTCTATCCAGCTTGTGTGACTGAGCATATAGCTTTACTTCTCTTGCCCTGTTTCTGTTTCTGGAAAAGAAAGGAGTTTCCACTAGATGATCTCTAATCCCTTTAGATGATCCCTTTAATGAAGATGATGATGATAATAATTATAATAATTATTTTTGGGGTGGCTAGGTGGTGCAGTGAATAGAGCACCAGCCCTGGGTCAGGAGTACCTGAGTTCAAGTCCGGCCTCAGACACTTAATAATTACCTAGCTGTGTGGCCTTGGGCAAGCCACTTAACCCCCATTGCCTTGCAAAAACTAAAAATAATAATAATAACAACAATAATAATAATTATTGTTGTTATTATTATTATTATTATAGCTAGCTTAAATGTAGTGGGATTTACAAAGCACTTCACATGTGTAATTTTGATTCTGAAAACAACTCTATAAGGTAGCCGCTATTATTACTCCCTTTTTACACACAAGGAAACTGAGGTTGAGAGAGGTTAATTCAAACTCAGCTAGTATCTGAAGCAGGATTGTAGCTTGGATCTTCCTGATTCCCAGCCCAGTGGCGCCCTCTGCGCTATACTTCTTAATTCTAACTGTGCCTTTGAGCCTCAACATCAGTGATTCTAAGTAGAAATAGTCTCAAATTAAAGGAGAAGATATTTGGGGGTTATAACACAAGGCAGAACTTTAGTGGCTAGGTAATAGCATTAGGATAGAACAGTGAGGGAAGGTATAGAGTCTCTTTCTCTGGAGAGCTTCAAGACAGCCATTCTTCCTGGGTAGTTTAAGAGAATCACTTTCTTTGAAGTTGGTAGATATGACTAGATTACCTCTCTAGGTTCCTTCCAGTTGTATGATTCTGTGATTCTAACTCCCCTGGGTAGCATCTGCACAGAGGCCCTTAATTTCTTTAATGGTCAGCAGAATTCCATTTTGCTGGACTCCATTTGTTTTTCACAAAGAAAAACACTTTTTCCTTTGGTCATTGGTCTCTAGGGGCTTATAGCTGCCACTCTGCTAATGATTGATGAGTACAGATTGGTTTCAGGCCTTTCCCTTCACTGATATACAGAGAACATCTTTGCTAATCTGACGCAGAGGGATTTAGGGATGGACATTTTATAGTGACTGAAGAATAATTTCTTTTCTCTTAATGGAATGGCAATTATAATGAAGGGGAAGAGTAGAATAATGTGAAGGAAAAAAGGAAAGAGGAAAGGAGAGAAAGGAGGGGAGAGATGATATTGTGGAGGAGGGAAAGGGAAGCAAGAGGGACGGAAAGAAGTTTGAAAGAGGGCGAGGGGGGGAGAGAGAATGAGAGAATTTATCTTCTTTTAAATAAATGGCTCAGGATTTTTCCAGGATGAGTTTCTGTAAGTGAATTATATTGAGAGTCCAGAAAGCTACAGTTTAGCTGATAGAGTAGTTTCAAATGGTCAAACATATTATCAGAAGAGAGTTTCCTCTCTTTTCTCTACTCTCTGGTAGAAAACATGCTGCCAAAGCTTTCCCTTCTAAGGCTACCTTTACATATTTTCAGTGTATGTATGTATATATTATGTCTGAATATTATAAAATATTATATATATGCAAATTATACTGCTATTAATATAACATTCCATAAATTAGTAACACAATTGATAGTTAATTTTATCAATACATATTATGTACCCACTGTCTTTCCTGTTAGGTCTTGAGGGCAGGATTTTTTTCTTTGAATTCCCATTACTTAGCATTATTATCTGGCACATGGTAGGTACTTACTAAATGCTTATTGCTTGCTTGATTAATTATGTTAGACAAACTAGAGGTTTTATCTATCAAACAGATAAAATTAAATGTTTTTTCATCTTGCAGAATAAAATATTATAATCTACCTATGTTGGCATGAGGCAAAGATGTAATTGTTATCCAGTCAAGAAATTGTGTGTTGAACTTGAGTATGCCCTTGGTATCTGGGTCTTGAACTATTGAGGAAGTATTGTTTAGTTATCACAGGTCCAGGAGATAGGCAAAATTCTTTGCCCAACTTTGGCATGCCATAATATAGATATATTCATTGAAGTTGCCCTGGGAATCTGTGATTGAATTTTGGTTTTCAACTCAGAGTAAGACTATTACTTTCTTTTAATATTTCATATGCAGAGTCATGCAGCAAGATAGAAAAAAAGAAAAAGAAACAGCAACACCCCCCCCCCCCAAATAAACTGAAACAAAAAACTAAAAGGCAGTACTTCAGATTGCAGGAAAGTTGAAAGAGGATTTGTCTCTGACAAGCACCAGCCATACAAGACCAGCCCCCAGGGGACAGTGTGCTATGGCCAGCATTGTTGTTTTGGTTTAAAATATATGAGGGCATTTTCTCATTTGCATAGAATGGATCAGGATATGCTAGAAAGATTGTGAAAAGCAAGGGCTAGCAAACAGTATTTCTTTTTTCCTTTATATTAAAATGCCATATCCAGTACTGGTCATTGCACTTTAAAAAAGACATTAAGAAAATGGACAAAATCCAAAGATAGTAGAAAACCAAAAAAGATCAGCACAGTAAAAGGCATTCTTTATTTGAAGAGAGATAGCAGGAATGAGGACCTCCTTGTTTGAAAGGATAATAATGTTTGTCCTTCATTTTCGAAGACCATGACATCAGAGAACGACTACCATGACAAGCAGATGAACTGGATTTGAGTGAGGAGGGCTGTGCTAAGTCAGTGCTAAACCTTACTTTCTCCTCGAGAACCATCTGGGTCCAGTGGTCAGATATGAATCAGAATGATTGGAGATGACCCTAGATGTGGTTAAGGTCACACAACTAGTAAGTGGCAAGTGTCTGAGACTGGATTTGAACTCTTTACCTACTGACTCCAAGACCTACTGGAGTACTGGAGTACTCTCTATCCACTGTGCTACCTAGCTGTCTTAAAATAAAATAGAAAGCTAGGGGGTTACTTGATATAGTAGATATGTGGTTCCAATGAGGAAAGAAGAGGGGTATAGGAGAAAAAAAAACATCTTGGATGTTGGAGCCAGAAAATCTGAGGGCAGTTCTGCCTCTACCATTTGGTATGAGGTGAATGACTGAGGGCACTACTTTACCTCTGTGGGCCTCAGTTTCTTCACTGGTAAAAAGAGATCATTATATTGGATTTTAAGGCCCCTTCTTTCTGAAATTGTTTGATTGTGTAGAATGCTAAAGAAGTATTCTTTATGTTCTCAGTCTTAGTTGTCCCTTTTCCATTGAAGACAGCAAGGGAGAATTAGCCAAAATTAAAGGGCAGCTTGGACCTGATGTCAGGTAGTCTTCTTCACTAGTTCAAATCTAACCTCAGACACTTACTGACTTTGTGATCCTGGGCTTTAACCCTGGTTGCTTCAGTTTCCCTACCTGTAAATGAGCTGAAGAAGGAACGCATCTTTGTCAAGAAAACCCCAAATAGAATTGCAAAGTCAGACCCAACTGAAACGACTCTTAATAACAACAAAGCAAGAGATCTCTGCTGAGTTGGCCATAAAGAACTTATTTACTATCCAAGTGATAAAATACTAGGACATGTGATTGAAGGAGGGAGTAAAATCTTTGTCTTTAGAAATTTTGAAGAAGGGAATAGGTAGTTATTTGTTCCTGAAGACTTGAGCTGGGTTTGGTTGTATCTTAGGGTTCCTTGCAACTTAGGAAAACTTAGATCTCAGTTTTGTCTATACTGTTTATGAGAAAGGCAGTCTCACACACACACACACACACACACACACACACACAAAGAGCACAACCAGACATGCAGTGTGTGTTAGAGAGCCACAATATTGAAGGCTGGGCAGTATGTACTTTACAATTATAGTCTCTTAGAGCAAAGAAAGTAAAGTTAGTCATTAGTAGGGAAAGCCTGGATGTGACTCAAGCTTTTTTTTTTCTTAGAGAAGTTTCTGCTGGATCTAATCAGCTTGACAATATATTAGAGTTATGATTGAGAGTGGTGGGAATTTGGAAGTGAAGGAAAAATCTTGGAAGATAAAAAGGGGATAATGAAATTCAAACTTCATACAACTGTTTCTGTAGTATTTAAACCTCACATCATGTCCCTTTCTTTGAGACACTTCATAGTATTGGGTCATGATGTTGGTAGAGATAAATGTGAGCTGGTGGGTCCTGAGTTTCTCTTATATTCATTCTCCTGAATAGGCCTGTCTGTGTAGCGGGGAAAACAATAGATTTGAAATAAGAAGACCCAAACTGGGAGTTTAAGTCTTAGCTTTGCCATTTGTTAGATGTGTGACTCTGGGCAAGGTTTTAAAAATCACTCCTGAGCCTCACTTTTCTCACATGTAAAATGGGCGTAATATTTGCACTATTTACTTTAGAGGTTTGTTAAGCTAGTGCTTTGTAAATGGAAAATAAGAAGCCTCTTGAGCCCCTGACAGTAGAGCAGTCTTTGCTCCCTGATGATGCCTTTTGGTAGAAAACTGATTCTGTCACATCTGATAGAAAAAAAAAATTGGTCTCATTCAGGGAGGGAAACCCCACCCTTTGAGAAGGCCTGAGATTGTGTATGCATGGGAAGTCATGAAAACATATTTCTCTATCAGCCATTTTGCAAAAGAAAACACATGAAAAAAGAAGAAAAAGAAGGAATGTGAACAAAGTATGATTCAATTAGTACTTCAGAGTTCTCTGGAGGTGGATTAAGATTTTTTTTAATCATGGTTCTGTTTAAATTAATTTGGTTTACAATCTTGATCAGAGTAGCTAAGTATTAACAGTTTAACATCATTATAGTATTGCTGTTACTATGTACAATGTTCTAGTTCTGCTCACTTCACTTTGTATCATTTTATATGACTTCCAAGGTCCTTCCAACCTGCTAAAGTTAGTTGTTTTCACCTGATTTTTAATTTAGGGTTTTCTAAGTTTACTGTCATATATACATACATTGTTATAGCTAGCATTTCTAACACAATATTAAATAATAGTGAATGCAATGTGTACTTCCTTGCTTTTCCTTTGATCTTGTTAGGTAGGCTTCTAGGAAAACATGTTTTTTGAACAACTACAATCAGTCCTAGTATAGAGCACCTGGCAGAAATTCTGGTGACTGACCATTTTTGGTAAATGACTGGATGTCACCTTGGCACCATCTGCATCCTCCTCTTTAGTATTTGCTAATTACAAATTGATTGTTTCTTTACCCATACTTGCCACCAAAGTTGCAGCCACCTTCAAAGTTCCAAACAATAGAAGCTGTTGTTTTTAGTTAGGAGAGATATCCGTGGACCCAGAAAAATATCTTATCTCTTATCTGAGTGTTCGTCTTTTGTTAAGGAAATGACTTGGGGAAAATTTTGCCTTAAGATCAGATTATAGTTTATCTGGATTGTGAAGAGGTTTTTTTTTTTTTTTTTTTTTTTTTTTTTTAGGTTTTTGCAAGGCAAATAGGGTTAAGTGGCTTGCCCAAGGCCACACAGCTAGGTAATTATTATGTGTCTAAGACGGGATTTGAATCCAGGTACTCCTGACTCCAAGGCCAGTGCTTTATACACTATGCCACCTAGCTGCCCCAGTGAACAGGTTTTTTTTCTTTAAATTTATTCCCAGTTTATTTGATAATGATGTTTGCTTTGAAAGAAAGGGACCCAATTTGTACTCCTGCCCCCACCTCAACCCTGAGGAAGCACAGGTCTCCAGATGTATTCATCTTTTTTTTTTTTCCTTTAGCTTCTCAGACCTTAGGAACCATCTGGTCTAAATTGCTTTTATTCTTTTTTTAAAGATGTGCATGCTTTTTATATATTTCAGCTTCTCCTTTACAAATTTGAAAACCTTAACTCAGAATTAACTTTTTTTACCTCATGGCAATTTGATGTGAAGCCTATGGGTCCCTTCTCAGACTAATTTTTTGTATTTTTAAATCCATATAATTAAGTATATAGTATCACAAAAGAAACAATTATAATAGTTATCAAAATATTTTAAAAAACAAATTTATAGACCCCAAGTCAAGAATTCCTGCTTTAATTAGACCTGTAACCTAAAATAACTTTTTGTTTACTATATAATATGTTATTCATATTTTCTAATTTTGTATAAATCTGCTTTTTATAAATTTTCTAAATTTCTAAAATATTTTCCTTTTAGTTAACTGCTTTTTAACTTCCTGATTAGTATGTTGATTTCCCATTAGTTTTTATTGTTGTTGTTGTTTTTTGTAAAACAGTGGGGTTAAATGGTCACACAGCTAAATATTAAATGTCTGAGGTTGGTTTTGAATTCAGGTTCTCATTTTTCCAGGGTCAGTGCTTTATCCACTGTGTCACCTAGCTATCCCCCCATTAGTTTTTATTGACTAATAAAAATATCTCATACTTGCAAAAGTGAGTATTAAGGAAATCTATAAGGAACTCCATTTTGGCATTTTATATTAATGTTAACAATACTGTAATAATTTACTCGAACCCTCTAAATGCCTTTAATTCCATTATTTTGAATAGAATTTCTCCTCAAATAATTATTTTTAATAAAAGTGTCACCCATGTTTATGTGCAGATTCCCCTGGGGTATCTTCCCTTAATTTGCACTTAAGCTGGCAGGCTGAGTCACCAGAAGGTAGCTATTAGAGCCTTTAGAAGAACTGAGATTTCTAATGCTTTTGTTCTTGATGGGCTTCCCATTGATAATCAGCTAGATAATTAACTTTTTAACAAAAATATTAAGATAGTATGGCACAAATAACAGTTATAAAATATTGATGGAAGTCCAGGCCTGGAATATATTCTTCTGCAGATATAGGGTCAGTGGAGTGCAGAAGCCAGTTTGTACCAGCTTGAGAGAGTTGATGGTTAAATTTTCAGGGTGAGCATTTACAATTCAGAAATCCACCAGTGCTAAAAATCAAAACTTGATTGATTTATTGATTTTATAGACTGAAAGTGATAGAAAAAACATTAATGGTAGGTACTGATTGAACTTCAAAGTGTGTCATGCATAAGCCGTTTTTCCTTCCAGAAGGCTGGTTGGCAAACATTTACAAATCGGTGGTTGTTGAGTAATGTCTTTTGATTCATGTATGTCTGCTGTGCATGCTACAACTTCATGGAAGATCAGGTGGATAGGTGGATCAGGTGACTACCAAAGGTGGAAAGCAACCCCCACAAGGGTTCAGCAGCTCTTAACCCAGAGGTTCTATACCCTTTGCACCCAGTGTAACCTTGCATTAAGGCCATGGGGAAATTGGGCACTAGCTTAAAGTGTAAATGTAGTAAGGTACATGTGTAGAGAGCAGGTGTGGAAAAAGGGTGCCTTGAGGTGCCTGACCCTGGAAGTCCTCTTTTCTCTTTGGGAGATCCCCATGAAGTTTGCTTTCTAGTGTGATATTGACAATAGAGGAGTCTTTAGTTGCTCAGCATGACATCTCTGCTAGGCTGATTGATGTACTGGTTGGGCCAGGATGCTCCACTGCTCCTGGTCACCCCTTTTGTATCCATACTCAGTTCTGATTTAGTGATCCCTGAGTTATCAGTTCTTTCAGCTCCACAGTCCATTAAAAGACTTTTAAAAATCATTTGTACCAAACTTTCAGGCCATATGACCTTCACCTGGGCATGGGGACTGTCCATGAATGCAAAGAGGGTTAGCCTTCCTAGCCTGGTCCATCCCATCCTCCTCTCAAATGATTTTTTTCCTCTTGGCTGTGGAAGTGATAGTAATTCAACTTTACATTTGTTTATATTTCTTGTATAGCTAGTAGTATAAAATATAAAATTGTTTAGCTATTAGAAAAAATTGATATTTAATTAAGTTTTTTCTATTTGTTCTCAAATACTTCATTGAGAAGAATAACTGCAGAATTATGATGCCATATTCAATGATTTTAAGATTTAAAGAATGAATGAGCATTTTATAAAGCATTTAGTATGGATTTACTTTTATTTATTTATGAGACTTAAATTAGGATTTCAGTAAAAATAGTTTTACTTGTATAGAATTTCTTAAGAGTTAAGAAATAGGGGGTGGCTAGGTGGCACAGTGGATAAAGCACCTGGAGTCAGGAGTACCTGGTTCAAATCCGGTCTCAGACACTTAATAATTGCCTTGCCCGAAAAAAAAAAGAGTTAAGAAAAAGAAACAAAAATCAAATTGGATACTTAGGTTAAATTTCAGTTTTGGGCTTAAAGACAGGTATGACAGTTCTTATGAAATAATTTTTTTAAAAAAATTTCTTCCTTTTCTCTGCATATGCATTTTCAAGCATTAGTAGAACAAATCAATCAAATTCAAAGAACGATTTTTTTTTCTTTTATCTTGTACTAAAGTGTTGGCTACTTTTTGACCCTAAGTCAAATGATATGTACAAAAAATATCTTTTCTCTAGGTATCTTGTCTTTTTTTCTTTTTAATCTGTCCAAAGAAGTCTCACAGATTGATTCATCCACACCCTGAGAAATTTTATATATCCATTAACTATCAACTTTGTTAATTGTGACTTTGTCAATGGCAATATGTGTCATTTAGTCTCTTATTGTAAAGTTAAAAGCATATTTCTTTCACTAGACCTGTGGGAGCACTTGATTTAACTATTTCTTCTCTCAAGTCTTTAAATATTCAAAAAATTCTATTTGTACAGCACTGAGTAATTTTTGATGGTGGAGGAGTGTGGTTTTTAAATTTTTTTTTTTGTTTGATGAACCAACAACAATTCAAAGATCATTTGTTAAGTTTCTACTATATACCAGGATTTTGGTTAGACATGGGAGATACAAAAATAAAAGTACAACAATCCCAATCCTAGAAGAGTTTATATTGTAATGGGAAGGTGACATGGACCCATGCAGATATAGATCAAATACATACAGACTCTACAGAGGTATAGATCAAATACATAGCCCTAATGGGGAGGACAATAATTTCTGGGAGGACTGGAAAGGCCATATGTAGTAGATGGCTCTTGAGTTGATTTTTTTGAAGGAAACCAGGGATTCCTTGAGGATGAAGAGGGGAGGGAGTTCCTAACCATCAAGAAGGATGGTTAATGAAGTCTTGGAGATGGAAGAAAGAGTGAGAGAAATAGGAAGGAATTGTAAATAGTTTTAAATGTTAGAGGAGTATATCTCTTGATTCTGGAGGTAATAGGGAACCACTGAAGTTTATTAAATTAGTGAGAGGCAGGCTATGAAGTAGAGTTGTGCTTTAGGAACAATTGGCAGCTTTGTGAAGGAATGGGTGGAAATAGGGAGAGAATACAGGCAGAAATACGAAATAGGATGCCATTGCAGTAGTTCAGATAAGAAGACCTGAGCCATGTGAATGAAAAAAAGGGGGATATATATGTGAGTGTAACCCTTCCTTTGGGATTATTCCCTAATACTTAACCTCACTGGTGAACCAAATCCTCAGAGGCTGTCTATTTTTCCTTTGGGGTTCTAGGGATAATCCTGATTATCTGGGGTTTCTGTATTATTGCTCACAAGTAATCTGTGTGCTTCCTTACTGATTAAAAGCTAGTAGCTTCAGTTAACTTTAAGAAAAGGATTTTTGCTGAGAAGGTAGAGTAAGAATAATAGTTACAGAAATACCTCCCCCTCAAATGAGGGACTTATTTTCACTCTGCTCACACAAGGAAGACTCTAGGAAAAGGGAGTAAAATGGTAGTGATGCATGTTTAGAAATACCTGTAGTCAAAGAGTAAGTAAGCTCACATTTCTGTTTAATCTTTTTGTGATCTTCATGAAGTTGCTCAGAGAGGTTGCACTCTGCCACATTCCAAGGATTTGTGTCTTAGCAAAATTTCTTTTTTCTTTCTTTTTTTAGATTTTTCAAGGCAATGGGGTTAAGTGGCTTGCCCAAGGCCACACGGCTAGGTAATTATCAAGTGTCTGATATCGGATTTGGACCCAGGTACTCCTGACTCCTAGGCTGGTGCTCTATTCACTGCGCCACCTAGCCGCCCCCTTAGCAAAATTTCAAGGTTGTTGATTAATCATCTCCCAACTTCCACGGTCAACAATGGTCCCTCTGACATGATCACTTAGGAGTTAGGATATGAGAAAGAGGGCTTAACTAGAGTTGCTCCACTTTGAACTGGTTTACTGTTTAATACATAGTTTGACTTGATTGTTTCAGCCAGTCACAAGGTATATCTGGTTTGGTGTCATTAATTTTTATCCAATGATCAAGGAACTCTGTTCCCCTCAAATTAATCAAGGAATTGTTCATACCTGTTCATATTTTTGATTGATTAATTCAATCATCTGGCTTGACCCCTGTGATTATATTGATTTAGATGGAAATACCTACTCTTACACATAAATGCTGTAAAAGTTAGAAATGGCAGATTATTAACTGATTAGATATGTTAGATAAGGGAAAATAAGGCATCCAAGATTACTCCAAGGTTGCAAGACCAGGTGACTGAAAGGATGCTAATGGTGCTCTCAATGGAAAAAGAGAAGTTTAGAAGAGGAGTCGTTTGTGAAAGAAAAAGAATTAGTTTTTGCGGGAATATTGTTGAATGTGAGACCAATCTAGTTCAAAATGACTAATAGAAAGTTGTCATTTTATGATGAACTCAAAAGAGTAGATCTATATAGATCTGTTAGTCATCTGTATGGAGATGATAAGCCCATGAAAACTAATGAAGTCATGAAGTGAAAAAATTTTAAAGAAGAAACAAAGAGGACTTAGGACAGAGTCCTCGAATCCACCTGGAGTTAGGGGATGTGACCTAGATGAAGCTCCAGTGAAGGAGATTGAGGAATTATCTAGTAGGTTATAGAAGAAAGAGGAGAGAAAGCAGGGCTCCTGTCTCTTCCACTTGACAAGCACTCATTTCTCACCTAACTGCATGCCACTGGGTATTCCCTGAGTATTCTCCTATGCTTTAGGAAACACTTTTACTAACACCATTTATCCCATTTGTATGCTATCTTCCCCCATTGGATTGTGAGCTCTCTGAGGACAAGGTAGGTGCTTAATACTTAGTGACCTACTTATTGGCTTTGAATATTTGAAGACAGTTTTCATGTTCTCAACTGAGTCATCTTTTCTCTAGGCTAAGCAAGTTCAATTTCTTCAGTTGATGCTTATATGGTGTGGACTTCAAGGCCATCTCAGTCATTGTTCTTTCCAACTCATCAGTGTTCTTTTTCTAAAACACCTAGAACTGAACAGTACTCTACTACTCCTATCTGACCAAGACAGAGGACAGAGGAACTTTTGTCTTCTTATTTCCAGAAGCTATGCCTCTTTTTTTTTGATGCCACATTTTATTAATGAATTATTTTTGAGCTTGTAGTCCACTAAAATATTCAGATTTTTTTATGGAGACAGTTATTCACACTTTTCTCATTCTGTATTTATGAAATTGATTTATTTTTAGTAATATTTCATTATATTTACATGTTAATATCTTGCTCAGATATTCTCCATTCATTGGGCTTATTCCTTTGTTTGTAATGACAAAACTATTATGAATATTTTTTGTACAGATGAACCTTCCTGGGTTATAGTCCCAGAGTGCAATCTGTTTATCAAAGAGATGAACAATTTAGTAACTTTTCTAGCATAATTCTAAATTGCTTTCCAGATGAGTTGAGCCAATTTTTAGCACTACTGTAGTAAAGTCTCACATCATTATTTCCCTCTAATAAGGAATTTTCTCATCTTTTCCCTTATTTGTTAGTTTGGTAGTTATGAAGTAATACTCAGAGTGACTAATTTGCATTTTTATTCATGATTTTGAACAATTTTTCAAATAGTTATTAATAATTTGTATTTTTTTGTTGGTTTTGGCAAGGCAGTGGGGTTAAGTGACTTGACAATGGTCACACAGCTAGGTAATTACTAAGTGTCCGAGGTCAGATTTGAACTCAGGTCCTTCTAACTACAGGGTCAGTGGCCACTTACCTGCCCCAGTCTTCTTTTGAGAACATTTTGAGAACATATCCTAGACTTATTTGAATGCTTGTATATTAGAGAATTCCTCTTTCTTTCAGATATGTCACAATTTCTTATAGACTTTGGATGTCTGACCTTTATAAGATATATTTAAGACAACATTTTTTTTTTTTTGGTATCCATAGCTTTTCTTTTGCATTCATTTTATTTGGGTAAAAGTCTTTTTTTAAATACCTTTTTTTGTGTGTGATAAATACCTTCTTTCCTATCTCTTTTCTTAGTCAAGTTTTCTTCTTTCTTCTTTAACTTTTCTTCTCTGATTGCATGATTTCAGGCCTATTTTTAGGATCTTAGTAAATTATATTTGATTATGATGGTTTATCAGAAGAAGAGAGTCCTTAAGAGCAGAATTAAGCTCAGATTCCCTCCCTGCCATGCTTTGCAATCAAGTGTCACTTGTCCCATTTTCTGTGGGTTAAAGGTCTCCCTATGGGTAGGGCTTTGGGAGAATTGGAGACTGTTCAGACTTTTATAACCTCCCCTATCTAACCAATGAGTTGAGCTAATTATGACTGGTTGTGCTTGAAGGACCCATATGAACACTTGGGGTTTCATTAAGTCTCAAAATGTATCTGCTGTTCCTGAGTCAGAGAAAATAGTAGGAGTTTTCTCTTGTTTCTGAAGGAAGATGGAACATGTTTTTCCTAAACTGTCAAAATCAAACGGAAAAACATGAAACCCCTTTTTGATGCTGGTGGCCATTGCAGTATTAATGTCATTTATGATTTGGCCAGTATTATTTATCAAAGCCAATGTAACAGTGAACTGTATTGTATTAGAATTCTTTTGAATTAGGGACATTACTTAATTCAATTAGTACTCCAGGTTTGACTTTACTGGAAGAAATAGCACTTTTGGGCAGTGGACTTGGAAGGTGGTAGGGTCATTAAAGGACCAGGAACAGCCTACCTTAATATATCACTGAATTGATAGTTAACATTCCAAGTACTCGAAGATCCTTTTTGCATAAGGACAAGAGAATCGATAAAAACTTTTGGAGGGATTTGCATTGAGACTGAGAATTGTGATAGACCAGGCAAAGTTCATCCAATATCATCCCTAAAAATGGAACTTCTAGGTCCTTACTGCTAGAGGGCAGTTGTGCGTGAAACTATCCAATAGCCCACCAGGCGACTGCATTTGCTTTTTAAGCCTATTAGATCCTATTGATTTTTCTTTTAAATGATTTGAGTTCCTGCTACCTTGAGGGTCTAGTCTGTAAGAAAACATCAGCACTGCCCAGTAAATGATGCTGCTCTCTCTACTTAATGGATTTTGAAGATTTGCATGAAATCCTGGCAGGTAATTTTCTAAGAGGGGAGCACCAGCTCCCAAGAGAGAAGTGGGGGAGAATCAGGCATTGGGTGTTAGGTCTAATCCTTCCTTCAGTAGAGGATTTGATGGAAGAAAGGAAGGATCCAGTCCTTTTCTTTAGTTCCCAGCCTTCTTCGCTGGGATCTACACTGTTTCAAAAGATTTCCTCCCAATCAGTTGCCACAATGACCCCCTTTCCTAACAGGGGAGGATGGTATATTACACTTGACATTAGGAGCTTAACTGACATCAACATTCTGCTAGTCCTTTACACTGGGGAAACCTTACACTAGAAGCAACCTTACACTAGAAGCAGCTAAAGATTTGAAGTTCCCTGAAAATGGAGAGATTTCTATTATCTATTTTGTTCTTTAAACCATATTGCTTAGAATAGGACCAAATGTTTTTTGATGTGAAGTGAATGGTATAATTTGAAAAGATTGATATTGGGAGTTATCATCTTTTAATTCATTGGATTCTTTGGAGCACTGGCATTGAACCCTTTTTATGAAGCATTTGTTGTTTATTATGAACCCAAAATGACAGGACTAGAGAAGATATTAATATGTCATCTAGATAGGCAGCTAGGTGTCATAGTGGATAAAGCACCAGCCCTGGAGTCAGGAGTACCTGGGTTCAAATCCGGTCTCAGACACTTAATCTGTGTGGCCTTGGGCAAGCCACTTAACCTCATTTGCCATATGTCATTATAGAGTCTCTCACTGCCTCCACTCAAGCCTGACTTTTTGTTTTTTTTAGGTTTTTTGCAAGGCAAATGGGGTTAAATGGCTTGCCCAAGGCCACACAGCTAGGTAATTATTAAGTGTCTGAGACCGGATTTGAACCCAGGTACTCCTGACTCCAGGGCCGGTGCTTTATCCACTACGGCACCTAGCCACCCCAAGCCTGACTTTTTGAACAGCCATCTGATTAAAAGGGTCAGATAGAAAAAAATGCTTGAGGACCTAGGATCAGATCTTGACTGTGCTGCTTACTGCTTGTGTGTCCTTGGGTAAGTCTCTTAACTACTCTGTGCCTGAGTAGTAAAGAGATTGGATTGTAAAGAGATTGGACTAGATGACATCTTAGGTGCCTTTCAACTCTAAATCTTTGCTTATGAAATCATGACCCTTGTTCACGATCTGTAGGATGTACAAGATGAATAATAACCATCCTTGAATAGTGCTTTGCAGTTTACAAAATACTTTTATGTAGATCTTATTTATTCCTTACAACAATCTGTGAGTTAGATTATATTCTCTGTGTTGAGGGTGAGAAATGGAGGCTCCAAGGAGTTCAAAGATTTGCCTAAGGCCATGCAAGGCAGTTGGGTAAGCAAAGACTGTAATCTTGGCTTTCTGGCTTCTAATCCTGGACTTTCCATTATATAGCAGTCTTCAAGAGCTGCTGCATCGATGATTGAATGCCTTTGGAGTGCAGAACCAAGAAAGATCAGTGTTGTGCTGGGTGGGGCTAGCCTTTCATGACACTGGTACAAAATACCCAAGCATTTTCATTCTTCAGATTGTGCTTCAGCAGTCTTCTCCATTGTGCTGCCTGTCACATGGTATGACCTCACTGACATTTGCTCTCTACCTCATTACACTGCTTTACTCTCTGGAGAACTGAAAAGCCCTCACTCTCCTCTTCTCCCACCCCCAGCCTTTCCTAAGGGACTTGCCAGCTGGCCACTGAATCAGTGAGCTTCCCAACTCTTCTTCCCAGCCTCTGGGTCAACCAAGATTATTGTGCATTTGTGGTTTTTAACGCTCACTTGCTGTTCTCTCTCAGAGATGGGTGCAGAGTCTTGGATGCTTAGAACTAAACAGCACCAGGGCATTGGTGATGATCTTCTTTCTGTTTTCCTTGATGTCAGAAGGCGGAGTGCTTATTAACTTTGGAAGCATACTCACAAGAACAGAAGAAGAGGGTGTGTTGGTGCCTGTCCGAGAACATCGCGAAGCAGCAACAGCCAGCAGCAGCACCTCTGCAGAGCAAGGTAAGGATGCCTGAGAACACTCTTCCTATCCTGTCTTTCACAGGGAAGTGCTAGGGTCTTGGGTATGGACTGGTAAGTACTTGATTTGATGGTGAAGTCCTCTGAATCCCAGGCATGAGTTTGTGGGAGAACTGATCAGAGTATTTGAGATTTATTACATCTGACAAACTAATCTCTGGCATAGCTGCTTTCATTGTTCCTCCCCCCCCCCCCCCAAGTGTTTATTAGGCAGCTGGACAGGGATTAGCTATGCTCACATAAGAAGTCTGAACCCATCACTCCCTAGTAGACCCAAAGTGGCAGGGGCAATGTGGAAACAGGACAATTCTCTATTCATCACTTATAGACTATCTGAGGCAAGTTTAAACTGAACTGATTACCTCTGATTCCTTCGTTCCCATTCTTCCATCTCCCTCATTCCCCCCCCAAAAGCATACATGTTTTCTTTGTCATCAGTTACTGCATGCTCATTTATTTATTCAACATATATTTCTGAAGATCCTCAGAGAGGCATATTTTAATATGTAATATTAACCTAAGTCAAATATAATTTAGAGGATAAATCTGTGTTAAAATAAATCACTTGATATAGATTAAAAACAAGAAAAATATGAGATTTAATGGTTTTGAATTATTCTGGTCCACTTGATATGTATAATTTCAGTTGCATAGTAGATCAGCTTTTTTTAGGACATTTGACTTGGAAAGAATTGAGTGCTGTGTCAGGGCCTGAATACTCTGAGATATTAATATTGAAATATTGACTCTATTCAGCCTCTTTGTCAGTGGTATAATGAGTCTCCATCTCCTTTGAAGCAGCATCCTCTTCCTCTCTATGTGATAGTATTTTAAGTGCTACCTTTTTGGTAAGACCTGTATCTTAACAGGTTTGACACCTTAAAAGAATGAAGCTCTAAAGTAGGGATTTTCACATCAGCTAGTGGGTGGTGGATGTTTATTGTTGTTTTCTTTTTTTTTTAAACAGGAATATTCTGTGACAAGTTTCCAAAGTAGAAAACCAGAGCCCTTAATTTCTAATACAGTTTGTAACTTGCATTTTCCCACCAAATCCTGGGTTTTTTGACTATGCCTACAAAGAAGGATACTTTTTTCCAGAATGATGAAAAGCATCATTTTTATTTGACATACCTCAAAGACTATAGAGAGTATTCCCCCCACCCCATCAGCCTTTTCTCATCTCTTTCATAATATGGCAACTAATCTTTCACTTGTTTTGTGCTGGTCATAAAGTGGCATTCTATCTAAGTTAGGATGGCAAATGAACAGTAGAATTGTGTGAGATAAGAGACAAGATGGGTAAACCACCTAGAGTTTCATTGCTACCCTTTTTCCATCCCCTTATCAATCTTTATTGATATGGTAACAGAATTATGGCAAGCCAAATGGGTGCATGATAATCACACATGTCTGCCTGGCAGCAGACCTTGCCTAGAAGGTGATCATGAGTAGAGCTAGTAGATGGTAGAAAGATCTATTTTTCAACTTCCTTGAGAGTTTCCTTTATGGAATTATAAAATCCTAAACTCAACATCAAAAGAGCAGCTGGCCATGTAAGGAGATGATTTTTTGATTTTCCTCTCAATTGTGCCACTATGACCTTAGTAACATGAGAGAATTGAATTGGACAATTTCTAAGGTCCAGTTGTAACATTTTATGATTCTGGGCAATATCACTCTCATGTCATCTAACTTAGCCTCTTACCCAGTACAGGAATCCCTTCTACGTCATCTCTGATAGGTGTCAACAAATAACTATTTTAGTATTCATAAGGGATTAGGAACTTAAGTATCTCTCATGGTATCCTGCCTATTTGAAGATCACTTTGAATGTTAGAATTTTCTCCCTTGTATTGAGTTGAAATCCACCAACCTGTAACTTTCAAAGAGCTTACACTCTTTTGGGGGTATTAATATATGTATATATATATATGTATATGTATATGTTAATATATAAGTATATTTAGAAATAACATGTAGAATAAGGATGAGTACAAGGTAGTAGAATGCATTAAGGAGGAATTCTTTGAGATGGAGGTGATGGGGGAGGGTAGTATATTCCAAGCATGAGGGATAGACATTGAAAAGGCAGAGATGGGGGATGGAGTGCCAAATGTGAGGAAAGAGAGAAGACCAGTTTGGTTGGATTGTGGAGGACAGGAAAGGAATATGTGAGGACAGCTGGTGGTGTGGTGCCAGACCTGGAGTCAGAAGTACTGAATTCAAATGTGACCTCAAACACTTAATAGCTGTGTGACCCTGGGAAATTCTCTTAACCCAGTTTACCTTGGTTTCTTCATCTGTAAAATGACATGGAGAAGGAAATGGCAAACCACTAGTATTTTTGCCAAGAAAATCTCAAATGGAGTCACAAAAAGTCGGACATGACTGAAGCAAGTGAACAAAAACATATGTAATGAAGTTTGAAAGAGAGAATGGGGCTAAGTTGTAAAGAACTTTAAGAGCTAAATGGATGAATTTGTATTTTATCCTGGAGGCAATAGATAGCCATTGAATTTATTGAGTAGAGAGGTGACATGTTGGATTTTAAGGAAACTCACTTTGGCAGCTAGGTGGAGGATGTTTGAAGTAGGGAGAACCAATTATGAAGCCATTGCAATAGTTCAGGAGAGAGAAGATTAAGGTCTGATCTAAGGTGGTGGCTCTGTGAGTAAAGAGGAAGGAGGTATATATGAGAAATTTTATTGAAGTAAAAATGGCAAGATTTGGCAACTGATTGTATATTTGGTTTAAGGGAGGGATTAAGGATAATCTGTAGATTATAATGTGGGAGCCTAGAAGAATGGAGATGCCTTAAATAGAAAATGGAGGACAGGTAGAGGAGTGAGGTTGAGGGGGTAGATAATGAGTTTTGGAACTACTGAGTTTGAAGATGTCTCTAATTTGAAATGTCTAAAAGGCAATGGATGATATGAAAACGGAATTTAGGCAATAGAGAAGGGACTGGATATGTAGGTCTTTGAAGCATCTGCATGAAAATGATAACTATGTGGCACAGTGGATAGAGTGTTGAACCTGCACTCAGACTCATCTTTGAGTTCAAATCTGGCTTCAGACACTAGCTAGGAGAAGACACTGGACAAGTCACTTAATCCTGTTTGCTTCAGTTTCCTCATCAATAAAATGAATTGGAGAATGAAATGGAATTCCTTTCAAATAGGGATTACGAAGAGTTGGATATGATTGAACATTAGCAAACTTTGGAAGCTGATTAAGTCAATAAGAGTAAACATATATAAAGAGGAAGGTCCCAGAGAACTTTGGGGCACACCTACAGTTAGGAGGCATGAGAGGGAGTGGTTATACAGATAGAAGGAAAATCAGAAAAAAGAAGTGTTCCCCAACCCAGATAAGAGATTATTCAGAATGGTGATCAGCAGTGTTAGATGTTTCAGAGAGGTTAGTAAGGATGAGAGGAGGGGGAAAAGATCCATCAGATCTGACAATTAAAAGATTGGTTGATAACTTTAGGGAGAGCATTTTCTGTTGAATGATTTGATCAGAAGTCAAATTGTAAAAGGGTTGTTGAGAAGAAGCAGCTTTTTCTAAGACTTTTAATTGAGAAAGGGACGAATGATATGGATGGATGATAGTTTGAAGAGATGATAGATTTGATGCAAGTTCTTTAAGTATGGGTGAATGTGTGGGGTCATTTAGGTATGTTTGAAGATAGGAGAAAGTAGTGTTTATCTGAGGAAGCCATGTCTCTGGATACGCAAGTAGATGGAAGGAGTGAGAAGATGTGGTCCAGAATGAGTGTTCATTATGAAAAGGGAATTCCAAAGGACACTATGTTGGAATAGGACAAGGCAAGGGAAGGATCAAAGAAAATGGGGATGAGAGATGAAGGTTGTAGATTGTTTGCTTTTAAGTAGGAAGTGATTGGCAGGGGGATAGGAAGATTAACAGATGGTGGGAATTTGAGAGGATCTGTCTTAAGGTCTTGGTGGTTCTCTCTCCTCTCAATTCCCCATCTTCCACCTTTTTCTATGTGCAGCTCAACTTGTTATTTGAAACTGACCAAGATGACAGAGTAGAAGGAAGCAGGAGAGCTCAGTTCTTTCTGAACCAAACAGCTTAATTACTGAACAACTCATCTCTGCTTTAGACTAGTGGTAAATGTGATTTTGCATCCCTAAGGGGCAAAAGTGAAAGGCTACAGGTGAGATGAGAAAGGTCCCCTGATCAAAATCCCAGAGGGACAAAAATGAAAGTGAAAGACTTCAGCTAAGATAAAAATGAAACAAAAACCTCCAAACCTCCTGCCATACTAAGAAGGAAAAAACTCCCTCAGCTTAAAAAGGAGGGGGGGCTCTGTGCATTGTGACAATTACTTTTAAGGAGGGGGGGCAAAAAACCTCCCAAAACCAAACTAGATGCAGGTTTGGAAGGCGATGGTCCTTAGTATGTTGTGGAGAAAAAAGGACTTTATTGTACTAAGGTAAATAAAAATTAAAAAAAAAATCCTTGTTCCCTTCCCTTCATGGAATAGACTTCAACTAAGTTATTTCACAAGAGGAGGGAAACCTTGAATTTAATTCAGGATTAAAGAAAAGGCCTTTCCTTCCCCTTCTTCTCATCTAAAGGGCTTCAACTAAGACTGATCATAGGAGAGGGTAACTTTGGTATCCTTGTAAAGGAAGAAGACATGGGTTGAAATCCTACCTTGAAGAAAGGGAAAGACTCCTGGACAAGCTTGATTTGATCCTCAGAACTGGGGAGACCTTGAACTAAATTCCTGAGGCCTCACCCACAAAAATGAACAAAGAAAAATAAAATAAAGGACCTTTATGATGCCAGAGACAAACCCAGAAGAGAATAATTCCAAAAGAACTAGAATTAAAACCTTAAAGAAAAAAGGAAAAAAAAAACTTGCCCACAAGAAAAATTAGAATTCTTTGAAGAAATTGTTCAAGAGGTAAATACATATATGTATATATGCACACACACACACACACACACACACACACACACATATATATATATAAAATAAAAGAAATAAGATATGGAAGAGTGACTTGGAAAAAAGATCAATAACTTAACAGAACATTATCCTGGTAACAAGTTCCCTAAAACAATCTGATTTGACAAAATAGAAATAAATAATTCCAGGAAACAAGTTCTTCAAATAGTATCAAAAGGATGAGAAAAAGAGGAAAATATAAGATATTTCATATGAAGTTCAACTGCCCTGGAAAACAAATCAAGGAGAGATTATTTAAGACTTATAGAGCTATTATGACCAAAAAATCCCTTCATGGATATTTCATTTCAAGAAATCATTAAGGAAAATTGACAGACATATTAGAACGATATGTGAAAGTAGAAACCATAAATTATCTCTTAAAGAAACACCAAAATGAAAGCTCACAGGAATTTCAATGTCCAAATCAAGAGCTTCCAGACAAAAGAAACATAGAGTGAGAATGCCTTTCCAAAGGCAAAAAAGACAAAGATCTACAATAAGAATAATTTATGCAACATAATCTTATAAGAAAAAAATAGACCCTCAATGAAATAGGGGACTTCCAAATATTTCTGATGAAAACAATGGAACTGAAAAGGAACATATTAAAATACAGTAAGATACAAGTGAACAATCAGAAAGTACTTTAGGAGGGATTTTAAATGGGGTCTTTCAAAATCCATAGATGTGGGCAATTGAGTCAGAAGAGGTATAAATATTTTCTTAGATTTTGAAGATGTTATAAGGAAAACAATGTAAGGAGGGGGAGAAGGATACAGTAGGGAAAAATCTTGTTAGTGCATAATATATAATTAGTTACACAAACAGAACTATATGTGGACATACAAGGAAGTTAGGGGAAGAGGCATCATTGAACTTTCATATAAACAAGCCAAGAGGGCAGAAATCTTATATAGACTTTAGTTTGGAAAGATGTTTGCTCAATAGGACTATAGGAATAGAGATAGGAGCAAAAAGAAAGAGTAGAGGAGGGTAGATTCATGGAGAGATTAGTTAAAAGCCAAACAAACCCTAAAGGGTCTGAGGGGATAATGAAGAGAGGGGTAAAAGGAACAAGGGCAAAGGAGTAGCTCTTGAAAAGAACAAAGTTACAAGTGGTACAGAGAAGGAAAAAGTCTAAGAGAATAAGATAACTGAGCAAAATCTAATGATATATCATTTACAACAAGCACACTTGTAACATAAGACTCAGAGTTAAAATAAGAGGTGGGATCAAAATCTATTATACTTCATCTACACAAAATAGGTGAAGTAGCATTTATGATTTCAGACACGACAATGGCAAAAATAGGCTTAATTAAAAGAAATAAAGAGGAAAACTACATTTTCTAGAAATTAACAGACAACACAATAACTTGAATTGATTTCAATACTTTGCATGTATAAAATAGCATAGCTTTTAAATGCTGAAGGAAAAATTAATTATTAGGAGGAACAGTAAAACTAATAATGGGGTATGTCACTATATTCCTATTAACTCTAGAATAATCTAAGGAAAGGTAAAGAAGAAAGAATTTAAGAACATGGATAAAGGTTGAAAAAATTATTGAAAAAAGTATATAGATATTCTTAGCTATGTGTGGTACCTTTTCAAAATTTGTTAGGAGGTAAACACCTTACAGATGTGGAAAAGTAGAAATATTATGCATATCTTTTACTCACCACCAAGCCAAATATGTGTGTGTGTGTGTGTGTGTGTGTGTGTGTGTGTGTATATATATATATATATATATTAAACAATCACTCAATAAACAAGAATTATAGACCAAATAACAATATTAAAGAATGAGTCAAAGAACAAATCATAGAAACAATTTTATTAAAAATAATGAAGTTAATGAGATAATATACAGAAACTTTAGGGATGAAAAAATTTTATGTCTAGTTTCCTAAATCAAAAAGAGAAAGAACACATCAATGAAATGTGAATGTCACTTAAAAGTATTAGAAAATTAGTAAGTTAAAAAACCTCAAGATAGAAATTCTGAAAATCAAAGAAATTAACAAAATTTGAAACAAATTCATAGATAAAACTAGTTTTAAAAAATGAATAAAATTGATAGATCATTTAAATTTAATTAAAAAGAGTAAAACCAAATTGCAAGTATCAAAAATGAAAAAGAGAATTCACAGCAAATGATGGAGAAATAAAGGTTATTAGAAACCATTTTGTCCAATTATTTGCTAATAAAAGTACAATTTAAGTCAAGAAATGATTAGTTTCAAAAATGAAATTTCACATGGACAAGTTGCTAATGAACTTCCAGAGAAAAGGACTCCAGGACTAGATAAATGCAATTATATCAAATATTCAAAGAATAATATTAATATTACATAGCTTATTTACTAAAAAAAGATCAAATTCCTTTTTGATTCAGATGCAATTATAATATTTAAAACAAAAACTTAAGAGAAAAAACCAAAACTACCGATATTCCTAATGAACATATATGTAAAAATTTTAAATAAAAATATTAGCAAAGAGGCTAAAATAGCATATCATAAAAATTGTTCACCATGACCAGATTGCAGTCATAACCAGGAATGCAGAGATGGTTTAATATTAGAAAAACTTTAAAACCAGCATATGAGTAGTAAAATAAAAAAAGTCATATGATTATATCAGTAGATAAGGAAATGGTTTTAAAAAAATCAGCTTCAGCATTTTCTGGTTAGTCTTGCTAACAGAACATGGAACAAGTGACAGTTTTTTATTTTTAATATACCTTCATTTCTGGGTTTTGAATAATGTGATTTTGGTTACTAAAAGAAGCTGAATGAAGCTTCTGAATGCATTTAGGTTTGAGAAAGCACCCTGGATGGGTTCACTTGCAGTTTGCTTACTTTAGAAAGCCCTCTGTTGTACCTTTCTTATTCAATTTGATACTGTGATCTGTTTCCTTGCCAAATACTAAGCCAGCCAGACCAAATAACAAATGTGATTGGGAGCAACCTTATAGTCATTTACACTAATTTGAAGATGTTCTGCCTAGGCATTTGTTCTTTGTCCCCCAGATTCAATCAGAAAGGAGAGAGTTTGAGGAATGAAGTATAGACCAGGATGGGAGACAAAGATCTTTCTATTTTACAGCAAAGAAATGATAACTCTGATTTATTCCTGCTTAGGAAAACTGATTTTGATGATCTTTAGTTAAACATATATATATATCAGTTCAACACATTTGAACTAAGGTGGTGGGTAGGTGGGAAGGGGGAAGATGTTATAGAAATATAACCAAAGGGAGGCAATGAGGTTCAAAAGAGCACTGTAGTTGTTAGTGTCAGGAGATTTGGGTTCTAGTCACAGCTTTCCATTTCTTAAAACACTTGTAAAAAGAAGGAATTGAACTAGATAGTCTTAGAGGTCCTTTCTAGATCTAAAATTCCAACAATGGCTCTAAAATTAGGCTAACAGGATCTCCATAAAGGTTTATAGTACTGCCTCAATTTTAACAATGGTAGTAAAATACATTGCCCTTTGGAAATGTTTAAAAATGATTGAATTGATGGTATGGCCCAGCATATTATCTAGGGAGACTGCAAAAGAAGAAGGTCAAATGGGAGTTCTATACAAGGTTTTTATGCTGTACCCATTTCCCTTTGGCTGTAGAGTATCCTTTCTGGGATAAGCTTTTGTGCTGCTGTGATATGAGGGCCCCAGCTGTGACAACAGAGATTTCTTGTTATGGTAGAGATAGTGTTGGCAGGACTAGGTAGCTCTGGGACTCTTCCCTCAGGAGGCTTAATTCCTTTCCTCACATTCTTATTTAGCACTTTGTAAAGGAGTTGTATCTGCTCAATAGTATGATATAAATTTTGTTTTTTCTTTTCTTGGTTCTTTTCTTCTGTTCCTTAGTCTCTTCTCTTCATAGCTTTTTCTTTACACATCTATCTACTTACCTTTTTACTTTCTTACAGGGAAATGACTTTTCCTTCTCTTCCTGGAATAATTTTAATAAGACTACCTTGTGTTCATGAATACTTTGCTCAATTCCCTAGTCAGAAATGCCAAACATGTAGCCTACCACGCTCCTGAATGTGGCCTGAATTCCACTAAAGTATCGTGCCTATTGAATTGCAATGTATTAATGAAAAATGAAATATATAACATGCATGGTTTTATTAGTTAAGTAGGGTTCTTATATATGATTTGGTTTCTATTTGAATTTGATATCACTTCTCTGGAATATTTGCACAAAAAATTTCCTGCCTTCTTATCAATTTAATATCTAAGGAAACATGAACATAGAAAAATATGTTTTTTTTGATGATCACCAGGTATTTATTGTTTATGCTGTGAAAGGTACTAGTACAGATATTGTGGGAATTAACAATGAAATGTATTTTGGATTCCACATTTAAAAACTTTATAGTCTAATGAGATGATATGTCATGAAAAGATAACTAATGAGATAAAGCTATATATAATAAACATCAAACAAATTGAGAAGAAAAAAAATCAGAGATGGCCTTATAGAAGAAGAAGGATTTGAGCTGAACCTGGAAGGAAAAATCCATAATTTAATAATTTTAGGCAGTCAGAAAGAGGGAGAGAGGACATAGAATAGAAGGGGAGCATGATCTAGATAACAGGAGGCAATGACTAGACAAAATCCAATTTAGCTGAAATAGTGAATCTTTATAAATACTAGGAAACAGATATTTTTGAAAATTGTGACCAGATTTTTGAGAGCCTGGAATAATGGGCAAAAGAATTCAGACTTGCTCTTAGAGGTAGTAATGAGTCTTTGAGAATTTTTGAACATGCTGTAAGTGGTGTTATAGGAGGATTAGTTTGGGGGATGACATTTATGGTGAAACCCATTTTGAATAGTAATAAAAGGATGACCTTTTGTTTTCCCTGTTGCACTGCATCATTGTCCTTAAGCATCTGGATAAAAGTAGGGAAACTGAGGTTGTTTGATGTCAAAACAGGACACTAAGTTACACAGAATACTAGGAGTTGATTTCATTTTTCTCTGAGTTATTCTGACTATGAGGCAGTTACTTTCTTGTCATTCCCCTGCAAGCAGATAGGGAAGGCAAAGTAAAGAATAGCCACTAATACCTAACTACACAGGCATTTTTGCTTGCTATCTAGTAATCTGACTAATTATAAATATGTAGATAATAGAGTTCAGCAAGAAAGGCAAATTCTGATGAGTTGAAGTGAACTCACTAAAGTAGACAGAAAGCTAATTCAGTTCTGTCTGGTTCCACAGAAACTCCACCCTCACAGCTCTTTCCAGCAGGAGGCAGCGCCAGCCAACTCAACCTGTGAAACTCAGCCTAGAAGCTTTACATCATCAGGACAAACTCTCATTGGATGATCAAACCCAAGGGCAGGACTCTGCTTCTAACAACTTGACCCTTTTGGGGGTATCTCCACTTGAGTATCCTCCATTTCTCTGTAACTTCACCTCAATGTGGAGGACTAAGATGGTGGCCTCGATGGCATGCAGGGCTGTCCCAAGAGAGGGCCTCCAAGGGAGTGTACCGATTGGTACCTGATGGTCCACAGCAGAGGATACTTAGAGGAGACTCCATGGAGCTCTGCTTCATGAGGAAGAAACGAATAAAATCTCATCTGTTCCTCCTCATTCCCTTTAATACCTTCTTCTCCTTCAGAAAGGTAGATAATGGCTAGAGGAGCTTTATAATCTGGAATAGTTAGCTTCTCAGAAGTCTCCTAATAGACTCCTGATAGAAAGTTTATGGAGTGAAAATTGTAGGCTCAGGAGTGGAGAAGCTAGATTTCTGGATAGGAAGAAATTAAACCTCTCTCCCTGTCTCCATCTGTAAAATTAGCAGGTGGGTTGAGAGGGTTTTGGGATTTTTTTCCTTGATGCTTCCATTCTTTGCCAAAGAATATGGTCAGAGCTATGGGAGCTAGGAAATATGCTAAGTTATATAATTCAAGTGCATTTAGGTTCTCTGAACTGAGTCATCAGGTTTAATATGGTCATATCTAAGAGAGTGTGATATAAGCTCAGGCCTTAGTAGTAAGTTATTATTTTCTTATTTCCTTAAAGGTGGTTCACAAAGTAATAGACTCTAACTCCATTGTACTTTGTGAATTTTAGAGAAGAAAACAAATGGCAATATTTGTATAGTAGTTGAGGTCAGAAGATATAACGGAGGAGCTCCTTGTTTCCTGTTGGATTAAAAAAGATTCATTTACTACAAATAGATTTATCTTTAGCACTCCAGAGATTGTAGATGCTGTGCTATATAGACCCTGGTTTTCAGCCTTTAAATTTGAAGGACGACTTATCAGATAGATGTATTCTTATAGGTGTAGTTTAAGAAGAGTATTCTTCCATAATGGTCCTTGCCGCCTCTCCTGTTGCTGTCATTTATCTTACTCAAAATGCTCAGGAAAGCTGGGGAGCTGTTTATTGTTTGTATCTCACCAGAATTATCTGACCAAATCTCAGAGGGAAGCCAGAGAGAAAATCTTTGTGATTCTCAGGCACTCGAGCACACAAGCCACCTGACTAGGGTCACAGTCCTTAAATTTCAGAACCAAAAAAAGTGATTTGCCTGCATGTTATTTTGTCATCTCTTTACATTATCCCTGGCCCTTTCTGCATGATGGAACACAACCATGGGATGTGTTGGCCAGTCTATTGTGAGATTCTATTTAGTTTATTGCCTGATTTATTTTTAAACTCTGGACTGCTTTGCCCACATGAATTTATATAAAGGGTATAGCTGTTGGAAACCAGTAACAGTGGAGAAAAGATTGACCCCATGGGAAAGAGCAAAGTGAATTGTATTACGAATTTTGCTCTATTCTTCCCTTGGGGGTTGGGGTGGGGATTGGGGCCAGAGGCAAGGTGGATCCATGGGCTCAGCCAGAGACCAGCCATTCAGGATTAAGCTGCCCCAGGTGCATGCAGGTTGAGCAGCTGGAACCTCTAAAGATGTATTGCCAGGATCTGCACAGACAGTAAGATGCCCTTTGATTTCATTTGATTTTGTTCAGAAATGACATTAAAGGGAGTGAGTGAGACTCCGGAGAATTACATTTCTGGGAAAACAGTGAGTGGGCTGTCTCACTGTGATGACTTCCTTGCTTTTCAGTGGATTCTTTATGAGCTTCAAGCATAGGGCTTGGTCAGTGGGTGAAATAAGGGAGAATATTCCAGGACCCCTGGATCTGGTTTCTGCATTCCATGCCACAAGTGAGCTGGGGAATGAAGCTTTCCCATAGAGTTCAGATTAGTTATATCAGAGCATCATAGATGAAGGGTGGGAAATCATCTTGGAGGCCAGTGAAATCTAATGTGACTCCCTCACTGCCCAAATGTCAAAAGGGGAAGAAGTAGCAGAGGTGATATTTGAATTTGGGTTTTTTCCATATCCATTGCTTATTCTACAGTCACATTCTGGGTGTCCCGAGGAGACATGCAAGGCTTCTTGACAAAGTAGGGGTTTTAGTTATTAAGGCCAAACATTTCAATAATGACCTCAACTTACTTGCTATTGACTATGGTGAACTAGGGGGACCATCTCTGTTCTCTCTCAAAAATCAATGGTCTATTAATCTTGCTTCATTTGCTGTGGAGGAGGAAATATGACCTGGTATCCTTTGCTGTTCATCTTCTCAGTCTATCACAAATGTCCAGACATGATAGGCAATCTATTGAAATGGATTACATTTAAAATTCATAATCATAACAAAAGAGTCAACCCCCTCTCTTCTCCATCAGTCACTTGAAAGGTTCCATATTGGTCTCTTTATTAGTTAGCCAATTGTCTTAGTTTGGCTTTTTCAACCCCAATACTTAAGATGAAGAGTACCCAGACATTTGTTGTGGAGATTATTTGTGCTGCTTAAATACGTGATTATATTAGTCCCTGGCACTCTGATAAGCACTTTAAAAGAGAGTTTTCATGTATGACCAGATCCCAGGTCTTTCATAATGTTAGCTCTTCTGTAGTCAGCATTGGGATTGGATTATTTGTTATTCTGTGTTTGCTCTGCTTCTGGGTATCTGAATAGCATTTGACTTGTATTTCATGATGTCATTTATTTGTTTGTATCTTTGAGGGTAGTTTTAAAAAAGAAAATCCTGTCATCAGAGTCTCTGTGTCACACACACTGGCTTTGAAACCTTGAAAAAGCCTTTACCTTAGGGTTTCAGACAACTTTGTAAGTTTCAGAGTAGGAATTAGCAAAGAAAATTTGTTCACCAAGGAAATCACAAGCTTGAACTTCAAAAAAAAAAAGATCCTTCAATAGAAATGAATCTTATCATTTCTAGTAAATAAATCAGGACTCTTTATTTTGAAAGGACAGTCATAAAGGACAGATCGAAGGGAATGGAAGGGAAACTTCTTCCAGACTCACCTGATGCTGAGACATAAGAAGGAAAAGACCTTCCTTGAAGCCTGAATAAATGAAGTTAGGAAAAATAAGAGAAAAAATCACCTAGAAGTTCTAATTCCAAGAAGTAATACAAGTTCAAAATAAAAATAACTTTTGAAAAAAGTTGAAAGAAATTTATGGATGACAGCTCTGTAGTGGGATCTTAAAGAACCCTGGAATGTTTGAGGTTGCCCATCCTTTTCTCTGGTCCTCTAGGAAAGAGAACCCTGGATAGGACGAGTAGGAGTCTGATATTTTGATATTGGCTAGAAGTAGAAAAAAAATGGTTCTGACTTTCATGTTTGTGTGGCACTTGGCAGAAATCTCATAAAGAAGGTTTTAAAGTAGAAACTTGCTCAGTGTTAGTGGAAGGTACTCTCCTTTTCCTGTTCTTGTCAGGCAGAATTCTCAGAAGAGTTGTGAAATGACCAAGCAAATGTCAATTTAATCAAACTAAATTTCAGATTTCCATCTAAGGAAGCAGAAATGTTTTCCTAAAAAGCATTAAGTGCTGCTGGCACCCTCCTCTAGGGTTATAGATAGAAAGTAAAGAGCTAGAAAAATCTAAAGAAAGGTCTTTTGTTCTGCCAAACTTAGCTCCCTTCTGGTCTGTTCCAGCTTTACTCCTGTCCAATGAATCTGTGGAATTTGGGGTCAGTTACAGATTTGTTCAGAAATATAATCCTGGGTAAAGAATATGGATCCTGTCCTTGATGGCAGATATCTTGCTGCTTTCTTTACAATTCTTGAAAGAGAAACTTCCTCTTTTCCCCCAGTCCTGTCACATGTTCAATGGAAATTCTAGTTTCTAAAATATTCACAGAGTCTAGGGCAGGAGTCCTGAGATAATTTTTCTCAAATACACACCTAGATAGTTTGAGACAGTAGCCACAGCCTTTTCCATCCTCCTAGTTTCCTACAAGCATTTCTGGCGTTGGGGTTGGGGGATGGCCAAAAGTCACCTCTGCAGTTTTCCCTAAGATTTTTGGGAAGATAAGATAATTTCCCATTTGCTTATGGATTCTTGTGAGCATTTCCTTCCTATTCCTTGCCTACCTATGACCTGGAGACTTCGAGAAAATAAAAATTAGCTCCTTTCCACAAAAATAGAAGATAGAGTTTGGTCCAGTTATTTCATCAAGATCATAAGTAACAAATATTTGAGAATTTCATAGTATTATTATATATGTGCTATAAAGACTTTTGGAGGATAGACAACTCAAGCTTTCTGATAGCATTCTTAAAAAAAACTCAACAAATATTATTACAGTATTGACACTGGTACAAGAGGGTTTGTCAGTGGGCAGGGACTAAATGACAGAAATAATTTTGCATACTCAGTTTGTATCTATAACCTAGGTATGTACATTAATACTACACATAACAGGTTGCCTTGGCCAGCATATGCAATTGACATTATTAATACAGTATTACTGAATGCCACTAAATAATCACTAAATGCTGCTGTAACTTTATATGATCTATCATCCATGTATAACATTGTTCCTATGGAACTACTTGTAATGTTATTTCATTTAGCATGATATTTTTTCCCAGGTAAGTTTGTTTTATTTTGTGGTGCTCAGGGAATAACTGAATAAAGTTCTCCTTTTTATTGTTCTAAACTGAATAACCAACAAAAATAAACATTCAAATAAAATTGAACCCTGGATTATAAAGTTTTGAATCTATGTGCATTGTATATATATAAAAGATAGTTTACCCACCACCTTCCTCTACTGCCAACCAACCTTTGGACAGCAGCTGAATTGTCAGTGAGCAGGGACTAAATGACAGAAATAATTTCTGATGATATTATCAACTCAGAGCTTCTGATGCAAGAGCTCTTCTCTATTGTTTCCTTTCTGCTTTCTCAAGATACTATCTGTTATGTTGTTCTTCCCTCCTCCCCCTAATCCTTTTCCTCTTGCTAGTCACAGCCCATTAGTTCTATTAATTTCACTTTCACATATGCATATACATTATGTATATCTTATCCCTCACCTACCTCTTGTTGAGGAAAATCTATTGTTGAACAGTTTTTCTTTCTTCTTCTTTGTTCCATTTGTGATCCTTCTCCCTCCAGACCACCCTAATTATAAATGAATGGTGTTAGATGCTTATGTCAAGGGAGAACAGTCATTTATTTTGTGAGTAAAATTTAGTTATTCAGTTGATTCAGCAAACATTGTGTTTGTACTAGCAGGGTTTAGTGCTAAGGGTGCAAAGATGAAACATTGTATATAGACTTTGTCTTTCAGCTAGCTGCCAGCTTAGTAGCGAAATAAGATATGGATGCAACTATGATAAAGGCAGAATATATTAAGTGTATTTTAGAAAATTATGTGTACACAGGTAAGTAAAGAAGAAGGAAATTTGAAAAGGGGAAAGAACATGAACAATCATTAGTTTGATCATGGATACTTCAGGGAAGTGATATCACCTGAATGGGATTCTCAAAGGAAAATAGAGATTACAAAAGAACTATGAAAGAAGTACTTTGGTCTATGTGAAGTTTGGCTCAAAAAAGAGTATGCGAAAGGAAATGAAAGGTAGTCTGGAGTTAGACTAGGAGTGGAATAGCTGATATGGCATTGAATCTGTTGTATCTCAGAAATAATAGACACTGGGTTTTGGAGCAGAGAGGAGTAACAACCAAATCTTTGTCCAAGGAAGATTGTTTTAGCAAGCATGAGAAGGCTGGATTTTTGATAGGAGAGACTAGAAACAAGAAGGCCAAATATAGAATATTCTAGGAATTCAGTGAGGGGGTAGAAAGTATGGTGGTGGTCTTGTGAGTGGAGAATAAGGAGTTAGATTTAAGGGATGTGGAATTAATTAGATTTGACAACTGTGTAGATCTGGCAAGTAAGGCTGCGGAATGCCTCAAAGGTTATGAAGCCTGAGTCATTAGCAGGATACAGATACCTTTAATAGAAACAAGGATGTTTGGAGCATCAGCAGATTTAGATGAGCTAATCAATTCTGTTACAGATATAATTATTTTGTGATGGTGACAAAGCATCTAGGTGACCATTGCAAGTTGGTGATATGAAATTTGATTTCAAGACAGAGATTAGAACTGGAGATAAAGATTTGGGAGTCAACTGTATGAGATGATAAACCCCATGAAAGCTGATGGGATCATCAATGAAAGGAAATATCTACAGAGAAAAGAGCTCAGGACAGTTCCTTGTTGGAATACTCATACTTAGGGGAATTGGAATGATGATTTAGTATCAAAAGTCTAAAAAGAAATAAACAGGTAGGATGTATGTCAGGCAGAAGAACTGTCTAGGAGATCAATAGTATGCCCTGAAAATGAAGGGAAGTCAAGGAGGATAAAAACTTGGAAAAGATCATCAGATAACCAAGAGAAGAATAGTTTCATTTACATGATGATGTTAGGACAATTGCTAGGGTTTAGGAAGTGGATGTTGAAGTATAACTAGTGACTATAGATATAAGTTGGAAGGGCTTTTAAAGATGAGAGAGACCTGGCCATATAAGAGCCCAGTAGTGTGAGAGAGGGAGGGAGGGAGAGAGAGAGAGAGAGAGACAGACAGACAGACTAAAAATGAGAGGATAGATGATCTGTAATTCAAGCCTATTGAGACTTTGAGAAGGAGAAAGATTGGAGCAAAGGAGGGCACATAGTTGAAAATGTAAAAGGGATTTGAAGTGTGGGGTAGTGGGATATAAAGGAGCTTATGCTAACTTGGCTTGATTTTATTGTGGAAAAATTTGTTCCAGATTTTAAAAAACTGACATAAACTTTTGAAATACAATTTCTAGGTTAGGGACTGTTGTATACATTGATGGATAATGTTTATATGTGTGAATGTATGTGTGTTTAAGGCAAATGAGTACATGGGGGCACATGTTTGGTACATGGAGACCTCTCAGAGGGGGACATATTTAGAGATTATGTAGTCCATACAGGAAAAACTAAGTGGATGAAAAATATCTATTATTTAGATTATTATATGCAGGTAGACAAACAACTTATAGAACCTGTTTATCAAGATATATCCCTTGAACAGTCACTATAAATTGACAATGAATTATGTCCAAAATTAGATAAGAGAAGGAGAATGAGCTGAATTTCCTGTAAGAATTTGCAGGGCTTCTTTCCTAACTTCTTGAAAGGAAGGTTTAAGAGGATACAGGACAACCTTAAGGGAATGTGGGATGTGGGATGTAGATAATGATCTGGTAAGGATAATGATATGGCATGGCCAGACAGGTAGAATGCCATGGAGAGAGCAGATTCACAAAAATCTAGAGAATAGAGTATCCAGAAGAAAGCGGTCAACAGTGTCAAGTTCTCAGAGAGGATGAAGCAAGAAGGAAGGGGACTGAGAGAAAGCCAGTGGGTTAGCAAGTAAGAGATCACTGACGACTTTGGAGAGAGTTTCAATTGAGTCAGAAGCCAGATTACAAAGGACTGAGAAGTGAATGAGAGGAAAAAGTGGTGGTAATAACTATAATCTTTTTATCTAGGAATTTGACTGGAAAAGGAGTCAAGTTATAGGATGTTACCATGAAGGGATAGTCAAGTGAGGGGATTTTTAAGGATAGAGGAAAACTGAGAGCCAGACAATAGGGAGAGACTGAAGATAAGAGAGGAAAGGTAGGGAAGGTCATAGGATGAATCCACTAGGGAAAAAGAGAGGGAAGGGGATCATAGATGCAAATAGAGGGGTTGGTCTTGCTACAGTGTACCAGTGGTCAGAATACAAGTGGAGAGAATAGTGATGGTTTTAAGGAATTCTGAGGTGTATTAGAAGGGGAGAAAAGGGAATTTATTGTGAGTGACATCTTTTTTTTAGTAAAGCAAGAGAAAGTCTTCTAAGAGGATGGGGAAATGGAGGAAAGAAAAGAAGGTTTGAAATAGCTGCTGTGGGAAATATAATGGGAAATTAGGATTGCTTTGTATTACTGAGGGGCCCAGTTGAGAAAACTTAGTCCAGTGGCATGATTTCTTTCAGTTCATTCAAAAGACATGTAAGTAGAAATGGAGAAGAACTTTGGGAGAAATGATCTGGGAATGAAGTTTGAGGATAGGACAAAGAGTCAAGGGATGTGGAAGAGAAGGACAGCATGAAATTGAACTGGTTAATTAACTAAGATTGTGAAAGGAGGAAAATAAATCCAGAATTGGGAGAGATCTGGGCTTGGGAGAATACTGAGGTTAGAGGTTATGGTGAGGAACAATAATGTATTTTGGAGGAGTAAGACAGAAAGATGGAATGATACAAGATTATGGTAGGAAGAATTTCAGAATTCTTGATCATGGGAGTGAGACACTTATAGGTGATGCTGAGATCAATATTGAAACTATTCTTATGTATGAATGAGGTGGAGTTAAGGAAAATGTGATAGGAATTGAGATTAAAGGAGTTGAGAGGCCAGTATATTGGGAGTGAACATTTTTGTCCTCTGGGTTAAGAGCAAGGATTAGGATAGAAGAGAAATAAAAAAATTCCTTGACAGAATGGCCATCAGGAACTGGATAGGGTGATGTATCTAGAGACAATGAATTTTAAACGAGAAGAGGTTGTTGACTGGTGACAGCACAGGGGAGAAGTGGCCTGGGGAGCAAGTGCATGCAGGAAGAGGAAGGGGCAGGAGAGAAGGTGCTTCTGTTAGTGGAGTCAGTGTCTTCTGGGGAGATCCAGGTCCCTGTGACTGCCAGAAGATATTAGGAAGACAAGAGGAGGAGATTTAGGATGAAGAGAAGTTGTTCATGATCGAATATTGTTGGGATCACAATGAAAAAGGAAAGCAGAACTGGATTGGGACTTGGGAGGATTGGTGGAGATGCATGGAAACTGGTAACTAGACAGGGGGCTGATTTTGATCATTGCAGTACTTTGCACATAGTGCTTAATGTTTCCTTCTCTCATTAAATCCCCACTACCTGGTGGGGAGTGGTTGGAGAGATAGGGGATGTACTGTATGTTTATGGAATTTTAGAAATGGAAGGAATCTTCAAGAATGTTTAGTTTAATGCCCAGGTTTTCCATTGTGTAAGACTGGGATGGGGGGGGTGATTTGCTCAAGGTCACACAAGAGAATTTTCAGAAGAGTTGCAGCTATATAATTCAAATTTTTTGACTATTGTCCCATTCCAGTGCTCTTTCTGCTACACCTCATTGTCTTTCTGGGCCTGATATTTTTTGAAAACTTTGCCAGAGAAGGTGGAAGGAAAATAATGTCAGTGAATGTTTTTTATTTTTCTATCTCATCAGTCCAGCACGTTGTCCTCTGGAAATTTAAGTTACCACTTCAGGCTGTAAGGAAAATTATAAGAAATCTGCTAATGAATTTGGAAAAGTTGGCCTGACTGACTTGTCCATAAATTCCTTACTACCTTTGCTGAAGCAGAATGAATAGGGCCCTGATGAATCACCTGGACCTTGAAAAACATGGGACTAGTGAAGAAGTACCCTGTAAAGTCTGCCCTAAAAATAGCTTTCAAGCATAGAAGAGACAAAATAGGAGGTGGGTTTCTGCCTGGGAGGAGCAGGCTTCTTTTGCCTATATCATGGTTAGGGTATACAGAAGCTTGGCTAGAGAATCACTTTTTTTAACTTTAATCTATCCCCTTTATACCCTAATATCCAGAAAGGGTCTGGCAGGATGAAGGGGGAAAATGAAATTTTTTTCCCCCAGAACATGGGGCTATTTTTTTTTTCTTTAGGAGAGTGGCTGCTCTGTGAGTTTCTTTATTGACCCTGGACTAAAACAGAGCCTGGGAATTCCAGAGGGCCGGATGGGAAGACACTTCCTTTGAGTTGCCTTTCAGTCTCCTAGTCCTCTGGCTAGTGTCCTTTTGGCCTTCACTTCTACTCAGATCCTTCTTCCAGCTCTGTTTGCTTCCTTTTGGAAATATTGCTCCTCCCTAGATGAACCTTGGTTCATCTCTCTAGGCTTTAGGGTTGGGGGTGGGGAGGAGATTAGGATTTGACTGGACTAATGTCTGATGAAAACTCAGGGAGAAATCTAGTGGTCTTTCCTAGGCATAAGACCTTCCTTTCTGATTATTCTTTGTCACATGTTGGCCTTTAGTAGGAACAAGGTTGTCTGGGAAGGGAAAGACAAAAACTTTTCTTTATTTCCTTTTGCTGCTTCAATAGAGAAAGCATCACACAACAAAATCGAGATGAAGTTTGAGAAAGAGGTTAGGCCTTGAAATTTGTGGTGCTTAGGTCAGCATTAGTATCTCTTTGACTTATTCTAGAAGCATCTATGGGAGGCTTTCTCTTTTAGATCCCACAATATGTAATCTCAGCTTTGGAATACCTGAAGAATGTCAATTTTTATGGTTTACAGAAAGAGTCATCTGGCATCTTTTTAGCTTCTCTTGTCCATCCTTCTGTAGCCAGACCTGTGTAGTTCTTTTCCATTTTCCTCATCTTGCTGTTGAACTTATCTATTTATTTTGAAATGTATCAGGCATCCATAAGCTGTAAATGTATCAGGCATCCATAAGCTGTAAAATCCTAAATGTTCAAGCCAATAAACAAAGACAGCAAAACTATGAGAGCCTAAGAATTTTTCAAGTCTTTAGTACTAGGGTCAACCTATATGGAAATAAGAATGATTTGATTTGGTAGGTTCCTTAAGACTTTGATGGAAATCAGCCCTTTGGGAATTGGAGTCAGTTTGAGACACATCTATCCAACATCATAAGTTAGAGATGAGCAGTTTAGGATTAGGATTTAGGATTTCTTAGGATTCCTCACCCAAAAATAGAATTTAAGTGCCTTCAGGACAATAATGGTAGTTCTTTGAATCTCCCATGACCTGGTATAGTGCATCATAGCATATCATAGACTATTAGAGGTGAAAGGAGCTTCAGTTATCCAATAAAACTCTTTTATTTTATAGGAAATTGAGACCAGAAAGACTGTGATTTACCTGAACTCATATTGCAAGTCAGAGTTCCATAACTATATCTTAATTCATAGAGCAGTATATAGCAAAACAAAAATGTGGATAGTCTGACCAGAGAAAACCTTTGGTAGAAGCTTGGAGGCACATTTATCATTAATTTAGTATGGTACATGTTGGGACAGCTAGGAGCCCTGGGACAGAATTAAAGGAAAACTCAAGCTGATTATCTGGCACATTTTCTTGGTGGTGATGAAGACAATTGGATTATGAAATGGGCTCCCCAGGGACCAGGGTGGAAATCTCATTAATTAGGAATTGAACACTAGCCCAGACTCTGCTGCAGAAGGTATTCTGTTGAAGCTGTGGAATTCTCTTCCCTGGAGCTGCATTAGGGTTAGCCTTCCTAAAGATCTGCCCTTATTGGTTTAAAGTAGACTTTTGGATTTCATAGACATGAAGAACTTTTCCCTTCTTTTTCCTCTTCATTCTTATTCCCTAAAGATTTGGGCATATGAGTGAAGTTTTTACTCTGTCTAGGTTTATATTCTTTCCTTTTATTCTTTTGCCCTGGTGGAGTATGGTCCACTTACTTATTAAGAGAATCTAAATCAAAGGAAACTTCCTTGATAGTAGTTGGAGGAAAACTGTAGTAGCATAGTGGAGGCAAGATGGTAGAGTAGCAGGAAGAACAACAGCTAAACTCTTCCACTTTATAATTCCTTCATAAAGGTCTAGAAAACTTACCAGATCAAGTCCTGATAGAGAAATGAAAAGAAAAAAAGTCATGATCCTTATTTCCAACTTAGGTCAGCATTAAGAGACAGAGAGTTCTATGGACACTTCTATGGAAGATCTGGCTGCGCATTCTAACCCACAGGATCTAAAAGAAAATCAAAACTGTGCACCAGGCCAAAAAGAGGTTACACACCTATACAAGGAGAACCCTGGCCTTGTGCAGGATATGGGAATAGAGCCTAGCTGGTAACTTTGTTAATTGCTACCTGTCTGGATCACAGATTTAGGATGGACTGAGGAGATCTTTGTCCAATGGATGATGTTCCAGGGTGATGTGTAGTCACTATAATTGGGAAGAAGCAAGTTCAGAAATAAACAGAAGTTGTATGACTTTGACCCCAAGGGTGGGACAGGTTTTCAGTTCCAGCTTCTAACCTGGCCTGAAGCCTATAATGTAATAATCTGGGCAGGAATTGTAGACCAAAAAGGAGCCTCGAGAGCTATCACTGTGAACTTTCTATCTGCTTTCTAGGTAGGGGCTGAGCTAGCAGAAGTCTATGGAACTTTCAACCAGGAGCAAGCCAACAATAGTGTTGTGCAGACCCAGATTAGGGTCTTGGAGAGAGCTCAGATTAGATGGGCAGTTTTTGGGTTTTGCTCTGAATCACACAACTTTGGGAGCACTGAAATCTTTTAGGGGACCTGCAAGACCTGAACTGTTCCTGAGATCCAGGAGTAAAACAACATTCACTAACCCCAGAAAGCAGTAGAAGAACTCAAGGTAACAAGAGCTCAAGCCAGACATTTTTCTCAGAGCCTGGACCTAACAAAAAGTCTGAAGCTGGGAAATGGAAGAATGAATAAACAAAAATACAGTTTACCATAAATAGCTACTATAATGACAGGGAAACTTAAAGACACAAACTTAGAAGAAGAGAATGCCTACAAAGAAAAGACATCTTGGGCACAGAATTCATGGAAATATGAATTTTTTCAAGGTTTTGTTTTATAATTTTTCTCCCTCTATCCCTCCCCTCACCCCTGACAAAAAGCAGTCTGATAGAAACTCTACATTTGTAACTATGCTAAACATAGATTGAAATTGAATGTGTTGTGATAGAAGAATCGGAGAAAGAAAGATAACAAAATTACATAAGACAACTTTTAAAAATTGAAGATAATAAACTTTAGTCTTCATTTAAATTCCACAGTTTATTCTCTGAGTACAGATGGTATTTACATCACAAGTCCCTTAAAATTGTCTTTGATTATTGTACTGCTGAACTTATCACCCCATGTTGTTGTTAGTGTGTATAATGTTTTTATTGGTTCTGCTCATCTTGGCATCAATTCATGCAAGTCTTTCTAGGCTTTTCTGAAATTCCATCTCTCTTGATTTCTTATAGAATAATAAATATAAATATAAATAATATAAATATAAATATACCACAATTTGTTCAGCTATTCCCCAATTGATGGGCATCCTCATGATTTACAATTCTTTACCACCACAAACAGCTGTTATGAATATTTTTGTATATGTTCTCTTT
Source organism: Macrotis lagotis (assembly GCF_037893015.1). Classification (NCBI taxonomy): domain Eukaryota; kingdom Metazoa; phylum Chordata; class Mammalia; order Peramelemorphia; family Peramelidae; genus Macrotis; species Macrotis lagotis. The sequence continues at coordinate 294,464,618 of NC_133658.1, forward strand.
TGTATATGTTCTCTTCAGGATACAGACCCATTAGTATTACTAGACCCAGTGGTATTACTAGTATTATAGACCCAGTGGTATTACTAGATTAATTTTTATTGTCCTTTGAGCATAATTTCAAATTGCTCTCCAGAAAGGTTGGATCAATTCACAACTCTACCAATAATACATTACTGTCCCAGATTGCCCACATTCCCTCCAACATTGATCATTATCCTTTCTAGTTATATTGGCCAATTTGAGCGGTGTGAGGTGGTACATCATAGATGCTTTAATTTACATATTTCTAATCAGTAATGATTTAGAGCAGTTTTTCATATGATTATAACTAGCTTTGATTTCTTTTATCTGAGAACTGTCTTTCTATATCCTTTGACCATTTATGAATTGGGGAATGACTTGTCTTTTTTTATAGATTTATATTATCTTTTATGTCTAAATCCAGCACCCATTCTGACCTTATATTGATAAAGGGTGTGAGATATTGGTCTATTTCTAGTTTCTGCCATACTATCTTCCAGTTTTCTCAGAAGTTTTTATCGAAGAATAAGTTCTTATCCAAGAAGATGGAATCTTGGGGTTTATCAAACAGTAGATTACTATACTATACTAGTATAGTATATAATTCATTAGTTTAAAAAATAATTTAATTTTTTTTTAAAAAACTAACAAATCACTAGAGCAAAATGGGAAAAGAAAAGCGTTATGAAAGAAATTTTTAGAAAGAGAATTAATAGCCTGGAGCAAGAGATACAAAACCTTAGGTGGTACTGGTCCAGGAGTCAGGAGGACCTGAGTTCAAATGTAGCCTCAGATACTTAATAATTACCTAGCTGTGTGATCTTGGGTGAATCACTTAACCCCATTGCCTTGCAAAGACTAAAAAAATAAAAATAAAAAATAGAATTGATCAAACAGGGGCAGCTAGGTGGCATAGTGAATAGAGTGCTAAAGTCAGGAGGACCTGAGTTCAAATTTGACCTTGATACTTATTAGCTATATGACCTTGGACCAGTCATTTAACCCCATTGCTCCACCAAAAAAAAAGAAGAAAAAAAGAATAAATCAAACAGAAGCTAATGGCTCCATGAAACAAAAAATTAAAAAAAAATACTGCTCATATCTTCTTCAACCAGAGGACAGAGCAAAAATATAAAGGATCTATTAGTCACTGCCTGAAAGAAACTCCAAAATGAAAACTCTCAAGAATATTATAGCCAAAATGAGACTTCTCAGAAGAAAAGCCAGAAAGAAAGATTTAAAATCCAAAGCTATGAAGGAGCAGAGAACTAATATAGTATTTCAAAAGGCAAAAAAAAATGTAGGTTTACAACCAAGAATAATTTATCCAGGAAAAAATAATAAAATACTATGTGGAGGGTGGATATAGTGTACTTCCAAGAATTCCTAATGATAAGATGGAACTGAGTAGAAACCTTGAAATAAAAATGTAGGATTCAAGAGAGAAAAGGAAAACACAACTGGACAAATTATAAAAGGACTAAACAAGTACAAAGAAGATGGTATGTGTGTGTGTATAAAATATGTAATATACATATACATATACATACATATATATATATACACACATATATGTATATATATATATATATATCCCCCCACAGAACTCTTATCATCATCAGGTATTACAAAGAGAATCAAATTAGTCCAAGGATCTGAGAATATGTTTGTTGAATTGAAGGGGAGGGAATGAGGAATACATTGAAGAAGAGGGGGAAAGGGAAAGTGAAGACAAGAAATTATTTCTATATAAATAAGGAGGAAGATATGGAAGGAATGGGCAACCCTGGAACCTTACACTCTTATGAATTGGTCAAAGAAGGGAAGAATACACAGAGTTGTGTACACAAATGCATTTCAACAGAAACAAGAGGGAAATTGGAAAAGTTGGGAATAAGAAATAGGGTAGCATAAAAGCGATTTGTCTAAGCAAAATAAACTCTAAGGTGTTTGAATTTCAAAGAGGGATTTAAAAGAAAATGATGGAAGAAGTGTGAGGGGTGAGGGAAAGAGAAGGGCAGGGTCACAGAAGCAGATTACACTAAACCTGGAGCACTGGTGCTGTTTTACTACCCTTTCATCACTCTTTTAGAGAAGGAAAAGTATAAGAAGAAACAGAGTGAAGGGAAACACAAAATTAATAATCATAAATGAATGTAAATGGTATGATCTCACCCTTAAAATGGAAGAGAATAGCAGAATTGATTAGAAAGCATAACCCAGCAATATGTTTATAAGAAATATACTTGAAATAGCAGGGGGCCCACGTAGTTAAAATAAGGGGATATAGCAAAATTTATTAGGTTTTAACTGAAATAAAAAAAGGCAGGGGTAGCAATTATGATCTAAGATAAAATAGGATTAATAGAAAATTAGCATTAAAAGATATACAGGAAAACTATATTTTGCTGAATCATACCATGTTCTTTGAATATTGGTTTTAAACATTTAGTTTTGTGAGGTACAAGGGAAATAGTAATATTAAAATAGTAAAGGAATCTAATTCACTTCACAAATTAGAAGTGAAGGACCTTAAAAATCAATTTTGACAGAATTTTGGAGATAATTGAATTAAAGAAGAAAGAAGTATTTTTTAGCTGTGCCTTCTTAAAAATCAACCATCATTTAGGGCATTAAAAAAATCCACAACCAAATACAGAAAAGCAGAAATATTAAGCACATATTTTATCAACAACAATACAATAAAAATTATATCCAGTAAAGGGCCATTTAAAAGCAAAAATTAATTGGAGAGCAAATAATTTAATACTAAAGAATGGATGGGTCAAATAATAAATCATAGAAATAATTTTGTTAAAGATGATTAAATGACATTAAATTCATTGGGATGCAGCCAAATCACTCTTTGGGGGAGATTTATATATCTAAACACTTTTATCAAGAAAAGAAAGGGAAGAGTTCAGATTGTGTCTGCAATTAAAAAAATCAAGAAATCAATAAATTAAAAAAACTTATTAAACACCAAAATAGAAATCTTGAAAATTAAAGAGATGAACAAAATTGAAATTATAATATTGAATTAATAAAACTAGAAGTTGGTTAAAAAATGAAATAGATAAACTATTAGCTAATTATAAAAAATAAAATTATATAAAAATAAAATAAAAATAAAAAGTACTAGTAATAGGTGAATTCACAACCAATAAAGAAATTTTCTAATGATTATTTTCACTAATTATATGCCTTCTAAATGAAATAGTTATAAAATGCCCAGATTAATAGAATATGAAAAAAAAGAACAACTCAATCTCAGGGAAAAAAAACTGAACAAGCCATAAAATGAGCTCCCAAAGGAAAAAAGAAATCAAGTATCAAAGGGACTCACAAATGTAATCTACCAACCATTTTAAAAATCATCCTAAAATTACATCAACTGGATGAAAAAAGGGGAATAGGATATCCTAAGGAATTCCTTCTGTGACAAAAATGAAGTCTTGATTCTAAAACTGAGGGAGGAAAAACCAAACCAAACCAAAACTATAGACCATATATATCCCATATAATCCCCATATCCCTAAAATAAAAAAAAATTGATCAAGAGATTAGTAAAGGAACTTAATATATAGGCAGGGTGAATTTATACCAGGATACAGAACTGTTTCAATATTAGGAAAACTGTATGCATATAAGAACAACAAAAATCATTTGATTATATCAATTGATTCAGAAAAGACTCGCTGATATACAACCCCTATACCTTTTGAAAACACTGGAAATTTTAGGAATAAATCTTTCCATACAATTAGAATCTAAAACCAAAAACCAACTATTAACTATATTGGGAATAAACTAGAGAGCTTTCCAAAATGATTAGGGATAAAGCAAGAATGTCCATTATCAAATATGGTGGTAGTGTTGCTAACTATAGCAATAAGACAAGGGAATAAACACAGTAAAAAGGAAACAACTATTGTTTTACAGATAAGTTTCATTAGAGAGTCAACTAAAAATCTAATTGAAGCAATACCTTTGGCAAAATTACAGGATACAAAATAAGTTTATACAATCAACATTTCTGTATTTGACAAAAGCCTATAAGGGATAGAAAAATTAATTTTTAAAAACTATAGAAAATATAAAATAGTTGAGAGAATACCTACCAAGTCATACATATAAGAACTATTGGAAACTTTTACAAAGATCCTGTATCACCGGAAAAATATTATCTGTTCATTGATAGTCTTAACCAAGTGTAATAAAAATGGCAAATTTACTTTTTCAAAATCATACCATTCAAACTACCAAAAGATTGTTTTATAGACTAAAAAAAATTTTATTTCTGTAGAAATGAAAGGTCTCAAGGGAATTAATGAAAAAAAAGTATGAAGGAAGGGAATAGCAATACCAGATCTTAAATAATACTAGAAAATCATCAAATAATATAGAAATCATCAAAAAATACATTACCTGGTTAAGATACAAAGAGGTTAATCAGTGGAGCAGTTTTGGCACATAAAATGCAGAATGAGCACAGCAGCTTACTGTTTGATAAATCCAAAGATACTAGTTACTAAAGTAAGAACTTTATTAAGAACTGTCAGAAGAAACAGTCTGAAACTAGGTTTTAGTAGACCAAAGTCTTACATTATATGCTAAGATAAGCTCCAAATGAGTGATACAGAGGGTGGCATCATAAACAAATTAGAGGAGCAAGGAAGATATTACCTTGTCAGATCAATGGGTAAGGGGAAGAGTTCATAACCAAACATAAGATTGGGAAAGTCACAGAAGTTCCATTGAATACTTTTGATAATATAAAATTTAAATTTTTGCACAAGCAAAACTAATACAGCTAAAATAAGAGCAGGTACATGGGGAAAGATCTTTGAAGCAAGTTTATCTGATTAAGGTCTCATTTCAAAAATATATGTAGAGACCTAATTCAAATTTATAGAAATAAGAACCATTCCCTAATTGGCAAATAGACAAAAGATATGGACAGTTTTTAGAAGAAAAAAAATGTAACCTACCAGTAGGTATATTAAAAATGCTTTAAATCACTATATGGACACAAAATAACTTTCAGGTTCTGCTTGATATCCACTAGATTGATAGTGATAAAAAAAATGATAATGGATGCAGCTAGGTGGTGCAGTGAATAGTGCACCAGCCCTGGAGTAGGAGGACCCAAGTTCAAATTCAGCCTTAGAGACTTAATAGCATCACTTAATCCCATTGTCTTGTAACCCCCCCTCAAAAAAAATGATAAATACTGAAGTTACTATGGGAAAACAGGTGACATTGTTACATATTGGTAGAACTGTCAATTGGTCTAGCCATTCTGGAGGGTAATTTGGAGCTATTCCTCAAAGACTATTATACTATGTATGCCATTTGGCCTAGTGAAACCCCTAAAAGATCAAAGAAAGAGGAAAAGGACCCATAAGTGCAAAAATATTTACAACTAAATCTGCATTCTGTTAATTGGGAGATGACTGAACTAGTTATGAGATAAGAATGTGATGAAGTACTATTGGAATTGATGAGGGTGGGGGAATTAATTTTAGAGAAATTTGGTAAGACTTGATGTAGAATGAGTAATTTATACAGTGATAACAATAATAACAATAATTGGCTTTGAAAATTTTAGTAGCTCTGATCAACACAATGACCAATCAGAATTCTAAATAACTCATGATGCATTAGGAGACCAATCTCTTGAGAAAAAGGTGATGAACTCAGATCATTTTGAGAGATATTTTTTGAACATGGCCTATCCAGGGATTTTTTTTTTTTTGCTTGTTATGTTTGTTATAAGGGAACTTTGTTTTTCTTGTTTCCTTAATGGGGTGTGGGAACAGGGAGATAAGGCAGATATTTATTTGAGAAAAAAATTAATTTAAAATAGCAGTCTCTCTAACCAAGGTATACACTTGGTTTCTTACTTCACACATATCTTAGACTGGCAGACATTAGCGTTGCTGTAATTCTGCCCCAAAGTTATATCCAAAGAACTCTGGGAAAATCTGGCCAAGAGGTTTCTAAGCATCTGCAATCTGATGGTTGTCTATATGCTGAAACTATGGATTCAGTCCTTGGTCTTTCTGATAATCACATCCTTGGTTTGTTACAAAGGAACAAACAAAATTCCAAGGAGTGGGAGGCTATATCTCTCCCTATTCCTGATTCATTTGTCTTTCTTTTTTCCTTAACCAGATAGGGGCTTACTGACTATTTAGGGGAGACCAGGCACTTAATACCCCATCCACCCTCCCCGACTCATTCTTTGGCAGCAGCCACAGCTTTTCTATAAACTGAACCCTGGATGGGTGGGTGCATAAGTAGATGTGATTTCTGCCCTGAGATGGACCTGCAATAGTTACATTTGAGGTTGACTTTCTTACTCTTGGTCAGAATATTGGTCATCCCATTTTACAATCAACAGGGAGTTTTTGAATACCTGGGTGTCTGGTACAAAGTTTTCTAGTTATAATCATTCTGATAAGTTGATATGGTGAAGAATGTGTAGATCTTTGTCTGGAAATAGTCCCATTTGCAATCATATTGGAGTTGTTTTTCTAGTATTGGGAATGGATTTCATAACCAATCATCAAATATTTATTGAATACTTGTGATGGTAATTGGTACTGGACCATGCACATTGTTTTTTTGTTTGCTGTCCTTAAGGGACCATTAGCACAGCAGTGCAAAACAGTGACTAGGGGTTAGGTGTGAAATCTGAGACTGGGAAAAGAATCACAGGCTATTTAGAAAATCAAAACCACAATTATCTTGTATTCTGATTCTGATAAACCACTATAGGCTAAGCAGGTGACTGCAGTGTATTCCTTGGATCTAAAGTGGGGAAGTGTTGCTCATGCAGTGGTTTCTGCACTAGTTTCTTCGAGTTTCTGAAGGACCTAAACCCAGAGCTTATTAATTGGGATTTATCATGAGCTCTTACCAGTAATCTGAGTTGTCAGAATTATTCTTCTTCTTTGAAATCATGAAAATAATATTTATTCAGTTATTTTCTCCCTGAAATCTCTCTGGAAATGCATTCCAACCTGGGCTGGGGCCCAGAAAGTAAAGTAGATTATGACTTCTATTTTATATTACCTTTGTGTATGTTCTATTTGAAATGACATTGAACAAATGTTCTGAGGTATTAGGGACATATAAAATAGAGTTTCAGACAATCACAGAACCTCAGAATTATGAGGGACCTCAAAAGTTATTTGGTCCTGAATAAGAATCCTCAGTAACGGTACACTTGTCATGTAATCATCAAGCCTTTGTTTAAAGACCTCCAATGAAAAGGACCCATTATCTTCTTAGCAGCCCATTTTGTGGAATTTTTGAGTTTTTCTTATTAACTATCTCTCTCTTCATCTCTCTCCCTCCTCCCTCCTCCCTTCTTCCTTCTCTCCCACCTCTCCTTCCCTTTCTTTTCTCTTTTCTTTCCCTTTTTTAAAAAAGTTTTTGCAAGGCAAATGGGGTTTAAATGGCTTGTCCAAGGCCACACAGCTAGGTAATTATTAAGTGTCTGAGGCCCCATTTGAACCCAGGTACTCCTGACTCAAGGGCCGGTGCTCTATCCACTGTGTCACCGAGCTGCACCTTTGCCTTCTTTCTTAGTCCCGTTATCTTCCCCTCTCTCTCCTTCTATTTATTTCTTCCTCTGCCCCACCCCCTGTTTTCCTTGCAACTCTTCCTCTCCCCCCCCCCCCCCCCCCGCCCCGGACTCAGTGATCCTAGTTCTGTTTCTAGTGTGAAGCAGTATAAAACAGCTATTCTGGCTATACCTTAAATCACCAAGATAGTTCTATTTCATCTTTATATTCTTTAAGGTAGAATCCTAGTAGTGTTTTAGATGAATCAAAGGATATGTTGGTAACTTTCAGGGCATAATTCCAAATTGCTTTCCAGAATGGCTGAACCAGTAATTGATTCAAAGTCCCACCACATTGCACTAGTTTACCTATTTTCCTGTGACTCCTCCATTTTTACCAATCTAATAGGAGTGAGATAGAACCTGACAACTGCTTTAATTTGCATTTCTCTAATTATTAGTGAATTAGAAAATTTTTATGTGATTGTTGAGAGGTTAAATTCCTTTCTTTGAACACATCCTGTCCATATCCTTTGATCATATAGTTGTCTATTGGGGAGAGGCTTTTTTGGCTTATGAATTCAAATCAGTTCTTTATATTTCTTGGAAATCAAATCCTTATCAAAGAAACTTTTTGCAAAGATTTACCCCCCAAGTTACTTCTGATTTTTACTACATTAGATTTGTACAAAACCTTTAAAATTTTATGAATTCAGAATTGTTTGTTTTATCTTATTTGATCCTCTCTATTCAGAGATCTGAATGATAATTTCTTCCTCACTTTTCTAATTTGTTTCTTTATTGTGGGGAGGCAGTTGAAGTTAAGTGACTGGCCCAGGTTCCCACAGCTAGTAAGTGTCTGAGGCCAACTTTGAATTCAGGTCCCTCTGACTCCAGGGTTGGTGCTTCTAATTTTTTCATTATGTGACCTTTCAAATCTAGATTATGCTTGAAGCTTATCTTGGTTTATGATATTGAATATATATATATATATATATATATATATATAATTTCTATTAGATTCCTGCAGTTTTCTAGCAGTTTTTGCAAAATATAGTGATATCTAGTAACTGATTTGATTGAAAATTTTGTCTTCTTCCCTCCATTGTTCCCTCTCTATATATCTGTAAATTTTACAGCACTGAACACTTGGCTGTAGGTGTTCCACACGTCAATAAACCAGTCAACATGTAGATTAAAAAAGAGGCAAAAGACAATTCTCATCCTCAAAGAATTTAAAAGAGATGGCACATTGACAAGTATATACAGGAAAAGCCATGGAAAGATTGGAGAGAGAGAGGACTTCCTGTAAAAAGTGGGAAGGTCTGGGGGTGGCTAGGTGGTGCAGTGGATAAAGCACCGGCCTTGGAGTCAGGAGTACCTGGGTTCAAGTCCAGTCTCAGACACTTAATAATTACCTAGCTGTGTGGCCTTGGGCAAGCCACTTAACTCCATTTGCCTTGCAAAAACATAAAAAAAAAGTAGGAAGGTCAGTAATCTGATTAGAGGAGGGAGAACTTTCCAGATATGAGAACAGCCAGAGTCAAGAGTTGGGGAGTCTTGTTTTTGGAACAAGCAAGAGGCCAGTATGTGTGGGGAATGAGGTGTAAAAAGAAAGTTTTCTTTTTTCCTATTTGCTTCTGGATTCAGGAGGTAATAGGAAGCTACTGCAGTTTACTAAGCTGCAGAGTTTACTGTGTGTGTGTGTGTGTGTGTGTGTGTGTGTGTGTGTGTGATAGAGTGATAGAGAGAGAGAGAGAGAGAGAGAGAGATTGATTGAGATTGTGTTTTAGGAAAATCACTTTGGTGGCTGAACGGAGGATGGATTGCAGTGGAGTAGACTGAGGCAGGCAGATCCACAGATGAATTTTAGATAATGAAACATGGCCTTCCATGGAGGTGGAGTTGACTGGTCCAGAATATCTCTCTGTGGCAGGACACAACATCTCTACAGAGGACTTGATCAGACGTAAGGATTTTACTAGTGTTAAGGAACTACAAGGGATACAGAAAGACCCAGGTTCAAAGCCTGTAGTTGAAAGTAAGATGACCATGGGAGTCTCAAGGCTATTGTAGAATCAGCAGATTCCACTAGATGTCACATTCTATACTTGGTATGGGAGCAGAGTCATTACCATAACCTAGACAGTGGCCATTAGAAACTACAGTGAAAAGAAAGTTGGATTTGAAGCTTTCTGGTCCTCAGTTTCTTAGGGTTTTAAAAAAGATCTTAGTTTAAATGATCTCTGAAGTTCCTTTACAGTATTCATCTATAATTCTTTGATTTTCTCATTTACACCATAGGTCTGAATTGTCCAAAGGGACTTGACACTAATGAATTAAGTGGTAAGGGATAGGGCATGGGGAATAGATAAGGATACTATAGAGCTTGTCAGGACAGGACCTACTTTAACAGAAACACCAAATAAGAAGATCCAAAGGGTTCCTGATTAGTATTACCTATTAAGTAAAGAGAAATCAGTGCATAGAAGAGGCTAGAAGGATATTTGTCACTTAGTTTTTGCAGGAGACTTTGGGAAAGACTTCTCTTTGTAACATAACCAAGACTGAACAGAGATGGGGAGAGAGAGAACATTGCCTACTCATTTGCTGATTGATTGTCATCTGGAGCCATGAGAATCATTGGAGTTGGCTGGTTTCTGGCACAGACTTAACTCACTTAATCCACTATTATTGAATAAAGACAATAGAATATTGCTTTAGTGCAGGCACTGGACTTAAGGAACAGCCTCTTCTACCAATGAGTGGTCCAGCAGGAAACTTCAGAGACACTACTTCATCTTCTCATCTCCATCGGCCTGGTCACTTCAGAGGACCTTCCCCCAAAAAAGGCAGAGACCCTCTTCTGCTACTACCCATTGAACAACTTTAATTTGTTGTGTGGTGGACAGAGCTCTGTCTCCAATCCTACTGCTTATCTTTACTACATGTGTAATTTTAGGCAAGTCGGTGTACTTCCTTTGGCTTCAGTTTCCTTGTCTATAAAATGCACCTATTGAACTAGACAACCTCTGACGTCCTATTCATTCTCTAAAATTATGATCTTAATGACCTTGGGGCCATGTAGTTTTATCAGAAATGCTGTTGGACTATTATCAGAAACACTTATTATATCACATAACTGCCTCAATACCACCAGTCCAATGTTTCAATAAGAAAACCTCATGAGCATTGGCATAGGGATCTTTAGTTGCTGGCTAAGCAAGCTCAAGGAACACACTAGAACAGAAACCTAAACATCATTTGCTTGACTCTTCAGTTTCTTCACTTTTGAGAGTTTTCCTTCATCTTAAATATCAAGAAAACAACCAGGTCTGTCTCTCTTGCTCAATCTACCTCCAAAGTCAAGGAAGGGCACAATCTCTGCTCCTTGAGTGGCTCATAGGTAACTGCCCCCAAGTGCTGAGAAAGACCTAAGCAAACCAGAAAAGTTGGCGACTCATTCATCCTGGGCAGGGTGCCATAGTAGGCTGCCTTCAAGAATGGGTCCATACTAGGCCAATGCTAATTCACTTCTGGGCTATGCAAATGATTTTTTTTGTCTCTGCCTTCTAATGACAAGACAAGGAAACAGTTCATATTTGTGAGTAAATGTATATGAGGAAGCCTCCAGGATATTTTTTGAAAAGGTCAGTATTTAGCTAAGTCTTTTTCTATGTGAGACTAACACTTGGTTTAACATTAGCCTTATTTCCCCAGTGAAGCTCTAAGTGAGTAGATGACTGCAGATCCCAAGGTAAATGCTTCTATTTATTTTTCATTGAGACAACACTCAGCCAGACTCTGATCCTATGCATGCTTTGTATGCCCAGAGCCTTAAGGGGTGCTTACTAGTTGTTTGCTAAATGGAATTACATCTATAGTGTAGGATGAGGTCCAAGATGGTATAGTCATTGGGTTCAACTCAGGGTCTTTAGAAGATGCTATTTTGAGTTACTGTATCTCTCCTTTCTCTTCCTCAACCTATAGGTTCAATTTATACAATGTTTTTAGTTATCACAGGAGTCAGAAACTGCTAAACTGTTGCTTTGAGAATGTTGAAAGGGCTATTCTGTCCCACCCTAGAGGTGACTCCATTCTTAGTCTGGAATGAATTCAACCTCTCCTGCTAATAAGATTACTTGGGGGTAGGATGGCAGAGTGGGGATGGTAGGGAGATGATAAGGATTCAGAGGTGATTGGATTTTCCTCTGGGAAGGGCACAGTGGCTTTACTCTGTACTTCCGTTGTTCACCTTGTCTGGACCAGCAGAACTCTCCTGGATGTTCTGAAATGTTGAAGCCTTTGTAGTAGTGATTGGGAGAAGTTAATCATGTTCCAGGTCCCAGCAGGCAAGAGTGTTGAGTGTGAGAGATGTCCTGACAGCCGGGTCAGCAGGGACCCCCTGGCCAGGTTTTGTCATGGGTCTGTGGTTGGGAAAACAGAAGCTGAGACTGAGCCTGTGTTTGTGAGGTTGGTATTTTGGAAAGATTAGACCCTCCCAGGTATGCGGGGGGGGGGGGGGGGGGGGGGGGGGGGGGTGGATGTGATTCCCCAGTCATCTGTGGCTCTTGGGAATAGATTAGGGATTATTTCATGCACAGCCAAATTCACTTTGGAGGTACAACTGCAAGGGAGAGAGAAGCCTTGGATTGAGGATTTATTTCCTAGAGCACTCAGAAAATAGTTTTTTGTTTGTGGGAGCAACTAATTCCCTTTCCCCTCTCACTTTCTGCCTGCCCAAGGGCAAAAATGGGGTACGTATTTGGAGAAGAAAAGAGAAGAGGAGGAGGAGGAGGAGGAGGAGGAGGAGAAAGAGGAGAAAAGCTGATCTGATTCATAGACATGGATGAGTGTAGCAGAAAGCTGGTCTTTTGGCTTCCCTTCTATCTGCAGGTAATGGTCCCCCCAGGGGAAGTTGGGCAGTGCCATAAATAGCCCAGCTGACACAAAGGCACTCTGTCTGGGGAGAGTCTTTCACATGTCTCAGGCAGCCACTTGACGCGGACCACTAATAAGTACTGCAGCCCTGCTTGGAAGCTGCCTGCCTGCCGGAGAATCCTGCTTCAGGCTTGATCCGGGTGCCCATGCCGTTAGTTCCTGGGGACCCTGGTGTTGGAGGATTGTTGCAGCTGGGGCCGGGCTGATTGAGCTCATTGTGCCTGGGACTCGGCTCAGTGTGCTGGGTAGGTGCTTTGGGAGAGCTGGTTTCCTTTCTATTCCAAGTGCTTTTTCTTTTTAAAAATTTCCTCTAAGGCAGCCATTGATGCAGATGTTGCAACCCGAGAGAATGGTGTGTATTGTTGGGTGTGGTATTGAGGGGTGGGGGAAGACTATGTGGAGAAAAAGAAAAAAGACGGGGGGAGAGAGGGGAGAGAGGGGGGAGAGAGAGAGAGAGAGAGAGAGAGAGAGAGAGAGAGAGAGAGAGAGAGAGAGAGAGAGAGACAGGCATGGGATTCTGATATAGTCCCTGCTGGTTTCCAGCCCTTGTCTCTGACTTTATTGCAAGGCATGTGATTTTTATTTGAGGAGTAAGACATTGGAATGTGTAGAAAATCTGTCCTTTGACCTGGGACTTGGTGACTGTAGTAAGCAAACTAGAAAACGGGTTTATTTGGTTAAAAGCAGCAGTTCTGAATGGAAAGTGGAGATCCAGCTGGCAGTAAATAAGAGATTTGTGGTTTCATCAGTGATGCTGAGGGGTGCCAATTTCAAACTATTATAACTCTGTTCTGAGGGTTTTTACTTTTGAGATCAGGCAATTTTAAGTATGTGAATGTGAATATATGTGATGCTTGACTGAACTATGGACTTTAAACAGGAGGCTTTGCTTCTGTTGAAATGTATAATGAGCTACTTGTAAAGTGTTAAGGTTGAGGGCAACTTGTTCTGCCCTCTGTAGTCAGGGCCACTTAGAAAATGTGCCAGGTCCTCCCTAAACCAAACCTACTTTCAAGACAGCTCCCTCTATGCTTCATTTCTTAGAGACTGGCTTTTAGAAGGGCCACTCCAGGTTGGGCTCTGCAAGGGGTGGGGCTGTCTCACCTAAGTTATTCAGACTCAGGGACCTTAGAAGGAAGGAAGAGAACAAATCTTGCCTAGCTGTCTGTTGCAAGAGCCAGCAGTAGCTTCAAGCTGATGGGGATGACTTGCTTTCTCCACACTGTGTGACTTCTTGACAAGGAAAAAGAAAATGATTGCAGTCACTCCCCAGTTCCTCAAATGTCTCCAAAGTCAGTCAGAAGCAATTTCCTCACTGGACCTGGTACTAGTTAATTTTCCAGTCAGCCTAATAGTTCCCATTTGACTTGAGGTGTAATAGAAGTTAGAGCAGCTCTATTTCCTTTATTTCTACATTTCCCTTGCTAAGTAACTGCAAAGAAAATTGTCCAGAGGTGAGGCAGTTTTGAGACTTGCCTATCCTGTTCTCTGACTGCCTGGGGTGATGGGTTGATGGATGTCAAGAGGAGGCAGTAGTTGGCTTTACACTATTAAGGGGAGCATGTTCCTGTAGGAAACTGAGAGATTTCAGACCCCAAGTGTCTCCATGATCTCTCCCAGAGCAGGCTTTCTATCATAACTATTTACAGAAGGAGGAGAGCTGTTTTATGGCAGGGTGGGGAACTGGGAGCTGAGAAATTCTGGTTCTTTATGGTGGGGGAGGGAGGCGTGAGGATTTTTCTGGACAGCTACTAGTTGTGTTGCTTCCACTGAGAACAAGTATGTTAGTCTTGTGTTTATGAAGAGTTTTTTTTTTTATGTATTCAAGTGAGGCAACCTGAAAATGTGGTGGTATATGTCTATATTTATTGGTTTCTTAGAGCCTAGCTGAAGCAGGGAATAAAACGCTTTGAGTGTTCTTTGTTAGTCACTCCTCATGTTATCTAACTCGGGTGGCCCCTCCTCCCCTCTCCCCCACCCAGCTCATGAGATGTGTTATTATTGTCCTTTGGTCCCCTATCTGTGTCTCTTCTGAATAAGCCTTTTATGTACTCATTTGTTTAGTTGTGCCCCCCCCCCCTTTAGAATCCAAGCTTTTTGAGGGCAGGATTTTGTTTTGTCTTTGCTTTTCTTTGTATAATCCGATACAATGCCTGGCTATGCTGAAGCCTTAACCCCTGTCACAGGTCCTAAAGGTAGGGGCATTCAACCAGCTAGAGCAAAGCTGATTATTAAGTGGAAAATATCTTTTCTGCTTAGTGTTTTGTGAGGATTATGGAATGGCATTTGCCATTTAAAAGTTTTGGCCAGGAAGGTGAGGTGGAAAGGCAGTGGGATAGAACGAAATGCTAAGTTGCAGATACTCTTAGCTTTATCTCCTAGGACCTGAGAATTTTCCACCTCTTGTTTCTTCCATCAGAGAACATCCTCAGTAACACTATTTAAAACAGATGATTAGAAGGAACTTTTGAGATTATTCAATTCCTTCATTTTTCCTAGAAAAATAGAAGCCCTGACTTTAAATTAAAATGGTAAGCCCTCCCATAGTTCTGTGAAGTTTACAGTCATTTCCTCATAATAAACCTGTGCAAATATTTTGCAGTTAATGTGACTAAAGTCTGGAGTGATTTACCTCTAATGAACTGAGATTTAAATATAGGTTGTCTGACTACAAACTCAGCATTTTATACAATGTTCTATTCCATTAATTCATCATTCTTTGCTTCCATGTGCTTCTCTCTGCTCTCATGGCCACTATCCTAGTTCAAGCCCTCAGCACCTCTCACCTGGACCCTTGCAATAACTTCCTATTTGGTTTCCTTGCCTGTGTCTCCCTTCTCTATTCCATTCTCCAAACAACTATCAAAGTGATATTCCTAAAGCACAGATCTGACTGTATCACTTTTCTGCTTGGTAAATTCCAGTAACTTTCTGTGGCCTCTAGAATCAAATATGAATTTTTTAAAACCATTCATAATCTTTCTCTAGTCTACCATTTCAAGATTATTATGCATGACTACCCTTCCTGCCCTAATTATTCCCCGGCCCTTGGTTCTGTGTCCTTTCTCCATGCCATTGTACCCAATGTCTAGCCTATAACTTCCTCCTTACCTCATATTCTCCATAGGGGTGATAAGGCTAAGTGATGAGGAAGTGCTTGATAGTTTTCTGGGAAAGTGGCCTCTGGAGTAGAGGGAATTGGGTATTATACAAAAAGTCCTGCACTGGGAATCTGGGCACTTGGATCTCAGCTGTACAACTAATCAATACATCAATTAATCAATAAACATCTATTAAGTGCTTGCTTTGTGTCAGACATTGTATAAACTGGAGATGGAGCAATGGCATAAGGAATAGCAAGAAGACCAGAAAGGGAAATAACATAATAATCCTAGGGTGTGATGTAGTCAGATTGTGCTTTGAAAAAAAAAATCACTGTAGTAGCTGTGTGGAGGAAGGCTCAGAGGGGGAAGAGATACAAGGTAGGGAAGGTAAATAGGAAGTTATTGCAGTGGTTCAGGTGAGAGGTGTTGAGGACTTGAACTAGGATCGTGACCATCATGTGAACAGAGAACTGAGGATGGGTGTAAGGGGTAGAGTGAGAATCAATAAGGTTATGGGGGAGCATGTGAAGTCAGAGTTGTAAAAACTGAGTGATCTACAATACCAACCATGTGTTAAGGAACTGTGCTACATCCTCATTTTACAGTTAAGGAGACTGAGCAAGAGGTTCAGCGATTTGTCCAGAGTCATAGAGCTACTGTGTCTAAGACTAGATTTGAACTCAAGTTTTCCTGACTCCAGGTCCAGCACTTTATCAACTGTGATAGGAAGGATGTGTCCAATCTCCACAGAAATAAGGACATTAGGGAGAGGAGTTAAGAATTGGTTTGGTGGCAATAGATAGTGTCTATGAGATTTTTAGTTGAACATTTCTAATAGGTAGTTGATAATATGGGACTAGAGCTTGAGAGAGAGAGACTAAGGCAAGATCTGTAGATTTGGGAGTCATTTGTGAAGAGATGGTAATTGGACCTGGGAGCTAGACTGTCAAGTAAGAGTTTAGAGAGAGAAGAGGGTTCAAGAAAAAACTTTGGCAACCATACACACTTAGGGAAGGGAGGCACAGAAGATGATCTACTAAAGGAGACTGAGGAATGGTTGGACAGGGAAGAAAAGAACAAGGAGAGGGAATGCTATGAAAACTAAGAGGAGAGAATCTAGGAGGAAGTGATCAGCACTATCAGTGACTGAAGAAAAGTGAAGGATGAAGTCCTATTGTAAGGGAGAAGAGAGGATTTGGAGGCAATGAGGAAAGACAGCTTTTTCTAGGAACTGGGAATGAAACATGGGAGGAATATAAGATTGGAGTTTGAGGGAGATAACTACCACATAGGAGGGTAAAGTGGGGGTTTTAAAGAAACAGCTTTGTGACTTGACACTGAATCCTTTACCTCCCATGGCTTCAGTTTCCTTTTCCATAAAATAAGGGAGTTGGATGAGTTGTTTTTCTAAGGTCCCTTCTGGCTACGACATTCCTTGTTCTCAAATTCCTTTCAATTTGAATAGTCTATGAGTGTCAGGGTCCACTACAAATTCTCTTTTGTTCCTCTTACCCTAGTGGGTGGAGAATGTGGTCCCCACTGAAGATAAAAGTGTTATCTATATATCTCCAGGAGTAGGCCCCCATTCCCTTCTTTGACTTTGGAGCCTGACAAATAGTTCTCATTGGAAATCCTTCCCCTGCTCTTGTGAGAAAGCCCAAGCGGCTAGAGGTTTGTTGTTGTTTGTGAAGCTATGCTGTTTCCAAGATGTCATCACTCCAGAGAAAGCTATTATTCCTCCCAGGAATAAACAAGCTTGTTTACAACTCAGTTGTACTAAGGAGAGAGAGAGGCTGGCGCCTTTCCCTGGGGTTGGGTCTGGGTGAGCTAGATGCTTGCCTTGTTTCTCAGACCCAGCTTTTCCAAAGAAAAGAGTTCTGCTTTGCCAGCAGGACACAGCTGCAGTGGGCCAAGACATGAGACCATCTCCTTTCAGGGAGTGGCAGAAGGCTCGAGACATGCATGTGTCCAGGGTCTTTGGGGTCCTAAGAGATTCCTAACAGAGGTCATCGGTGCTGGACCATTGTGTGTGAATGGGAGGGGAGCACACTTTATCTTGTCTAGATATTGTTAAAGTTCTTCCCATGGCATACTTCCCTTCTCCCTGAGATTGATCTTGCATGTTGTCCTTTTCTGAGATTCAGTTTGAACATAGGTTATATTCCAAAAGTTCATTTATAAATGAACTATTTCAATTTTAGAGCGCATTTTCCTGTAGAGACATGGTGTGTGGTGGTTAGGTTCCTGAGTGAGCCCACAAAAACCCATTTAATCCAAAATGTAGTTAAAATAGTACTGATACTGGCCCTGAGCCCAATCATGAAATGGACAGGGTTTTGCAAGAAGGGCAGATGGAGAATTTAGAATCAAAGCAGCGTTGCAGGAACAGTGAGGGAAAACCTTAAGCCAAAGGTTCCTAACTTTTCTTGTATCATAGGTATCTTTGGCTTTCTGGTGGAGTCTATGGATCCCTTCAAAAGATGTTTTTAAAGGCATAAAGGAAAACACACTGAATCACAAAGGAGAAACCTAAAGATGTACTATTTTACCCCATCTAAGTTCATGGACCTCTTGGGCCTCAGGTTAAGAATCCCTGACTTAAATGTTTTGCATGATTTCACATGCATGATCAATATCATGTTGCTTGTCTATGTCTGAGTTAAAAAAAAGAGAAAGAATCCCTGACAAGAGTGGTTGGGTAGTAGGTCTGATTCACAAATCAGTCTTATATCCAAGACTGCCTGTTCAATAAACAAACTGACACAGTGGAGAGAGGGCTGACCTCAGAGTCAGGAAGACCTGGGTTCAAGTTCTACCTTGGATACCTTCTGGCTTCCCCTACCTCTCTTAGTCATGACTGAGGTGTTGGTTTATTTCAACTGAGTTGAGATAATCACTCCAGGAGTTCATTATAGCAATTAAATTATTCTCCATTAACTAGAGTTCTTTCTTTCCATGAGTCATGAGTCTAAGAAGAATTTCAGCAGAGACTCCTCATTAGACTGAGAGGCAGAAGTCCCAAATTCTAGTTCAGGTTCTTTTCCTTAATAGCTTTTTGACTTTGAGTGAATCATCTTTCCCTCTGAATCTCAATTTCTTGATCTGTAGAATGAGAGGGTTGAGCCAGATCTCTAAGGTCCTCACTTCCTCCACTATTTTATGCTGTAATATTCTTTGTTCTATGGGATCTTCTATGACTGTGGTATCAGAAGAAGGGATGGAAGGGTGCTCAGAAGCAACTTTTAACTTTGCCTTCTCCCCACTTACTTTGTGCTGGCTTTGGAAGTGGTGATACTGAAAAGACCAGAGAGGAAGAGTCTAAAGTAGAATCTGGGGAGATTGTGACTGATTGTGTTTTCTGACATTCACCTGCTCTAGGCTGGGACTGTAGGGCAGAGTTACTTCTGGAGCCTGTGTTCCTCCTACCTTGAGATGAAGGAAGCAGAGATGCTTACATGATTGGGAGGAAGTGATATCAGACCAACTCTTCATGAAGTTGCCTTTCATAGAGGTGCTTTCCTCAGTACCTCAAGTCTCTCTTATATTCTGGTCACATTCTGCTGTGAATTACAGTGACCTGACTCTCTTCTCTTTGTCTCTACTTCTTGATTATAAGCTTCTGGGACCATAAGATCTTAAATTTACAGTTAGAAGGGAGCTAAAGTGACATTAAGATCATTCCCCTTATTTTGTAGTTGAGGATATCAAGGTACAAAAAGATGAACTGACTTGTCTAAGGTCACACTGAGAGTAAGTGGAAGAGCCAGGTTTTGAACAAAACCAGCTTCCCACTGCACATGCTGCTTCTTCCCAGCCCAGACATTACCCTAAGTTGGAAGCTTCTTTGGTTCCTGCTATGCAAGATTTAAGTGTACTCTCTCAGTTTGCTTTCTTCCTGATTCTCCTTCCCATGACTGACTCTAGAGTTGTTGCTTTTTTTTTTGCAAGGCAATGGGGTTAAGTGGCTTGCCCAAGGCCACACAGCTAGGTAATTATTGAGTGTCTGCAGCTGGATTTGAACTCAGGTACTCCTGACTCCAGGGCCAATGCTCTGTCCACTGCGCAACCTAGCCACCCCTGACTGACTCTAGAGTGAAGGGAAGTCATGATTGTAAAGAGTCCAGCAACTACTTCTACTCCCATTGATGATGCCCAGTAATGTTGGTATTTAACCACTTGAAGGGAGAGGAGTTTCAGCTTTTTCCCTGAAGGTGTATAAGTTCCCTTGCTTCTGTTTTCCTGAAGTCATAGGATTATTACTATTACTTCTGCTTCCTGTTTTACAGGTTCCCTTTTTTGTGTCTGTAGCTACCAATAATACTCTGACCCTCAGGGTATTAGTCTAGGGATGATATTCTAAACTGTCCAGAGGTCCTGAGTCAGTCATGGGTTCGCAAGATCAGCCCCTTGGGAATCCTACTGAAGTGGGAGCTCCAAAGGCTAGCCTTCCTCTTAGGCTCCTTAAAAGTGGAAGTCGATTTCACTTGTTTTTCCTCTTCATAAAGTCTTGTTCTGTTTGAGTTAACCCATTTGGATCTTTCACATTCTCCTGGTAAGTCCCTTCTCCCTTGCCCAATGCTTCAGTTTTTTCCTTATGATAACCATGATTTGAGCTCCTTAAATGCCCCGGAGAATATTTGACCCTTGGATTGTCATCTCTTTATTCCACTGGAACCTTCTTTGTTAGGGTTTTACTTATAGGAAGGGTCCAAGTGAGAGAAGGTAAGTAAAAGAGAGAGTTGCCCACCTCATTTTTAGACAGCATCAGTAATATTTGCATTGCTCTTGTGCCCTTTCTAATTTCCTTTCTTGTGTTCCAATATTGACCATACACTCCTTCCTGAATGGGCCTAGGCCCTCATGATGGATCTCCAATCTTTAAGTGTAGACTGGATCAAAGAGACCTATTGACCCAATCCCTACCTTGCTGCCTGGAGGAAATCTGGGAAGGGAACAAAGTTGACCTTTGCCAAGGAACCAGTAGGAGTGAGGGTTCTGGGCAGTAGTTTTGCAATGCCTGATCATTCTACTGTTGGGAATCCCAAGTAGGGGTACTAAAAAGGAGTGACAGGGAATTAGGATAAAAAGAAAATTTTTTTTCAATGTGATAGACTGGGAATCAGAATTCTAGTCCTGGTGTGGCTAGTAGCACTATCTGTGACTTTGGGTAATTTATTTAACCTCTGTGAGTCCTAACACTCATCTCTAACACAGGAATAATAATACTTCAATTCTATTTCCTGGTGTTAATGTGAGGAAAGCACTTTGTCGATCCTTAAATGTTTTACCAAGGCAAACATTTATTACTTTTATTCTGAGAATAAGCCAGTTGTTCTTTGGCCAGATTCTTTTGGGAAGTTGGTTAGTGACATAGCTGAGAATGTCACAGCTTTCCTTGGGCATATTACTAGATGCTGGAATAGGGCAAATTCCTGACCTAAACTGAGAAGGTTAATCTGTAGTTCATATCAATTTAAAGACTGGGGTTAGGAGAATCATATAATGACTAGGACTTAGTGGGAAGCAAATCAGAACTTAGGAACCTGAAGCTAGAAGTTTGAAAGGACCAGGGAATCCATAGTTACAAGAAGTGATGAATAATCCGTATATGATGGTAACAGGATTCACCAACCTCTGGAGGAACAGATAAGTCTCAGAGTTAGGGTAGGTAAGGGATCCAAAATATAGGTTGTCAGGTAGGATGGGTAAAAGGCACTCTGTTTCCACATAGGAGGAACCTTAATACCAAGATAAGAAAAATTTGACCTGGGGTGTTCCTTCCTGCCAGGGTAAGAAATTGTTCATGTGGATTGATGGCTAGGGTCTACAGGTATGTATATGTAGAAAATGGTTACTTCTGATTTAATAAATTTTGATTATGGGTAGATTCTTATGAGCGATCTTAGACTTAGGGTCTCATTTTAGGCTGAGGTGCCTGAGGGGACCAACATCCCCAGAGATGACCTTGGGCCATGCCTGATCCAATTCAGGACCTGTAGGACTAGATATCTGGTCTAACATTTTCTCTACAACTACCTATTGCCATTTCTTTGTTCCCTTCCCTGATTTCCTCCAGGCAGCAAGGTGGGGACTGGGTCAATAGGTCTCTTTGATCCAGTCTACACTTAAAGATTGGAGATCCATCATGAGGGCCTAGGCCCATTCAGGAAGGAATGTATGGTCAATATTGGAACACAAGAGCAATGCAAATATTACTGATGCTGTCTAAAAATGAGGTGGGCACCTCTCTCTTTTACTTACCTTCTCTCACTTGGACCCTTCCTATAAGTAAAACCCTAACAAAGAAGGTTCCAGTGGAATAAAGAGATGACAATCCAAGGGTCAAATCTTCTCTGGGGCATTTAAGGAGCTCAAATCATGGTTATCATAAGGAAAAAACTGAAGCATTGGGCAAGGGAGAAGGGACTTACCAGGAGAATGTGAAAGATCCAAATGGGTTAACTCAAACAGAACAAGACTTTATGAAGAGGAAAAACAAGTGAAATCGACTTCCACTTTTAAGGAGCCTAAGAGGAAGGCTAGCCTTTGGAGCTCCCACTTCAGTAGGATTCCCAAGGGGCTGATCTTGCGAACCCATGACTGACTCAGGACCATAGACTTTCTGAAAAAGTGACAAATTTTAAAGTTTCATCTATACTATTTTTTTTGCAAGGCAGTGGGGTTAAGTGATATGTCCAAGGATGCATAACTATGTAATTATTAAGTGTCTGAGGCCAGATTTGAACTTGGGTTCTCCTGTCTCCAGGGCTAGTGCTTTATCCATCACTATATTAAGTCTAGAGAATTGACAGAATAATAAATCAAGTTCCAATTTGTGGCATGGTGTAAGTGCTCACAATAAAAATTTAACAATTGACTCTTCCTGTCTGGTGGGAGCCGGTTCTAGTCCACCCCTGGTTCTGTCCCTCCCCTAAGGATTTTCTCTATACAAAATATTCCCCTGTTCTAAGGTACTATGGAATATTGGAGAAATTCCTAGTAAATAGGAGATAATATTGAGGATTTTTCTATGTAGAATCTTCCCCACTCAAGAAAGACAACATTTGTGCTTCAATACTATCTGCTTCCTAGAGGCAGGCATGAACTGGGGGATTTGAAGCTAGAGAGCATTTGAATGGAAAAGGGGATGTTTATCTATTTCTTCCCAAGCAGACTGATTTCCTTGAACATATTTAAGTTATTCACCATTACTACTCCATATTTGAGCTTTCTTCAAATTTGAGGCTTTGGGAGCCTTTTGTTTTATGACACAAGTTGTAGCCAAAGCTTCTGTAGGTATTAGGGGCTCCTTTCTGAGAGGATAGGGTTAAACAAACAAGAACTGTGTTGTCTGTGATAAACTATAAAAACAGCTTTCATAAAACCATACAACTGCTGAAATCCTATCTTCACTGCAAACTTAGAAAGTGTGCCTTAAGATCTTAGATCATGTTGTTTATTTCGTTCAACACTCTTAGGGAAGGGAGATATCATTTATGCAAGGTCACTGAACAGAGGGATGAAAAAGTGGACTTTTTCTTGTTATGTGTGTATATATATATATATATATATATATACACATATGTATATTTCCTTATGTGTATATATGTATTTCCATATGTATATATAAAATTTATTCCAACTCTATAAATTTCATATATATATATATATTTCCATATGTATATATACACATATAATATTTATTTTTTTCAACTGCCTATAAGGATAGTTTCAACATTTATTTTTTTTTACAAGGCAAATGGGGTTAAGTGGCTTGCCCAAGGCCACACAGCTAGGTAATTAATTATTAAGTGTCTGAGGCTGGATTTGAATTCAGGTCCTCCTGACTCCAGGGTTGGTGCTCTATCCACTGCACCACCTAGCTGCTCCTCAACATTTACTTTTTGTAAGATTTTGAGTTCCACTTTTTTCTCTCTCCCTTCCTTTTCTCCCCTCCTCCCTTTGACAATCTGATATAGGTAATACATGTATAACTGTTAAAAGTAATTCCATATTTGTCATATTGTGAAAGAAGAATAAGAGCAAAAGGGAAAAATGAGAGGAAAAAACATAAACCACTTAAAAAATTGAAAAGACTATGCTTTAGTCTGCATTCTTTCTCTGGATGTAGATGGTAAATTCCATCACAAGTTCTTGGATCATTTTCTTGGATCATTGTACTGCTGAGATGAGCTAAGTCTATCCTAGTTGTTCATCACACTATGTTGCTATTAATGTGTACAATGTTCTCCTGGTGATGTTCAGTTCACTAAGTACCAGTTCATGTAAGTCTTTCCAGGCTTTTCTGAAGTCTGCTCACTAATGATTTCTTTTTGAACAATAGTATTCCATTGCATTCATATATCACAATGTGTTCAGCCATTCCTCAAGGGATGGACATCCCCTCAATTTCTAATTTTTGGAACTACAAAAAGAGCTGCTATAAATATTTTCGTACATGTGGGTCTTTTCCCCTTATTATGATTTTTTTTTGGCATGTTGACCTTAGCAGAGATATTGGAGGTTGTGCCTTTCTGTTCTTTGTAAGTCTAGTGCTCTCTGAGATGTTTTCTTTCTTTCCAGAAGAATTTCTAGATCTGCTCCATCTTTTTTTTTCCCTACTCCATCTTTTAACTTGGCTTAGCTGTAGCATTATTTAATTCTACCCAGTGCCTACATCAGATAACAGAGCAGGAAATGAACTGAAAGGAGGCTCAGCTTTGTATTTCATTAAATCCCCTACCAAATTCAATCCAGAGTTTTAGGGCTGCTATGGAGGTAGTAGCAGATAAGAATCCCAATGCTTCTCAGACACTGTCGTTTACTTCCTGACTTGCCCAGACTGCAAGAGGAGTAGGAGGTCCTGGATTTTTGAAGGATTGGTTGAGATACTAGGAAATAATGGAATAGGACTGGAAGCTGGGCTTGTGTGGGGGAAAGGAGAGCAGAAGGATGATGGCATTGTGACCTAAAAGCTGAGACTAGGCAGAATTACTAGTTCCATCAGAGATAAGGGATACCTGTAAAAGGATGGGTTCTTAGAGAACCTGGTGAAATCATTTCAATTTGATTAGATACTTCTTTTTTTTTTTTTTTTTGGCAAGGCTATGGGGTTAAGTAGCTTGCCCAAGGTCACACAGCTAGGTAATCATTAAGTGTCTGAGTCTGGATTTGAACTCAGGTACTCCTGACTCCAGGGTCGATGCTTTATTCACTGCACCACCTAGCCACACCCCCATCAGATATTTCTTGAGGGCAAGGGAAAGACCTATTTTTCCATATCACACAACACCTAACCCAAGTCTAGGAAGACTAGTATTGGTGATCAATAAATACTAATAGGTAAATGAGTAGTTGAGGATTTAGACCCCACAGTGCTTCTCTGGCAGCATGAAACTTCTAGGCGAAAACCCCAGTGTTCCTATAGTTGACAAGGTGGGCCAGCAGTGGGACTGAGAAAAAGCTAGGAGACAGGAGAGGAAGCTTGGACTAAAAGGGTCACCTTGAGCCAAACAATTTTTTTCTCTTTCTGGGCCTCAAATTTCTTTTCCAAAAAACAAGGTGCTTGAACATAGGTGACTTTTAATGCCTTTTCTTATTCTATATCCTATGATTCTTAAATAAGCCCTTTGGCTAGGAAATCTCTCATAGAAATCTCCTGTGGTGAAACCAAGAAGAACCTGCCCCTTGATGGTAGCTGAGGTGATTAGGAGCACTTCCCCTTTACAGCATTGTTTGTTTTTTGCTCTAATCTGTCTGTGGGAATGGTCTGAGTTGCCAGACTTGCATTTCTGGTTTTGGGTCTGTTGTCGTATTTTCCAGCCCCCCATCCCACCAGGGTGTTGGCAAAAGAGTCACCAGCCGGGTGGCCAGGGCCACTCCTACCCTCCTCCCGAACCCCACCCCAGGAAAGGGGAAATTCAGAGCTAGTCACTTCCCTGGAGAGATAGACCTGAGGGTGCTCTGCCTTGGTGGTGGCACTGGCTATGGATAAGAATTGACTGACTGATTTTTTTTTTTCTGCTGAGCACAAGGAAGCAGGTAGAGAATTGTCTGGGAGAGTGAGAATTGTGTTTTGCTGATGAACGCCTTTGGTGGGTAGAATGGCAATCCAGGATTTGGAACTTGGGAGTGAGGAGATTGCTTCTCAGGGAGCAGCAGGCTCTGGGTCACATGTAAAAGGGAAACTATCAATGCCCTAGCTCTAAGGCTTCCTCAGATCCCTTTTTCAGTGTGTCAGGGAACGGCCCTGCAGAATGGAAGTCCAGCCCTTCTTTTCTAAGAATGGACACTGCTCTGGTGAGACAGAGAGAGAGAGAGAGAGAGAGAGAGAGAGAGAGAGAGAGAGAGAGAGAGAGAGAGAGAGAGAGAGTGAGTGTGCGCTCAAGCTTGCCTAGGGATGGGGGGGGTGGGGGGAAGGGGGACTGAGGGGAGGAGGGAAAGCAAAGCAAAGTGGAGCAGAGGAGGAGCTGGGCCAGAGGCTTCAGTTCTCAGGAATTTAGTGGGGTTTAGCTGTGGGGGGAGAAAATTGATTTATTTTCCCGGCTCTACATTTGACCTCTGAAAGTTTTCTTCTGTCCAAAGTGCTTTCGTGAGTATTATTTGAGAGATTCTTATTAAGTTTTCTCAAAATCCTGTACAATAAGTAAATTGGTAGGGCTGGAATTTGGAGCTTAGATTTCCTTACTCCTGCTGCAGTTTCTTTTCCATTAAACTGCAGTGCTGAAATTGGGTCCAGGGTCAGAGTGTGTCTGAGCAGAGGATGGAGAGGGATGGCTCAGAACTGTGCCCCCAAACTTCTTCTCTTCTTCCAGTGTGGAGAACTTGGTGATATCCTTGTTGATTGTCAAGGCAGAGTTGTCATTCCAGGCCACAGGGAGGACATCCTGATATAAAATCAAGGAGATTCCATCCTTAAGGAGAAGATACTGCTCTCATTCTATAGCGAGAATCTCACTGGCAGCATTTTCCAGAAGGCAGTTTAAGTTTTTTCTTGCTGGTTGGTATTTTTGTCATTGTTCATTCAGATGGGATTCTAGAACTTTCCCACTCACAACTAATCCTAACTCCAGGCAAGGAATGAAAGGATTGACATAATTCAAGTATCTTTTAGCAATGGTTCAGATGTGACTAAGGGTACCTAGAGGACCCCAGTGAGAAATCCTGTCTCTTTATGTTCCTAGGGACCAAGCAAAAAAAGTGTCAGAATTTCGGGAAGTAGAATGTCTCCTTAGTTTGTTGCCCCTGGGTCCTGATGCATAGAGGGAAAGCAAAAATTAACCCACTGGTCCCTCTTTGCTCTCTTAGGGGTAAGGTATAGTAAAGTCCCCCAAAATATTAGTGCTGGTTAAATACCCCTTTTACTTTTCACTTTCTTGTTCATTCTTTTCTATCTTTAATACAATGGCATGATCTGTCCTTTGCTAAACTCATCCAGAAACTACCATGTGGGTTGAGTGGATACATTGTGGTAGCCTTTGCATACCAAACCTTTGGTTAGTCTAGTCCAAGGAAGGTGGTAATTGAATCTTGCTACATACAGTGAGGAGCCTCTTTGTCTCTCCATGCATGCCTTTGGCTTTCTGTTCTGACTTTTTGGCCCCTGACTGATCTTAGAGATCTCTGGCTATGTGGGACTCCCTAAATGGTAGAGAATCAGTCCTCAGGTAACAGGTTGTCATTTGGGATGTGGGCAGGTTGGAAGAACCTGGTGAAGAATTTTTCGTTTGGATTCCTTAGAGGACTTGAATTTAGGTCTCAGCCCTGCTCCTTTATACATTTGTGGTTGCAGGCAAATCACTTCATCCCTCTGGGTCTTGCTTTCTTATCTATAAAATAAAGATCTGGATAATCTCTGAAATTTCTTTCAATTAAAAATCCCATGGTCCTATGGCCACCAGCCTTAGGTATATGAGCTAAAACTTCTGGGATCTTTACACATTCTGATGTTCTTTTTTGTTGTTGTTGTTTTTGTTTTTGCAAGGCAGTAAGGTGGCTTGCCCCAAGATCACACTAGACAATTATTAAGTGTTTGAGGTCACATTTGAACTCAGGTCCCCCTGACTCCAGGGCCAGTGCTCTATCCATTGCACCACATAGCTGCTCCAGTCTGATGTTCTTTGGTCTCATTTTGTTCATGTTCTCTGTCTCTGTCTCTTTTTTTTTCTACTCCAGATGCTTGAGACAGACGTGGATGAAAAAAGAGAGATGCCTTCTGAGGAGGAGGTACCCCCTTCTTCTCTGGTCGGGGCTAATGGGACACCTGAGGAAGTGGGGCCTCCTGAGAAAAACCATTCCCAAAAGGAGATGCTTGCAGGGGAGACCACAAACCTAGAGGTGCCCTTACCTACTGAAGGGGTGACCAATCAGGTATCTGGGAAACATAACCCTCCTGAGAACAACTCATACCAAGTGGAGCAACCTGCAGGGGAGGCCACAAGCCTGGAGGTGGCCCATCCTTCTGAGGGGGTGACCAATAAGGCATCTGGGGAGCAAAGCCCTCCTGAGAACAACCCATCCCAAGCAGAGCCACCTGCAGAGGAGGCCACAAGCCTGGAGGTGCCCCTGCCTGCTGAGGGGGTGGCCAATAGGACACCTGAAGAACCTGGGCCTCCTGCCAGTGACTGTCCTCAAGAGGAAATGCCCACAGAGGAGGCTACAGGCTCTAGAGCCCCTCCCTTAAATGACAAGCAACCCTTTGTGATCCCTGAGGTCCGCCTGGACTGCACCTTCAGTCAGAGCTTAGGGGCAGAAGGGATAGAGCAGGATGATGCCTTGGATGAAGAGGCTGAAGAAGAAGAGGAAGAAGTAGAAGGTGAAGAGGAGTATGAGGATGAGGATGATGAAAGTGATGACAGCTACCTCGACCGAAATGAGGCAAAGCGATGCAGCATGATTGAGACCTCAGGGACCACAGGGCCATTCATGCTGACAGTGCAGAACTCTCTACGGCGCCGCACCCACAGTGAGGGCAGCCTTTTGCAGGAGACCAAGAGTCACTGCTTCACCTCAGACACCACCCTCAATTGCTCTGATGGGGAGGGCAAGAAGAGTGGTTGGGCCCTGGCCTCCCCCAGAATGACAAAGAAGGAGTTGACCCACAATGGGGGTTCCCTGCACCACCTTTCTCTCTTCTTTACAGGACATAAAAAGGTAAGTTAGAATGCCTTCTGGAGGAGATTGGGAACCCAATCATGGATCAGGGACAAAGACCCTGCTGAGAATTTGAGAGTGGACCAGGATTTCACCAGTATAATACTCAAGATCAGAGATTTAGATCTGGGAGGGATCTCCTAATCCTACCTCCTCATCTTTTAGAGAAAGAGACAAAGAAAACATAGAAAGTTTAAATGATTTGCCCAAATTCATGCAGGTAATAAGTAGTAGAGGAAGTATTATTTTTGTTATTGAGTCCCAATTCTGTATGATCCCATTTGGGGTTTTCTTGGCAAAGACACTGCTGTGGTTTCTCATTTTCTTCTCTAGCTCATTTGACAGATGAGGAATCTGAGGCAAACAGGGTTAAGTGACTTGCTTAAGTCAATGCAGCTGATAAACATCTGAGACTAGATTTGAACTCAGGTCCTCCTCACTCCAGGCCCAGTGAAAGACAAGATTATAAATCTTTTCTAGGAAAAAAGACCTCCTGAGAATAATCCATCCCAAAGAGAGCCACCTGCAGGGAAAGGCTACAAGCCTGGAGGTGCCCCTGTCTGTTGAGGAGGTGGCCAATAAGGGCACCTGGAAAACATGGGCCTCCTGTCAGTGACTGTCCTCAAGAGGAAGTGTCCACATAGAGGAAGCTATGGACTCTAGAGCCTCTACCTTAAGTGACAAGCAGCCCTTTATGATTCTCTGAGGTCTGCCTGGAATACTCCTTCAGTCAGAGCTTAGGGATAGAGCAGGATGGTTCCTTGGATGAAGAGACTGAACTTCTATGCTAGAAACCAGAAGGGTGGGGCTTATAAAAATTATAAAACAATAATCCTTGCTTTCATGCATGAAGTTTATAACTTAGTTAAGAAAACAAGCACCAACTCAAGAGTCAGTAGGATCTGAGTTCAAATGCAGCTTCAGTCACTTGACACTTACTAGCTGTGTGACCCTGGGCAAATCACTTAACTCTTCATTGCCTCATATCTAGGACCATCTTCAGTCATCCTGATTCATATCTGGCCACTGGACCCAGATAGCTCTGGAGGAGAAAGTAAGGCTGGTGACTTTGCACAGCATCCCCTCACTCAAATCATTCACATGCTTATCATGGCATTACTTCCCTGATATCATGGTGGTCTTCAAAAATGAAGGACAGACATCATCATTACAATTTTTAAAAGTAATAAGACAATACAGCCATATAAGAGATATTACAGGGTAGCAGATGCTAAAATTCCAAAAGTGTGGCACAAAACACTAATTCAGAGGATGACGGCCCTTGAATCTCTGTGACCTGGAATGGGCTGAGGAGGTGTCTCAAGGATAGTGAGACTGAAGAGGGCTTTGAAGGATGGTAGGATTTGACTCTCTTGAGGCAGAGGAGAGAGGAATAGAGGCAGGAATCTATAAAGAGGGTTTGTTTTGGTGGCAATGAGTAGATTTTGACTGAGGCTAGAGAGGGAGGGTGGGACCTTGAGTAGCAGGCTGAAAAGACTGGATTTGGTGATGGAGATGTTAGAAAAGAAAGCCCATTTTCTTTCTGGTCATCCTTGTCACAAGAAATATTTTCTTTATGATAATTTGAGACTCAGGGTCTGTGGAGATAGGTCAGATTTCAGGGAGTGCAGAAGCTCTATTTCTGCATCCTGATCTTTAGACCTTATGGAGATATTTATTTTTTAAAATTTGTATTTTACTGACACTCTTTTTCTATGTGGCTATTACTTCCCAGTGATACTCCCTTGTCCCTTTTTCACCATGATACTCCCTTGTCCCTTTTTCACTGTGATACTCCCTTGTCCCTTTTTCAAAACAAAGATGGAAAGCTGAGCAAAAGAAGAATAATGTATTGGCTACAAAACAGTTCTTGATAAGTCTTTCTTGACTTGCCTGGGAGCAAAAAAGGTTACCCTTTTCTGGCAAGTAGGAAAACTGATGCCCAGAGGGGGACAGATACTTACCTTGAGTCACTCAGGGACTGAACTCTGTGATTATCAGGACACCTTTCATAAACCAGATTTTTAATAAATGCTTACTGAGGGGAGGCTAGGTGGCGCAGTGGATAAAGCACCAGCCCTGGAGTTAGGAGTACCTGGGTTCAAATCTGGTCTCAGACACTTAATAATTACCTAGCTGTGTGGCCTTGGGCAAGCCACTTAACCCCAGTTGCTTTGCAAAAAACCCAAAACAAAACAAAAAAAACCTAAAAAAATAAATAAATAAATGCTTACTGAATTGAATGGGGTGAGGCCCATGCTTAAATTAATCCTGAAAGCATTCTGTCTCAAGAATTTGATGGGTTTTAAATGAGATATTGGCACCAGAACATTGGAAGCTCATTAGTGGAGCAGTATTGAGAAAAAAAATTCCAATAGGCTGGATCAGAGGAGCAGAGATTTAGAGCTGGCTTAGCTCTGCCCTCTAGTGGAGAGGAACTCCCACCAAGGGTCCTGAGCAGCGATTTGGTGGCTCCTTCTGTCTGTGTTCAAAGATTGTGATCTTCAGGACCATGGTTTTCCAATCCTCAGAACTGACTCAGAGCCTTACCCAGAGACTATTTGCCAGTCTAAAGTGGCAATAAGATTGTCCTCCTTCAAAGCATTGATGTTTTCAGTAGTTTTTAGCTGTGTCCACTCTTCCAACCCTATTTGATGTTTTCTTGGCAAAGATAATGGGATTGGTTTGCTGTTTTCTTTTGCAACTCATTTTACAGATGAGGAAACTGAGGCAAACAGAGTTAAGCGACTTACTCAGGGTAATATAGCTAGTGAGTATTGAGGCCTGATTTGAACTCAAGAAGAGTCTTCCTGTCTCGAGGCCTGGTACACTCTTACCTACTGCATCACCTAACTGCCCACTCCTTTAGCAAATTTCTTGCTTTAAAATCTTTTGTTTCCTTCCTTCCTTCTTTTTTTTTCTGCTCTCCCCCCCCCAAAAGGAATCCTACTTCCTCAGTTTATATAACTTTAGTCAAGAAGAAAGCCTAATTATCTTAGAATCATAGAAAGTTAGAACTAAATGGAATCTTAATCTCAAAAAAACTCCTCCCAGAGGGAGGAGCCCAGAGTATGATTGATTTGTTCAAAGAAATCAAAACAAAATAAGTTATTGAGAGAGCCAGGATGAAAGATCAGCTTTACTGATTCCTAGGCCTTCTCTCCTTCATGTCCAAAAACAGCCACAGAAGTTAGTTCTCTTTTAAAACTTCCTTAACCTATAACTTCCCAATAGACCTATTCTTTCCTGTGCTTAGGAAAAAATTCTGAATCATTTACCTTTGAAATGTTCTCTTTTCCACAGATTTTCCTTCATCAGGAGATCTTCCTTTGAGTAGAAGTGAGGTCTAGAGTGTTATGGTTAACAGTAATAACTTATTTATAATGACTTACTATTAGTAAGTCAATAAACATTTGTTATTTACTTACCATGACCAGGCAATATGTTAAATGCTAGGCAGAGGAAAAAAAAGCAAAAATCCTGTCTCTGCCTCATGGAACCCATATACTAATGGGGGGAAAGCATGGAAACAACTATATACATACAAAATATCAAGAAAGGAAGAGGACAGGAGGAGACAGAGAGACTACCTAGACTTTCTACAGAAGGTAGGACTTGAACAGAGTCCTGAAGAAGGCCAGAGAAACAAATGCTAACATTTACAGAGTATTTAAAAGGTTTTCAAAGCATTTTATAGATTGTTTCTCATTTATATTATGAGGAGATATTATTATTATCCTCATTTTGCAGAAAAAAAACCCAAGATAGAAAGACATTTAAATGTCTTTTCCAGAATCATCCAACTAGTAAGTGTCCTTCCAACTCCAGGTCCAGAGCTCTATCCAGGACATCAGTCTGGCAGAGTATTTGGAGGGGAAAAAACCTCAGTTGGTCTGAGAATCCAGGTCATTTCAATTTGATGTTGAATTGATTTGAGAATCAGGACTTCTAGGTTAATCCTTACTCAAATACTTCCATTTATAGTCCTTCCATTTACCTACCAGTAAAGTAAGTAGCGTTATAACATTTTGATTGTTTTTTTTCTCCCCTCCTTCAGGGGTCCTTCCCTTTACTACTTCTCCTCCTTCCTCCAGTTCCTGGGTCTGTCATGATTCCTGTTTGTGAATGGAAAGATCATGTGCCTGGGAATCAGGAAGTCTGAGTATTATGTCCAGATCACCACTAATTTCAGTAAATCTCTTAACCATAACTATCCATGTTCAAGATACTATTCTGAGCATTGGAACTACTGTACAACCTTGGACAATGCTCTGCTACTATCAGAGTTTCTGTGTCCCCTTAATCTCTAAGAACTTTTCTAATTTGGATATTCTGTGACTGTGACTTTGAGCCCTGATCTCTTTCCTGAGGGCCAGCTTTGGGAGTCTGGGAGGATCTCCTTGAGGAGGTGGTCAAGCTTGAGTTTGACAGATTCCAGCAGACACCAGAATCAAGAAAAGTCCTGCCCAACAATGCAAGGAAGTTTCTTCCCATGTTTGAACTGCTTTGATTTCCCTAACTCCTGAAGAGGGAGGAGGGGAGTAGGAGAGGTTCAAGAATACTATTGTGCTGGGCTGATAAACTGCGGAAGCTTAAGGTTAGAATGGAAGGAAGCCCAGCGCCAGGCTGAGGGGCCAGAGGAACTGGTTCCCACGGGCGGGGGTGCCATGTAGAGAGACTGGTATAGGAAAGTGGGGGCCAAGTTGTGCCAAAAGGAGGCACAAATAGAGTATCTGTGTGTAGTTACTTCCCTCAAAACTAAAAAGAAGAGAAGAGAAAAATGCTACAATCCGCACATTTGTAAGAATTAACTAGCTTCTGTGATAAAACAGCATCCCACTTAATTGTCATATGAACCCATCCCAGGGCACAGAACATTTACTGCCCCCAACCAATCAATCCATCAACTAGTTTTCTTTAGGTATCTATACTCCATGGGCAGTGCTATGGGAAATTTAAGAAAATGAGATTCCTGCCTTAGAAAAGCTTACAGTCTAGCTGGAGAGAAAAGACTCATTGTTTTTGCAATTAGAGAGCAGTCCAGGATGGAACTGTGTGGTACAGATGTAAGCATAGTCAGAGGTCCCAGAAGGGAGAGATTATGCTGGAGGCTCAGAATGCTCTAGAGTGGACTGGAGACTTGGGCAAGGCCCGAAAGAATGGGCAGGGTTTGTTTAGGTCAGAAGAAGAGCAGAGATAATTATTTAGATAGAAAGGAAGGGCAGAAGCCAGAAGCTCAAGTGGGAAGGTAGGAATAGACATGACCCGTGCAAAAGCTGGCAAGTAGTGGCCTAACTAAAAGGAGCTGTGCTGCAGTGGGGAAAAAACCCAAACTTGGAGTGAGAGGTCTGGTTCTGTTCCTTATTATTATCCCAGTGACCATGAGCAAATCAGATCAGTACCCTTTGTCTGAATCTCACTTTCTTATCTGAAAAACAAGGGGGTTGGTCTAGATAAACCCTTCAGGGATCTTCCAACTTTGTCAGTGATCCTGTGATTCATGAGTTGGAGAGTAAGATGCTGCTAGGTAGGTAAGGTTGGGAGATCATCTTGAGCTTAATGCCTAAGTAGCCAATATATCATTGTAGAGTGACTGCAGCATTGGACTTTGAGTCAGGACTTATGGGTTTTAATTCCTTCAGTCATTAAAACACACATACTTATATACATACAAACACATGTACACCCATGTGATCTTGGATGCTGATGTCAGAATTTAACAATGGCCAATAGGGAGCAGGTTTAAATTCATTTCTCCAAGTTAGCCCTTGCTTTACAAACCTGGCCCAAGTCAACCAAGGCTGTGCCTCCTTTGGAGTGGCAAGTTAGAAGCCAGAGGCACTGTTTGGGCTAGGGATAACCATCTGTCTGCTGAAGGTTGTGTTCTCCCCCCCTCCCCACTCCACTATTTCTTACTCTGATCCTAGCTCCCAAAGCAGCACTTCATTGGTAGAGGCTTTTAGGCAAACTCTTTCCCCAAGAGCTTAGGACCAGGGAGGAAGATCTAGACTTCCAAATTTCTGGACCTCTAGGCTCCGCCTGTCCTAGCTATAACTTTCTTAATGGAAACAAAACATCTTCATCTTTCCCCAGCTGAGTGGGACTGAGGCAAGCTGTGATGATGGTGCTGAGGCGTCTGAGAAGAGGAGCAAGAAACTGTAAGTGACCCAGGCTTCTGTCATGGGCCCCTGAAGGGGC
Source organism: Macrotis lagotis (assembly GCF_037893015.1). Taxonomy (NCBI): domain Eukaryota; kingdom Metazoa; phylum Chordata; class Mammalia; order Peramelemorphia; family Peramelidae; genus Macrotis; species Macrotis lagotis. The sequence continues at coordinate 294,499,607 of NC_133658.1, forward strand.
ATAGCTTCTGACTTGATGCTTGCAGGTTTCTCTGGCTTGCTTGACTCTCTCCTTTCCTTTCAGATTGCTTCTACTCTGGGGAGGGGGTTACTCTCCATTTCACTGAATTCCTTCTCAAACTAGTTGCTCTCAGCCTTCGCAGGCACTTCTGTCCCTCACAGCCTTGGAGAGTCATGTGATGTTTCCTGAATTTGGATTGACTTGCTGTGTCTTTGCCCAAGGGGGAAGACAAGACAAGGTGGATTTTTTTTTTTATGTCTCTGAAGCAACCTTAGAGGATCCTGCTACCTCCTGTCTTGCTTGACACTCAGCCCATACCCTCCAAAATCAGCCTTTTAATCAGTGGCTATCTTTTCTAGGACACTACGTTGGACACATCACTTAACCTTTTTTCTATTTCAGTTTTCTTATCCTCATATGGAAGTGCTTAGCCTCATCGGCACAGTGAATAGAGTAGTGGAATGGGAGTCAGGAGGCCTGGGTTCCGGCTCAAGCTTTTTACTACTAAATTAGCATGAGAATTTTTCTCTCACTTCCCCTTTCTAGGCCTCAGTTTCCCCCATCTGCAAAATGAGGACTAGATTGCTGATATCTCTTAAATGCCTTCACTGTGTGAAGCCCTGGGGATATAGATATAGATATAGATACAACATGGACTCTGATGCCAAGGGGCTTATAGGCTCATGGAGAGGGGGAGGAGGGCAAGTGTATATTGCCTTTATCCAAGAGAGAGTGAAACAGATGATACAGAGTAATATGAACAATTTGAGGTGAGAGAGATCACTTTGAGTAAGGAATATCAGGGAAGGCATCAAGGGTGGGGGTGGTATTGACTTGGCTCAGAAGGCAAAACATTTCAACATATGGAGATGGTATTTCCATTTTAGTCATAAAGCATGTTGTGAGCAAAGAAACACCTGGAGATGGATAAGGATAGGATAAGAATGGGGAGAGGGGGCAGGATAAAGGGGTACTATAGTTTTCAAGAAAATTGAACATATGAAAATGGTATGGTATGAGACTGGGAAAATGTCTTGGAATCAAATTGTCAAGGGCCTTAAATGTTGAGGATGGGAATTTATAATTTATTTGGTAGTCACTTGAGTAGAGGAGTGATGTGATCATGGCATTGCATTAGGAATATTGTTTCAGTAAAGAGTATGAAGGATGGATTGCAGAGGGGATAAGCTGGAGGTAAGAAAATGGGATTTGGAGGTGATAAGAAGGAACTTAAGATGGGGCCAAATATCAAAGAGACTTGTGATGATAGAAATGGTTAAAAACTGGCAATTGATTGAATGCATAGGGTGGAAAAGGAGAAAGAGGATTCCAAGCTCAACAAACCTGGAAGACTAGAAAGTGCCATGAACAGAAAGAGGAGAAGAGAAGGGAGCAGGTAGGTAGGGGGAAAGCTGGTGAGCCCAGTTTTAGGCAGTTTTTTATGGTGTGGGAAAAACCTCCAGGGAAGATATTGAACAGACAGACAACAGAGATCTGGTGTCCTGGTGAGAGGTAGAAGTGGAGAGAACAACTGAGAAGTTATCTGTGGAGGAGCAGGGGATCTGGAGATAGAGGAAGCTTCTGAGACTATCCAGTTTAACCTCCTCATTTTACAAATAAAATCAAGATCCCAAGTGATTTGTGTGTTGTGGTTAGTAGCCAAGCTGAGATTTGAAACCCTGCTCTCTGTCTTTAGATTCAGTGTGTACCCACCCCACTTCACAAGACCAAGAACTTTTCACCAGCCCTTGCTGTTTCTGTAACCACCCCCTGAAATTCTCACCTGCCTTTTGTAATAGGTACTATTTATTTTGTATCTCTTATAAGCTGATTTATAGTCAGTAACCAGCTCATAATTTAAATATACCATGTTAGAGTTATCAGGGTCAAAAGTTTTTCTTTTTTGCTGACACAGAGAAGGAAAAATACTTGATTCTTCCATATATTAGGGCAGTCAAGCGACTGAAAAAAGTGAGAGTTTAGCCATTTGACCTGTTTCCTAGAAGTAGAGGTGATGGTGACTGCTGTCAAGATTCTATTCTAGTCTATCACTGTTTTCAAACTTCTTGGGTACATTGGTAATTTATAAGTTGTGACTTTTTTTTTCCTGTTAAAGTTCATGGGATGAAGGAACTTTTAAATCAGCTAAGAAGCAGTATATGCCAGGTGGAATTACAAAGAAAAATACAAGACAGACCTTGATCTCATGGAGGTCACAATCTAACCAGGGAGATAGCATGCAAACTGTCTATTTACTCATATCTATCTATGGTCAATCGGAAATAATCCACAGAGAAGAAGCCCCCAGCATTAAGAGAGATTGGGAAAGGTATTTTGCAGAAGGTGGAAGTTCAGCTAAAACTTGATGGAAACCAGGGAAATTAGGAGGTAAGATTAGAAGATGGGCCAATGAAAATGCAGAATCAACAGATAGATTGTCTTCTTCTAGGAAGGAAGCTAGTGTCACCAACATTGCAGAGAGTGGCAAAGATTGTGTGTGTGTGTGTGTGTGTGTGTTGTTTGTGTATGTGTGTGGTATAAGAAGACTGAAAAGGAAGAGTTGGGGCAGGTTATGATAGACTTTGAATGCCAAATAAAGAATTTTCTTATTTGTTCCTGGATGTGATAGGGAGACAATGGGGTTTATTGAATGGGGGATGGGGGCAGGACTATGTGTGATATGGTCAAACCTGTATTTTTAGAAAGATCAGTTGGAGAATAGGCTGGATTGTAGAAAGATTTGAGGCAGGCAGACCCTCATAGGTTTGTGTAATAGTCCTGGCCTGAGGTGATGAGGGCCTGCACCAGGATGGTGATAATATCAGAGGAGAGAAGAAGATATAAGCCAGAGACCCTGTGAAGATAAAATTGACAGATCTCTGCAACATTATGACTCTAGAAGTATGAGAGAGAGAGTAAGGAGTAATGAAGAACTCCCAGGTTCTAACTAAACCTGGCTAACTGGTAGGATGACAGTATACTCAATAGCTAATAATAACTAACATTTATATAACACAAACTATGAGCCTGGCTGTGTGCTGAATGCCCTAAAATAAATTGATATTTCATTTTACCTTCACTATAATTATTCCATTTTACAGATGAGGGAATTGAATCAAATAGAGGTTAAGTGACTTGCCCAGGGTCACGCAACTGGTAAGTGTCAGAGGCCAGATTGGTATTCAGGTCTTCCTGACTCTAGGCTTGGTGTTCTATCCACTGTACCATCAAACTGCTCTGATAATAAGGAAGTTCAGAAGAAGAGATGTTTTGGGGAAAAGATAATGAATAATTTAATATTATGTGAGACTTGAGATCATCAGAGAGATTAGGGTTAGAAAAGTATATTTGAGAATCATTAATATAGAGATAGTAATTGAATTCACAGTAACTGAGATCAACCATATGAAAGAATATGGAAGGATAGGAGAAGTCCCAACTGTCAGTCTGCTGGTATAAGAAATTTTCTTCTGAGGTCTTAAGAATTTCCCTCCATTTTATCCTTTCCTCTTTAACTCCTACTACACTAGGACTTCTGTTGCTGGCCTTTCATTTTTACTTGATTTCTGCTTCTATTCTTCTTATGCAGTGGTTATAGCATGATTTCATAATTCCCCTTTCTAAATTCCCTCTGTTCAATCAGACACCACTTGGAATTGCATCTGCTCCAAAAAGCTTTCCCCACTTAACTTTCAAAGTAGCAATAATTCCCATGACATACAACTCCCATGGATCTTTTCTTCCTTCATCATGGTATTAGATTTAATCCTTTGCTTATTGCATAGTGGAAATACTTATACTTTAAAAAAAATCTTATAAGGATTAGAGAGTAAATTCCTAGGGCTATTGTTCCTTAATTTTCTGTGCACTGATATATACAGAGACAGCTCTGAAAATGACAGTGATTCAGAGTATTTTTTTATCTGCAGAATGAGGCAATTAGACTAGATGATCTCCAAGGTCCTCCCATTTCAAAAAGTCTGTAAAAAGATTGATCTTTTGTATAGTTGATATTTCTTAATGTTTCACCTGGAGATAATTTTTTTTTAAATTTTACTTTCCCCCAATTGTAATGTAATATAATATAATACAGTTTTTTTAGGTTTTTTTTTTTTTGCAAGGCAAATGGGGTAAGTGGCTTGCCCAAGGCCACATGGCTAGGTAATTATTAAGTGTCTGAGACTGGATTTGAACCCAGGTACTCCTGACTCCAAGGCCAGTGCTTTATCCACTATGCCACCTAGCCGCCCAATATAATACAGTTTTAAAAAATATGTTTTATTTATTTTTTCCAACCTTGTGCAATGGCAGTTTTCAACAATCATTTTTTGGCAAGGTTTTAAATTTCACTTTTTTCTCCCTTTCTTCCCCCCCCCCCCTTTTTTAAAGGTTTTTGCAAGGCAATGAGGTTAAGTAGCTTGCCTGAGGCCACATAGCTAGGTAATTATTAAGTGTCTGAGACCAGATTTGAACCCAGCTACTCCTGACTCCAGGGCCGGTGCTTTATCCGCTACGCCACCTAGCCACCCCCTTCCCCTCTCTTCTTGATAGAAAACATTTTACTATAGGCTATACATGTATAGTCATGCTGAACATAGATCCCTATTAATCATATTGGGAAAGAAGAATTGAATAAATCAAAATGGAAAAAAATAGAGGAAAAAACATATGCATATGACAACTTTTTTCTTTAATTTATTTACACCTTACTAAAATATTCTTAAGAATAAACATAATACCCCTCCCCCACAAAAATATAAAACTTCGTGAGAAATAAAGTAAAAGAAAGAGGGAAAAAATGTGTTTTAGTCTGTGTTCTGATACCATCAACCTTGTCTTGGGTGGATCACTTTCTTTATCATAAGTCCATCATAGAGGTTATTTCCATATTTTTCCACAGTTGCTGTTGCTGATTGTAATTCCCTCCATCCATTCCTCCCCACTACCATATATTATATTTTCTTTCTCACTTGGTCCCTCTTCAAGAGTGTGCCATGGGGCAGCCGAGTGGTGCAGTGGATAGAGAACTGGCCTGGGGGCAAGAGACCCTAAGCCCACATCCCACCCCAGAGACCCTGCAATCACTGGGTCCCATGGTCTCAGATAGACCACCCAGTCCCAGAATCTTACAAAAGGTAAAAAAGAAAATGTGTTATATCTGACTATCCTCTCCCATGATATTACCCTCTCCTCTATTACTCACATCCCCTCCCCTCCCCTGTCCCCCTTCTTTCCCTTTTCTTCTAGATATCTATACCCTATTGAGTGTGTATGCTGTTTCCTCTCTGAGACATTTCTGATGAGAATGAAGGCTCCCTCATTCCCCCCCTTCTCCCCTTCCATTCCATTGCAAAAGCTATTTCTTGACTCCTTTACATGAAATATCTTAGCCTATTCTACCTCTCCTTTCTCTTACTCCCAGTACATTTTCCTTTCACCCATTGACTCCATTTTTACTATATATTATATCTTCAAATTCAGTTCTGTCTTGTGCCTCATTTATAAAAGCTCCTTCTACCTGCTGTATTAAATGAGAAGGTTCTTATGAGTATTATCAGTATTATCTTTCATGCAGGAATACACACAGTTCATCATCATTAAGTCCCTCGTAATTTACCCTTTTTTTTTAGTTTTTTTAGGGTTTTTTTGCAAGGCATTGGTGTTAAGTGGCTTGCCCAAGGCCACACGGCTAGGTAATTATTAAATGTCTGAGGCCACATTTGAACTCAGGTCCTTCTGACTCCAGGGCCGGTACTCTATCCACTGCGCCACCTAACTGCCCCATAATTTACCCTTCTTAAAAAATAATTTACCCTTCCTATCCACTCTCTATGCTTCACCTGAATCCTGTACTTGAAGGTTAAACTTTCTGTTCATCCCTGGTTATTTCAACCGGAACATTTGAAAATCCCCTGTTTCATTGAAAATCCATCTTTTCCCCTGGAAGAGGATGTTCATTTTTACTGGGTAGTTGATTCTTGTTTGCATTACAAACTCTTTTGACTACTGAAATATTATATTCCAAACCCTATGAGCCCTTAATGTAGTTGCTGCTAAGTCCTGTGTGATCCTGACTGGAACTCCACGATAGTTGAATTGTGTCCTTTTGGCTGCTTATCATATTATCCCTTTGACTTGGGAGTTCTGGAACTTGGTTATAATATTCCTGGGGGTTGTTCTTTTTGGATCTCTGTCTAGGGGACAGAGATTTTTCCCTCTGCTTCTTGGATATCAGGGCAATATTTCCTGTAGAAATTCTTTAAAAATGAGGTCAAGGTTCTTTTCCTGATCATGACTTTAAGGTATCCCAATAATTTTTAAATTATCTTTCCTGGATCTGTTTTCCAAAACAGTTGTAAATTAACTTCCTTTAGCTCCATTCTACATCTGAAGGATTTATTTTCCTCAGAGAGCTTTCTCATCTCCTTTTCCATCTGACTAATTCTGCTTTTTAAAGCATTCTTCTCCTCAGTAACTTTTTGAACTGTTTTATCCATTTGGTCTAAGCTGGTTTGTAACATGTTATTTTCTTCAGCATTTTTTTTTGTATCTCTTTGACTAAGCTGCTGACTTCTTTTTCATGTTTTTCCTGCATATCTCTCATTTCTTTTCCCAATTTTTCTTCTATCTTCCTTACTTGATTTTCAAAATCTTTTTTGAGCTCTGTCATAGCCTGAACCCAACTTCTTTATTTTTTGTAGTCTTTAGATGCAGAAGCTTGGACTTTCTCATCTTCTGATTGTATGGTTTGGTCTTCCATGGGACCAAAGTAATTGTCCATGGTCAGGTTCCTTTTTTTTTTCTGTTTACTCATTTCCCCAACATGTGCCTTTTGGGCTTCCTAAGCTTTTGAGTATTATTGGGACACCCTCCCCCCACAAGAACCTCATTGTGTGAGGCTCTGACTGCTCTCCTGGTTTGTGAATGACCACAAGCTCACCCCTCTGCCCCAGAGGGTGTATGTAGGGTGTCCCTGCTCTATGGGGGGGCCTTAGACTGTGACCAGGATCTGAATGTAGTCAAAGCCCTGTTCCAGGGACAGAGGATAGACCTTGGCAGTCTCTCTCTACTCCCTTACCTTCTGTGGGCTGAGTACTCAGGGTTCAACTGCCTGGAGGCTCCTGTTGGGTGGCTTTATGGACCTGCTTCCATTTCCTGGGATCTGGCTGAGCTGAGTGCCTGGGCCACACTGAGGGCCTGGACTTCACACTCGCTCTGGCAGAGGTCTCCCTGCTGATCTTCCAAGTTGTGCTTGGTGTTCCCTGGGGTGCAGGTCAGGAAACTACTTCTGCTGCCAGAAGTGTTCCCAGGTGCCCTGGGGCTGTTCCTGGGAGGCTGAAGTTCCTTCACTCTGGTGAGGTGTTGCCCCTCCAATCCCATGGAACAGAGTCTTCCCACTATTTAACCAGGTTACTTTGGTTTTTTTTTTTTTTTGCAAGGCAAATGCGGTTAAGTGGCTTGCCCAAGGCCACACAGCTAGGTAATTATTAAATGTTTGAGACCAGATTTGAACCCAGGTACTCCTGACTCCAGGGCCGGTGCTTTATCCACTACGCCACCTAGCCGCTCCTTAACCAGGTTACTTTGGACTGGAGAATTGCTTCACTGGATCTTTCTGTGTTTCTTGATAATTTAGTTAGAGTCATAATTTTAAGGTTTTTGAAATATTTTGGAGAGAGCACCTAAGAGAGGCTAGTCTCTTGCTGCTATCTTGGCTCTGACCCCCAGCTGCCACATATGACAACTTCTAAAAATTGAAGATAGTAAGGTTTGGTGTACATTTAAACTTCATAGTTCCTTTTGTTGATGATATGGATGGTTTTTTCCCCATCAAAAATCTTTTTTTTTTTTTGGCAAGGCAGTGGGGTTAAGTGACTTGCCCAAGATCACACAGCTAGGTAATTATTAAGTGTCTGAGGCTGAATTTAAACTCAGGTCCTTCTGACTCCAGGGCTGGTGCTTAATCCACTGTACCACCTAGCTGCCCCATATCACAAATATTTTAGAATTTTTGGTTACTCTTTTTCTGAAATTAATAAGTCAATCACAGTTGATCATCACCCAATGTTGCTCTTAATATGTATAAAGTTCTGCTGGTTCCAATCATTTCACTCAGCTTCAATTCATGCAAGTCTTTCAAGGCTATTCTGAATTCCCATCCATCATGATTTCTTATAGAACAATAGTGATCCATCATATTCATATGCCACAATTTATTCATCCATTCCTCAATTGATGGGCATCCCCTCAATTTCCATTTCTTTGACTCTATGAAAAGAGTTGCTATAAATATTTTTGTATGTGGGTTTTTACCCTTTATTATGATCCAGACCAAGTAGAAGTAGTACCAAATCAAAGCATTTACACAGTTTTATTGCCCTTTGGGCATAATTCCAAATTGTCCAGAAAGTTTGGATCAATTTAGAACCCCACCAATAATGTATTAGAGTCCCAGTTTTCCCACACCCACTTCAACATTGATCATTTTCCTTTTTAGTTATATTGAACAATTTGATAGATGTAAGGTGGTACCTCAGAGTTGTTTAGATTTGCATTTCTCTAATCAGTAATGATTTAGTGCCATTTTTCTTATGATTATAGATAGTTTTAGTTTCTTCATCTGAGAATTGCCTTTTCATATTCTTTGACCATTTATCAATTGGGGAATGACTTGTATTCGTATAAATTTGACTCAGTTCTCTATATATTTTAAGAATGAGTCCTTTATCAGAAACTATTTCTTGTTCTCCTAATTGGTTTATAATATCACCTTTTATGTCTAAATCCTGTAACCATTATGCCATACTATCTTCTAGTTTTCCCAGCAGTTTTTATCACAGAGTGAATTCTTATCCCAGAAGGTGAAATCTTTGGGTTTATCAAACAGCAAATTACTCTAGTTATTTACTACTGTCTTTTTTACCTAATCAATTCCATTTATCTACCACTCTATTTCTTAGTCATATAATATAATTTTAGATCTGATGTGGCTAGACCTCCTTCCTTTGCATTTTTCATTAATTCTCTTAATATTCTTAATCTTTTGTTCCTCCATATGAATTTAGTTACCATTTTTTCTAAAATAATTTTTTGGAAATTTGATTAGTTTGACACTGAATAAGTAATTTAATTTAGGTAGAATTATCATTTTTATATTAACTCAACCTACTCATGAGCAACTGACATTTGTTCTGATCTTTTATGTTGTCTACAGTTACTTTAACTATAATTTTCAATCTCTTGCTGCTGTGTTTTGATAGTAATATATAGAAATATTGATGATTTATGTGGGTTTATTTTATATCCTGCAACTTGATTAAAGTAGCTAATTGTTTCAAATAGTTTTTTAATCTTGATTTTTTTAAGATTCTCTATGTATACCATCATATTATCTGCAAAGAGTGAGAATTTTTTCTTCATTACCTATTCTAATTGCTAAAACTAACATTTCTAATAAAATATTGAATAATAGTAGTGATAATGGACATCCTTGTTTCATTCCTTGTCTTATTGGGAATATTTTTAGCTGTTAAGATTTATTATTGATATGGTCTGCGTTCCAGGTATAAATCCTACTTGATCATAGTGTATTATCCTAGTGATAACTTGCTGTAATTGCTTTCTAATTTTTATTTAAATTTTTTTTGCATCCATATACATTAAAAAAATTGTTCTATAATTTTTTTCCCACTATTTTGACCTTTCCTTGTTTAGGTATCAGTACTATATTGTTGTCATAAAAGGAATTTGACAGAACTCCTCCTTTGCCTGTTTTTCAAATAGTTTATATTCCTCCTCTTTTAATCTGGGCAGTTTATAGTTTTGTAAATATTCATACGTTTCCTTTAGATTATCAAAATTTATTGGCATACAGTTGGGCAAAATAGCTCCTGATTTTTACTTAAATGTCTTCCTCCTTGGTGATAAGTTCACGCTCATCATTTCTGATACTGGTAATTTGGTTTCTTTCTTTTTTAAATCAAATTAACCAAAGATTTATCTATTTTTTCATAAATTGATTTTTAGTTTTATTAGTTCAATAGCTTTCTTACTTTCCAATTTATTGATTTCTCCTTTGTTTTTCAGAATTTCTAATTTGATATTTAATTAGGGATTTTAAATTTGTTCCTTCTCTAGCTTTTTTAGTTGCATGCCCAATTCATTTATCTCCTTTTTCTCTATTTTATTCATATAAAATTTCCCCTAATCACTGCTTAGCCTGTATTTTACAAGTTGTCTCCTTATTGTCATTGTCTTGGATAAAATGATAAATTATTTTTATGATTTGTTGTTTGACTGACTCATTCTATAATAATTAGGTTATTTAGTTTCCAATTAATTTTAAGTCTATCTCTCCATGGCCCTTTATTTGTACATGATTTTTATTATATTATGATCTTAAATGGATGCATTTAATATTTCTGTCTTTCTTCATTATAAACTTACTATGTTCTGATACATGGTCAATTTTTACATATATGCCATGTACTGCCAAAAAAGGTGTATTCTTTTCTATCCTCATTTAGTTTTCTCTAGAGGTCTATCATATCTAACTTTTCTGCCATTATATTCACTTCCTTCTTGTTTTTTTCTATGGTTAAATTAATCTAATTCTGAGAGAGGGAGGTTGAGGTCCCCTGCCAGTTTTGCTCTCTTTGTCTTCCTGTAATTCATTTAGCTTCTCCTTTAAGAGTGGATACTACAGGGTGGCTAGGTGGCACAATGGATAGAGCACTGGCCCTGGGGTCAGGAGTACCTGAATTCAAATCTGGCCTCAGACACTTAATAATTACCTAGCTGTGTGGCCTTGGACAAGCCACTTAACCCCATTGCCTTGCAAAACAAAACAAAACCTAAAAAGAAAAAAAGAAAAAAAGAATCTTCATACATACATGTTTAATATTGAAATGACTTCATTATCTATGGTATCTTTTAATAAGATAAATTTTTGTGAATCCTTTGAGATAAGAATTGCTATCCCTGCTTTTTTCACTTCAGCTGAAGCATAATATATTCTGCTCCAGACTTTTACTTTTACTTTGGGTGTATCCCTCTGCTTTGACTGTGTTTCTTATAAACAACATATTGTTGGATTCTGGCTTTTCATCCTCTTTGCTGTCTGCTTCTGTTTTATGGGAGAATTCATTCCATTCACATTCATGGTTATAATTACTCTTTATTACCCTTCATGCTTTTCTACCCTGTTCTTTTACTCTATCCCTCCTCACTAATATTTTGCTTCTGAATACCGCCTCCCTCAATATGTCCCTACTTCTATCAGCCACCCTCCCTTTCCCTTTACAGGCCCTCTATCCCTTCCCTCCTCTCCCTGCCTAATGCTTGAATGGTAATATTTTTAGACCCAACTAAATATATGTATTATTTCCTCTTTGAGTCAAATTCAATGAGAATAAGATTCAAGCAGTTTCCACTCTCTCTCTTCTTTCCCTCCTTTGTGCCTCTTCATGCGATGTAATTTACCCTATTCTGCCATCTCATTAGAGTCCCCCTTTTTTTAATGTCTTAATTTTTTTTAAATCAAATCAACATTTAGATCAAAATCAACTTATGTCCATACCTTTAGCCTAAGTATACTCTCTATAACTCTCAAGAGTTATAAGAATCTTCTTCCCAGTTAGGTATGTAACCAGTTTAATTTTACTGAAAAGGAGGCTTTTTCTTTTCCCCTGTTTAACTTTTCACATATCTCTTGAGTCTCCTATTTGAAGATCAGATTTTCTGTTCAGCTCTGTTCTTTTCATCAGGAAAGTTTGAAGGTCACCTATTTTGTTAAATGTCTATCTTTTCCCCTGAAAGAATTGGGTCAATTTTGATGGGTAGTTGATTCTTGGTTGTAATCTAGCTTCTTTACCCTCTGTTAGATCATATTCCAGGCCCTTTGATATTTTAATGTTGATGCAGTCAGGTCCTGTTTAATCCTGACTGTGGCTCCTCTGTATTTGAATTATTTCTTTCTGGCTACTTGCAGGATTTTTTCCTTGATCTGATAATTCTGAAGTTTGACTACAATATTCCTTGGCATTTTCATTTTGGGATCCCTTTCAGGAGGTGATTGATGAACTCTGGATCTAGGATATCAGGGCAGTTTTCCTTGCAAATTTCGTGAAAATTGTTATCTAGGCTGCTTTTTTGATGATGGCTTTCAGGTAGTCTAATGATTCTTAAATTCTCTCTCCTGAATGTAATTTTCCAGGTCAGTTGTTTTACCAATGACATATTTTACATTTCTTTTTTTCTTTATTTTTTTGATTTTGTTTAACTGATTCTTGGTATCTTCATTGAGTCATTAGCTTCTACTAGTCCAAGTCTATTCTACAATGAATTCTTTTCTTCAGTTTTTTTTTCCTTCAGCTTTTGACTCTCCTTTTCCATTTGATTAATTCTGTATTTAAAGGAGCTGTTATCTTTTTCCATTTGCTCAATGGTTTTTTTAAGATTATTTTCTTTTGGCAGTTACTCAATTGTATTTTTTATTTATTTTTTCATAGTTTTATGGTTTTTTTATTTTTAGAGATTTTGAGTTTTACAATTTTTCTCCCTATCTTACTTCCCTCCCCCACCCATGGAAAGCAATCTGTCAGTCTTTATTTTGTTTCCATGTTGTACATTGATCCAAATTGAGTGTGATGAGATAGAAATCACATCCTTAAGGAAGAAACAAAAATTATAAGAGATAACAAGATCAGACAATAAGATATCTGGTTTTTTTTCTTCTAAATTAAAGGGAATAGTCCTTAAACTTTGTTCAAACTCCATGGCTTTTTTATCTGGATACAGATAGTGTTCTCCATTGCAGACAGCCCAAAATGTCCCTGATTGTTGCACTGATGGAACGAGGTCCAGTCCATATCTCTGACCCACCACCATCCTAGGACCATCAAGCTTAAACATCACCTCCATGTTACTGTTAGGGTGTACAGTGTTTTTCTGGTTCTGCTCATCTCACTCAGCATCAGTTCATGCAAATCCCTCCAGGCTTCCCTGAATTCCTGTCCCTTCTGATTTCTAATAGAACAATAGTGTTCCATGACATACATTTACAACAGTTTGCTAAGCCATTCCCCAACTGAATGACATTTACTTGATTTCCAGTTCTTTGCCACCACAAACAAGGCTGCTATGAATATTTTTGAACAAGTGATGTTTTTACCTCTTTTCATCATCTCTTCAGGGTATAGACCCAATAGTGGTCCAATTGTAGTTTTTAAAGGATTTGTTTTTCTTCTGTCATTTTTTTTTGTTGCTAGATGTTAATTTTCTTTTGCATTTCTTTTCCCAATTTTTCCATTTGATTTTTAAAATTCTTTCTGAACTCTTTCAAAAAGTCTTTCTGGGGGGGTGGCTAGGTGGCATAGTGGATAAAGCACTGGCCCTGGAGTCAGGAGTACCTGGGTTCAAATCCAGTCTCAGACACTTAATAATTACCTAGCTGTGTGGCCTTGGGCAAGCCACTTAACCCTGTTTGCCTTGCAAAAAAAAAAAACTAAAAAAAAAAGTCTTTCTGGGCTAGAGACCAGTTCATATTCTCCTCTGGAACTTCATAAGTAGTATCCCTTCTACCCTCCTTTTCTGAGCCAGTCTTTTCTCCATCCTTATCTCCAAGGTAATTTTCTTTGCTTTTCTCTCACCTTTCTAATTCATTTTGGGATTTGTTACTGTGCCCTAACCCCAAGGTTCTTTTTGTTGGGGGAGGGGCTGGCTGACAGACATTCAGTGTTGAGAATCCTCGAAGCTTACTTACTATCCTGAGGCCATCAATATTAGGAGCTCCAAGGGGTTGTTCAATGGTAAGAACACTAGAGGTTCTCTCTTTGGAACATCAGCACTGGAGATGTCAGCTATACACTTCCTGGGTTGTTGAGAGAGATGAGAACACCTGGGGTTGTCTCTGGGCTGTTTGCACAGGGGAATGTCAGAGCCCCCTGACTGGGAACATCAGGGACTCACTCTGGGTCGGGCAGTCCAGACTAGCTGCACTCTGGGCAAGTCACTAAACTTGGCCAGTTGCCCTCAAGGATCTTTAAGATTGTAAGTTGTAGAGACAGTGCCAATCTTCATGGATAGTTTCTTTATTGGGAACTTCATATGAAATCAGGGGTCCAGTCCATATCTCTGACCCACCACTATCCCTAATCCCATCCTTGTACTCATTCCTAGTGGTAACCCTATACCTATTTCCATCACCACCTCCATCCTTAACTCTATATCAAACTCTAACCTCTGATCCTCCATGACTGATCTTCTGCTGCTGCTGACTTGTCACCTGAATGCTCCCTTCAGCTCTCAAGTTCAGTATGTCCAGAATGAAATCCACTGTTCCCCCTCCCCCCAAAATCTCTCCTTTCTCCAGGATTTCTTTATTTCTGTTGAGGAAGGGCACCACCAACTTCCTAGGCTTAACCAATCAGTAAACATTAAGTATTTGTGATAAACCAGACTTTGTGCTCAGGATATAAAAAGAGGCAAATGACATTCCCTGTTCTCAAGGAGTTTATAATCTAACATGCTCACAAATATGAACAAAGTCAACTATGGACAGTATCAAGAGAAAGTGAACAGAGTGAAGGCCCTGGACTTGAGAAGGCTTCAAGGTGGCATTTTAGATAGGACTTAAAGAAAAGTCCAGGAGGTCAGGTGTCAGAGTGCAGGCAAAGTCTTCCATCTATGGGGGGAACAGTGGGAGAAAATGCCCAGAATTGAGAGATGGAATATCTTATTCATGGGAAATCTAAGAAGCCAGGGTCACTGGTTCAAAGAATATGTGACAGTGAATTAAGTCACCTAGGTTTGCAGCTTTAAAAGTCTCCTTGACTCTTTTTTTTCTCCTGCCTCCTTTTACATCTGGTTAGTTTCTGGGTCTTATCCTCCTTCCCAGCATCTTTCTCATCCATCCCCTCATCTTTATTGACCTGGCCATTTTTTATTTCAGTTCCATAGCACTTACTATGTAAACTCTCATGGTAACCTCATTAGTCTCTTGCTTCTAGTCTTTCCCCTCTGTATCTCATTCCCCACAATATTTTCTTTAGGCACAGGTCTGACTGTCATTTCCCTGCTTAAAAAGTTTTTTATGGATCTCCATTCTTTTAAAAGCAAAATATTAAATCTTTAGTTAGCATTTCAAGCCATCTAAATTCTAGCTTGAGCCTTCTCTTCCAAATTTATCTTAGTCTCCATCCCATCTCCTAGCTCCATGTTTCCCACAGACTGTCCCTCCATAACTGGAATACACTCTCTCCTCACTTCTTCTTAAAATTGTTAGCTTTATGACTCCCCCTCCATAGAGAGAGGTATTGGAATATACAGTAGACTTACCTATATCCATATGTGGCCAGTGTATTGATTTGCTTTCCTCATGTATATTTGTTATGGTATAATCCTGCTGTTGGAAGGAGGAAAGAGAAAGAGGAAGTAGTGGAAAGTTAAAAGGATATAAATTAAAGAGAATTAATAAAATATCTTTAAAAATCCTAAACCTCAGGGGCAGCTAGGTGATGCAGTGAATAGAACACCCCTAGAATCAGGAGGACCCGAGTTCAAATTCAGCCTCAGACACTTAATATTTACATAGCTATATGACCTTGGGCAAGTCATTTAACTTCATTGCCTTGCAAAAAACCAAAAAAAAATCATCTTAGCTTCAGTGTCATTTCCAATGGAAAAACTTTCCTGATTTCCCTCAATGTTTGTAGCCTTCTTTTCATTCTTTTTAAAATACTTATCTCTGTAACTGTTTTCTCCAGTAGAATGTAAGTTTTGTGACGTGCACAAAATAGGATTTCCCTATCTCCATGTACTACGTAATACTATCTCAATCCTAAAAATTTTTTCAGTGGAGTTGAAGGCACTGGTGTGTGGATTTCTGGTTCTGGATGTTTAGAAGTAAAAAGAAGAGGGACAGAACTAGAGGGTCTGGCAAACGGAGTATACCTGGGGCTGGAAGTGACCTGGGTAGTTTTGTGGGCATAGAGGAATGATTCAGTAGAAAAAAGAGAGCAGAAGAGTTTGTATTTTATCCTAAAAGTTACAGGGGACTACTGAAGTTATTGAGTGTATGTAGAGGAGAAGGACTGGTAATATGTCCAGAACTTTGGAAGCTGAGTAGAATCTGAATAGACTAGAGTGGGGAGACTTGTGGTAGGGAGATCAGTAGTAGGCCATTGAAATAGTCAAGTTGTGAGGGCCTACATTTGTATGTCAACTGTGGCAATAGGGAAGTGAACATATACATGCAAGAGATATCTGACAGTAGAAGTAACAAGATTTGGTGACAAACTGATTGTATGGGGTTAGTACAAGTGAAGAGTCCTGGATATCATTGAGGTTGCTAGTAAGATGATGAGGACCTAGATGTATTAGAGAAGTTCAAAAGTGGGGAGAGGAAAGAGTTTGGGGAAAAGGTAATGAGTTTTGTTTTGGATGTGTTGAGTTTGAGATGTTGATATGTTCAATAGGTAATTGTCAATATAAGAGAAGGTTTAGGAGAGACATTAAGGCTGGATAAATACAACTGAAAATGATCTGCGTAAAATGACAAGTGAACTGATGAGATTGCCTAGTGAGGCAGAATATAGAGAAAAAAAATTCAAAGACAGAGCCATGGGGCTTCTGGTTTTTAGTGTGCATGACTGATGAAAATCCAGCAGAAACTGAAAAGGAGTGCTCTGACAGATTGAAGGAGAACTAAGAGCAAGCAGGGTCATGAAATCCTACAGAAGAAAGAGTATCTGGAAGAAGAGGGAGAGTGATAGCATCAGAAGCTGAAGAGAAATCAAGAAGGATACAGTCTAATAAATGTTCATTAGATTTAACAATTAAAAGATCAACTTCGGAGGAGGCAGGTACAGTGGAATGATGAAGTAGGAAATCATAATTTAGAGAAGAAACAAGTAAAGGAAGCCACCCTTGATTGTAAGCAATTTTCTCATTACTTAAATGGCCTCAGGAAAAATCCCTTAACAGCTCTAGTCTTCAGTTTTATTACATGTAAAGTGAAAAAGTTGGTAAAGATGATTCCTATGATCTTACCTAGTTCTAAAACCTCAACTGGAATTGAGATGCATTTGAAACTTGGTTATACCATTTTTTATGAATTTAGGCAAGTCATTTAACTTTTTTATGTCTCAGTTTATTGGGAGAGATTACCTCAAAAATACTTTTCCTCTAGATCTATGACCCATAATATTAGAGATTTGTGCAAACTAGAAATTATTTAAAAATCAAAGTTATAATGTCCTAAATATGACCAGCAGATGGCGCTGTTAGACCAAAGTCCCATCTTGGTTTTCCTTGTAAGTGCCTTACTCCCTTCTCCTCTTTCCAATTCTATTTCCCCCTTTCCTTAACTTTGGGTTTTTAATGTAGTTGTTAATTAATGAGTCCATTACAGTCATCATATTTGCAAAACTATGCAGAAAATTCCTAGCACTAAGATTACCTCTGTCATATTGTTTTCTCCCTGTTCACTTAACATACACTATGAGATTAGATTATGAAAAACCAGGGTAAAGTCTAGGGTACTGGATGACCCTGGAGTTTATGTGTGGGAGAAGAATGACCCCTCCATCTTAATGACCCTGCCCTGCAGGCGGTTAGCCAGAGACCTTCCCGGGCCTCTCCTTCAGGAGCCTTGGGACTAAGTGCCCTCCCATTGGCTGACTGCAGGGGCTTGGTTGCCGGCAGCCTCCTAGGACTATTTATTGTGCCTGAAGCCCATTGCTTCCAGCACAGTGCCTGGCCCTGGCCCACTGCTTCTACAGACCGCCTTCTCCCCAATGTACCACACCATGGTTGATTTTTCTGAAAAGTATTTGGAAAGGTAGGACTTCAATTTGTGATTTTTACAGCTGTGAACTAAGCCAGTCGTATGAGGGATAGGGATGAAAAGGGAGAAAAACTGGGGTTTGGAGTGGTTTTTGTAAAGGCCTCCCTGCTCAGAGAATTTAACTTTTCCTTCATAACCTAAGGTTGAATATAAACCTGGAGGCCTTTATTGGAACCTTGATTTGAGCAATACACTATTTTTCTGAATTTATTAGTATAAGATACCCCTATTCTCCTTTCCTGTTCCATCCAGGCCTTCTTCTCTTTCTCCCCAGCTTTCTACAAAGATTGAAGAAGGTTTCCGATTAGGGACAGTCTGGAATAATTTGGATTTTCCTGGAGGGAAAACAACATACTACCCTAACCCACATAATTTTTAATAAATTATAAAATGGGGCAAAGTCGTAGATTTCTTTCTCTCCCTTCTTTTTTGGGCAGGAATGAGATACTCTAGTATGGAACATAACATATATTGATATAATATCAGGCTTGATTTATTTGCTGTTTAGTTTTGCTAAACAGCTTTTTTTTTCATTATTCGAAATTTGTTGTACAAAGGATTATACTTTGAGGAAGGATATATTTGGAAATGAAGATTTTATCTATATATCTACATCTATATCTATATCTATATGAAAAATAAACAACTGTATAAGTCCAGTGTCCATGGTTTAAAAAAAAGATTTTAATTCATTTCAAGATAGTGGGGAGTATAGTAGGGGAAAGGAACTTTTAACTTCCAAAGTCTGCATTTGGTTGGGTTGGGGGATATTAATATTTCTTAAAGATATGCATTTGACCCATTATATGCTTGGAAAGCAGGCAGCTGGATAGTCGGGATTGACTACAGAGGCAACTCAGAATATGAGTAGACTTGGACACAGTCTGCGGGTGCAGTAATCCCCTATTTTCGGCATGCCTTAAAAGGTTCTAGACTGAGCTCTGGAGGGACAGAAAAACCCAGAGTACTTATAAACCTAAAAAGAAGTTGATGTGTGGGGGTATGGGAGGGGTCATTATGGGAGCAGGCCAATGGGGAATATACTTTGTTCCTGAGTCAGGGAGCTTATTCTTAATATCATATTTACCTTAGGGAATAACTGCTCCACTTGTCTGGCCTACCCGATCTGGGTATTCAAAGCCCTTTACCCCATTAATCCTTTCCCCTTAGAGGTGGAGAGTACACAGGGAGATCACTGGAAGTGGAGGCCCAAGAAGAAAAAGTGATTTTTATTAACTAGTTTAATGGAAGATTTGGAAAGGCCTACAATCTCACTTTTTTCTCCCCAAGGGGTTCTAATACTTTTACTTACCAGGATAGCATAAGAAACCTAGGAAGGAGAGAAAAGTGGAAGCATTGGCCCAGAGGGGTGGAGTCTTATTTCCTATTAGAGTCAGGGATGAAGACTTAATAAAATATAGGCCCCCTGGGGTCCACAGGCAGCTGTCTTTCTATTGACTTCCATTTGTGACCTTAGGCCTCCTAAGATCTCTTCTCAGATCTTTCACCCTGCCCCACTCTCAGCAGTACATAGGACCTTAGGTATTGTTGAACATATTCCCACTTTGGAAGAAAAGGAGATTCAGCTCTGATCAGATTGGGGTTGGGGAGCAATAGGAAAAGGAATGTCACCTACCACATATCAAAGGGGAGACACTGTGGTATGATGGAAGAGGCAATGGACTGGGAGTCAAGAGCCACTAATTCATGCTTTAATGGTAGCATCTCTTGGCTGCCGACACTCATTTTGTTCTAGGAGAAGGTCAGTAGGGTAGTCAGACTTCTATCTGTAAGCACTTGGTGACAGGCGTAGAATAATATAGTCAGCTCTTAATTATCCAGAGACGAGTGTTTCAGAGAATGAATTATTGCTGGCCCATTCCTTCTTTTTCTTTGCTCCATGAGGAGCATAAGTCTAAGACAGTAATCCTGAGAAGAGAAAGGGAAGATCTGCTTCAGGGTAGGGAGAAAACTCATTTAGTCTTTTTTTTTTATTTAATTTTTTTGAATTAATCATTAATTTCTCAATCTTCTCTGTTTCCCAGTCCCCTAGGAAGAAAGAAAAATAAAACCCTCATAACATGTATAAATATCACTACCCTTCTACTTTCCACCTAAGGCTGATCAGGGGATAGGTGAAGAACTGCAGTCCATATTTGTCCAGTTAATCACTGCTTATGTATTTTAGGTGAAGGATAAGAAGGAGACTTGGTTTCACAACTAACAAGAGTTTTGGGAATTATCATAAATGTGTGTGTGTGTGTGTGTGTGTAAACATCAGTAGTAGGAAGTTATATGACTTTAGGGATATCCCTAAAGTTTCCCTGTTTTCAGGGCCTCAGTTTCCCTGATGTGGGGGTTGAGTTTGATGACTTCATTGTAAGTTGTAGTATTATCCTTGTGAACATCAAACCTATGATTGAGAATTAAGGTTTAAAGAAGCAAATTGATTAGTTAGAGGTTTCTAGATTCTCCAGACTTGAATTCTCTCCCCATCTTCTTACCTCCCATCTTCCCCATCTCTTCTCTCTCTCTCCTGGAAGCCAAGTGTCTGAAGGTAAACAGCAAAGGAGAAATTCACTCCCCTTCCTAAGCCTCTGGCCCACTCCCTATCCTAATGATTGTTTTCTGCATTTTGATTAGAGCTTTTCGACTCTATGTTATTTCATTGGGTTGGCATGGCTTGGACTGGGCTCCAAGTGCCAGGCCCCTTAGAAAACCTACTTCTGGGGGCCAAGACAGCAGGGGCCGGGGGTGGGGAGCCTCTGGCAATATCCCAAATCTAGTTTTCTGCTTTTAGCCAGCAGAGTTTGGTTACCTTGTTTGTTAATTTTGTACCTTTGTGCCCAAGCATGGCTAGGTGCTGGGATTCTCCCAGTGCTGCTGATTGAAACCAGAGCCCAGAGGGACCAGAGGTGTCAGACAGATGTCTGTATCCAGTACCCATCTATTGGCACTGCCCAAATTTGGCCAATCCCTAATTCTAAGTGCCAAGATTTGGGGAGGGAAGAAGGGTTGGAGTAAATAGAAGCAATATGAAGGGGCTGTTTTAACCCCTTCCTCACCAGCTATTTTTTTACACTGTTCCCGCCCCCCCTGCCCAGGGCACCCCATTTTGAAATCCGTAATCCCTTTTTCCAATGACATTCTGGGGGAGAAAGTGCTAAAAATGAGCCTATTCTAAAAATAATCATTACTGCCATCCTGGCAGGACGTGTTGATGCCCATCCCTGGTATTTGCTGACTTATTTTCTTTCTCCCTTCCCGTGCTGTCATGGCAACTGAGAAGGTCTGGTCACAAATAGCTCAGAGCAGCTTCCTGCCTCAGCCCCATGGAAGGGTTGGAGTGTGGGGGCCGGGCCTCGGTGGGAGCCGGCCAGCCGGGCTGAAGACACATGTTTCTTTCACTAGCTGTTAGGCTTGGCTTGTGTTTTTTTCTGTTCGTTTGCTTTCCCAGCCCCTCCCACTTCCTGACTCCTCCTGTCTGAATACCAGCTTCAGCCTCTGCTCAGAGCCCAGGCATTGAGTTTCTGCTGCTCTGAGTGTCCACTGTCCAGGCTCGGCTCCTGCCTGCTTGGCTGGGCTGTTTCAGAGGAGGGTGATCCTTGCCTGGCGGGGCCTGAGCACAAGGGTTGTGGAAGGAGCCTTGAGTGGGTGGTTTGCTTCTCATCCACCTGAAGTGTCCTTCCTGATTGAGCCAATTTGATTCCAGGGCCATGCCCTTTTTCCGAGATCTGTCTAAGCCAGGGCCCCTTGAGTTCCACTCAGAGATGCTTCTGAATATGTATCGAACACGGAATGGGAACCTACAACGTAGACATACAATGAAAGAGTACGTGCGGCTGAACCCACCGGTCAGGCCCCAAGAAATTCTTGGACGTTGGGCCCTGGCCCTCATTCCTGCCCAAAGCTGCTTGCTTTTTCTTCTTTCTTGAGGCTAAAGATTTCTCTCTTTTTTTCTCTCAGGGCCAAAGATATGAAAAACAGATTGGGAATTTTCCGGAGAAGAAATGACTCTCCTGGGGGCAATGTGACTGGCAAGGCGGACAAGGGGATGAAATCTCTGAAGTGAGTTCTTCCTTGGACCCTTCTGCTTCCACCCCCACATTTCCTGCTTCAAGACCCTCACCATTAAACTAGACCTGGACTCCTTTTGAAAGATTCTTCAGAAGTAATGGAAATGCAGACCAGAGAAAGGAACCTTTGTCAGCTGTAACCAGCTTCTCCTCCTAGAGTTCAGGGATCTGAGCTCTCTTGTTTCTCTATAGCTCCCTCACCCTATAGTGGTGATAGTGGGGCGTCAGAAGATTTTGCTGGTTAACATTGACCATCTAAGGTCTGAGAGCAAACTCTAGGTTAAGGGAGCATAGCTCCCATTTCTCTTGAGATTCTGGATAGGCACAGCAGCTGCTGCCACTGCTTATTAGCAAATTAGGCTGTAACACTCACCTTGGCTCAGTCTGAGTTTCCATCATCTTTCTCCTGTTTGTTGGCAGGCCCACCTCTGAGGAGGCACTCAAGTGGGGAGAGTCTCTGGAGAAACTGCTGATGCACAAATGTAAGTATGTGTATTGTCAGGTCCTCTTCCCCACCCCACAAAACCCCTCTTCTATCTCCTTTCCTATCTTCAGCTTTGGGGCTTGTATACCATTTTTCCTTTCAGAGTTTATAAGAGGATTCTGTTTTCTGGGCAACCTCAGATTGGGCTTATTTTCCTCTCAGTGTGGATGCTTGATATCTTCTGTGAATGTGTGCCCCTGTCACTGTCTAGTGCTTATCTTTATTCTCCAAAGAGTCCTAAGTCTTTCCTCTGGCATCAGGAGGAAACAGCAGAAACATACCATATGGAATGTCTGTGAATGTCAAACCTCCCAATATATCTCCGAGGGAGTCATTGTTTTAAAAGTCTTAATGTGGAGGCCTCTGTTGTGACTGGGTTTTACATGTTCCTCTGAATTCCTGACAGAGAGACACTGGGTGTACCAAAAGAAGGGGTGGGGGGAAAGAATATTTTTTAATTGTACCTTTGTACCCACATCAGCCAGGCATTAAGCCAGGATGAGTCCCTCCCACGACCAACAAAAGACAGATAAGAGATAGGGCAGCTTTGAGGATAAGGCAGTGTTTTTGGCTTTGCCCAATATTTGGAATGTTGCCTTGTACAAAAGGCTTATAGATTTAATAAATGTTTCTTGGTTTGAATTGAGTCTGCTTTTTATCTCAAGTCAAAGAACTGGGAAAGGACCCTTAAAGGTCATCTCATCCACTTAATGAATGGAAAACTGAAGATCAGAATGGTGTCTTAACTTCCCATGGGCATCCATTGAGTTGATAGCAGGGATAGGACTGAGTTAACAGTTGTCCTAACTCCCAGCTCTGTGAACTCTCTAATGTACCAAACTTCTTGGTTTTCAGGACCAAATCCTGGGAGGTGTTTGAGGAATGTTCTGTCTTTCTCTTCTGGGGTTCATGACAAAGCCTATGATGGGAATGGGAGGAATCTCATCTGGTGCTAGACTGTCCCTTCCCAATGTAACCTGGACTCTTTTGTCTCCTGCAGATGGACTTGCAGTGTTTCGTGCCTTCCTCCGAACAGAGTTTAGTGAAGAGAACCTAGAATTTTGGCTGGCATGTGAGGACTTCAAGAAAGTCAAGTCCCAATCCAAGATGGCATCCAAGGCAAAGAAGATCTTTGCAGAATATATTGCCATCCAAGCGTGTAAAGAGGTAAAGCATTTGTGTGCGACTATGTATTCCCTAGTCAATGTCATTAACTGGTTATGTGAAAATAGCCACAGGCAAAGCAGCATGGGCCAGAGCAATGTTATGAATGGAAACTTGATCAGCCTATTGGGTGATTGGAACTCATGGCAGGAAGGCAGGATGAGATTGTAGCAGTGTCTGGCCCATCAAAGGTGCTTCATCAATGTTTGTTGATTAATTTTTCTTATGTGCCCTTCCTCTGAGAGTGACCCCTCCCAGTCCTCAGGTTGGATTGTTCTTGGAACCCTTAATATTAGTTCCTTCTCAGAGACCTCCCTCCATTAAGGGAGAAGGGAGACAGGTGTCTTCATTGCCTTCCTACAATGGGGAGACTAGACAGGAAGTTAGTCTTGTTCTCAGTTATGTGGACTGAGGACACTCCTTGGGGTGTTGACACAAAAGGACTTGGTGGGGAATTAGGCAAGGCACATTCTGGTTCTGATTGGATCATTTCACCAAGTTGGCGAGATAGTAGAGCCAACAAATAGCTTCCTTTTCTCCCTGAAAGAGCACTAGACTCTTGGACCCCACTCCTGAGGGTCCATTACCATCATGGTTCAGTTCAGGGACTTGATCTTGCCTCTGCTTCTCCTCCCAGGTGAACCTGGACTCCTACACACGGGAACACACCAAGGAAAACCTGCAGAATGTCACCCGGGCCTGCTTTGACCTGGCTCAAAAGCGTATCTATGGGCTTATGGAGAAGGACTCCTATCCTCGTTTCCTTCGCTCAGAACTCTACTTAGACCTCATCAACCAGAAGAAGCTGAGCCCTCCATTGTAGGGGGGGCTCTCTCTCCCCTCCCCCGGGCAGCCCGGGAGAGATGAATGTTTACATGAAGCTAGCCCAGCAGGTGACCTGCCCTCTCCCACCCCATCCTCCTGAGGATTGCTGAGAGAATGGGCCATTCTGTTGCCTGAACTCCTCGAAGCCATATCTCTGTTGGACTGGCCCATGGACATATGAGAAGCCAGAGGCCTGGACTACAAGAGTCTGTGGGGATGTGAGAAGCCAGTGGGCTGGTGCCGTGTGTGTTGACACCCTGCCCCCAGCCCCAGTGCCACTCTCTGGTACGACGATGCCTGCCCCAGTATTGGGCCTATGGCATGGCTCATAGGCAGGGCTTTGGTACAGGCTGAAAGGTTCTTGTCCAGGCAGCAGGGAGTCAGGGCAGTTGAGAAGCTGGGGGCACAGGGGACCAACCAATACAGGAACCTTACCTCTAACTTATGAGCTCCACCAAGCATCCCAACTCAGGCTTGCTCCCCCTTTCTGGGTCACCCTAGTGGTCGAGGCCCTGAAACAACTGGGTAGCAGAAGGTGGGGGTGGGGAAAAGTATTCCCCTGGCCAGGCGGCAGGTGCTCAGGTGACTTATCCTATAGGTTTTGGCCTCCAGGTGCCATTCCTTGGGGCCCTGGTGCTCAGAGCCCTCACATCCTCCACCCTGAGCCCTGGCCTCAGGATTTTATTTATTTCAACACTGTAGCCTAATGCTTGATGCATTGTTCTGTAATAGGAAATCCTTGCCTCTTTATTTTCTTAATTTACAAGTGCAATATTTTAAATATGTTTTCGTGGGAAGCTACAAAGCAGAATGACCGTTCTATTTTAAGAAGGTGTACACACTTTTATAAGTTGGGGCGGGCGGGAGGGTTGGTTTTTGCCCAAGGGACCCTGGCAGCAGGCAGCTGGGGCCCTTGGATGTACATATTATTTGTTGAAAATCTCAAGTTCAATAATATGAACAAAGTGCCGTGCAAGCCTGAACCTCAGAGCTGAGGATCAGTATCTCTGAAGGAGCCTGCCTGGCTCTGGACAGCACATTTGGTCCCTGAGAGCTATTTCTGTGGCTCCCAAACCATCCATACAGCCAGGTGATGGAATGAATAAAAGGCCCATGTGACTTCTATTACTGCTTTATTGTCTCTTTTCTCTGGCTGCTATAGGCCCTCTTGTCACCTACAGAAGTAATCTTTTAATCTTATGAGAATCTTACTAAATATCTGGGAATGGAAGAAGGCCAATCCCTTCATAGAGCTGGAAGGGACCCAAGCACTGTCTAGTCCAACTGCTGCATGAGAGAACTGAGTCCCAGAGTGGGGGTACAAGAGAGAGTGACTTGCATAAGGTCACACAGCTAGTGAGTGATGAAACTAGAACTAGAAAACAGGGCTAGGAATAGGAGGAAGAGTCAAAGGAACACTAGAACCAGAAACTGGCTTTGAATGCCAGCTCTGCCACTTACTATTGCCTTTGACCAAGACCCCAAATGACATCTCCAAGCCCTTACTTCTCTATCTGATCCTATGAGATGTGTCCCCTAAATCCTTGTTGGTCTAATTTTGTATACCCATGGTCTTCTGGACAAAGTTCTCCAGGAGACTGGGCTTGATGTTTCCTGAACTGATCCTTCTGTCAGATTGTTTTGGGGAAGCAGCCTCCTCCTAGTCCTTGTGGTTGGTACCAACCAGCACAGGATCCTTATAGCAGCCAGCTTTTTGGGGTCCATAGAAAGAGGGGAGTAGTCTGAGAACAATTAAGAAATAGCTGGACCAAATCTAAATGTGGCAGGAGCTGAGAGACTTGGGGAGCACTGTGGGTTAGGGTCATCTGGGTGGCCTCCCCAGAAGAGGTAGATTAGATCAGGTTGATGATCATTTCTCTGAGGTCCTGAAGAGTTTCCAAAAAGTCCTCTCATCTTTGTAACCCAAAAGGACAAGAAGGTCCTGGGGAGCACCTCCCAGCACATGAGCTTAGCCTGTCTCCTTCCTCGGTGGGAGCTCTGGACATCTTCTGCTGAAATTTATTCTACAGATTAAATTCTTGACCTGACTTTTCTTCCCTTGCTTTGAAGATTCTTATATAACTTTCTCCAATACCTGTCAGTCTCTTCTTTCCCCCTTCCCCCACCTAACCACCACCTCTTCCAAGCAACTTTTCTAGGTTTTGGCACAAGGATTCTGAGAAGAGAGAACTTACATGGTTGGTTAGCAGACGCTAGTGCCCAGTAATCT
This sequence comes from Macrotis lagotis, assembly GCF_037893015.1. Taxonomy (NCBI): domain Eukaryota; kingdom Metazoa; phylum Chordata; class Mammalia; order Peramelemorphia; family Peramelidae; genus Macrotis; species Macrotis lagotis. The sequence continues at coordinate 294,526,231 of NC_133658.1, forward strand.
GTGGTAGGTCCTATCTTTAGGTGGTCAGAGACCAGGATTGTTTTCCTCATTCCCTCTGATTTCCCATCAGAGACTAGAGAACTTTTCTTTGGTCTAGGCTTGACAGGAAGCCTTTAATAGTAGAATCTTTGCTGTTTCACTACTGCAGCCTCTTTCCTAGCTCTGGTCTTCAGACTTTGTCTGAGAATCCACTCCAATCCAACAAGTCCTTATTAAATCACCTCCTACATACAAAGCTCCAGGGTATAGACAAAGACAATGAAAAATAACCCCTCCTCTCAAGGAGTTTATATTCTACTAGGGCTATCCCCAGCACCTGACTTAATGATTGCTAAATTCAAGTGTGGAAGATGTAAGCAGAGGAGGTGAATGTGTGGTCAGTTCACACACTTGCCCTCCCTACCTCCTGGACCCGAATCCCTGTCAACAATGGGAGGGGACCACTAGAACATGGAAGGCAACATCCTAGCTACTGAGGAGTGAGGGGAAAGCAGTTCCCAATTGAGATGATGTGTTAGGCAAAGACTAACCCACAGAGAAGGATTCCTTGATCAACTTGTTCTTCACCAGACAATTTCCACTGGAATGTTCTAGGAAGGGAACATAGGTAGAACAAGATGAAGATTCTGAGGAACCTACACCTTGGATTGGAGAGGGAAACTCCAGGACCATAGATATCTCGAAAATTATGGATAGGCAATTCTGATATCAGACCCTGCACATTGACTTCTGAGACCATAGAGATTCAGACTCACAGAGTTGGGAACAGAAGCCAGGCCTCCTGATTACTGGACTGGTGTTAGTTCTCCCCTGCATCCTGATGCCACTTATCATAGATGCTTGATTTATATCTGAAAGATCATTGTCAAATGTCCCTGGCTCTCCACACTCAGCATCTAAAGAAACCAAGTTGGATTATTGGAACTGGGGCAGCTGGCTTCAATGAAATTGAATTCTGACTGCTTTGGCTTTCTATTCCCTTTGGGGTTTGTTTCCATGGGAACCTAAAGGTCAACCCTAGTTGGTCAGGGTGGGGGTTGGGAATGGGTAGGAGAAGGCCACCTTTGAGTGAGTTTACAGATGGCAGATATCATTTCCTGACTTCAGTAAAGGGAGAGAGTAGGTCTCATTACTTGTTTAAAGTCACACATCCCCAGGGACTTGTTAGAGAAAGAAAGCTAAGATACCAGACTCTAGGTCCACCTTCAGACAATGGCAGATTTAGAGATTTCTCTTTTAAAATTCCAGAAGGCAGTGTAGCCCCATAGAAGGAACACTGGATTGGGAATTGGGAGGCATTGGTCCCAGTTCTGCCATAAATACAACCTGGGACTCAGTTTCCTTGTCTATAAAATGGGAATTTCCAATTGTTGTCTCATTGGGTTGTGTGACACAGCAATAGAGACAATGATAGGAAAGAACTTTGACATTTCATAGGGCTATGCAGATGTCAGGAATTATTGTGGTGATGAAGAAACCTGGGAAAGGAGGAGCACCTCTTTGCCCAAAGTCTGCAGGCCTTCTAGAAAAGTGAAAGTGTTAGCTACTAAAGAGAGAAAAGATGGAGACATTTTGGGCTTGGGATGTCAATTGGCTTCTATTTTGTGTTTCTAATTCCATCTTTATGAGATTGATTGGGTAATCTGAGGCTGTTCTCAAAGTTTCATCTTCTGCTGTGTGCACTAGCTAGCCATGGCAAAGTTATTGACAACCTCATAGTTATTTAGAAGGTCACTGTTCTCTTTCATGGCAAAGTCCATTCATCCCTCTCAGGCCTTGGGCTGTCCACCAACTCAGCTGATGCAATATAAGATCACAGGAGGGGAAATATGGCAGGTATAGTGGATGAGATGGCTATGATTCCTTAGATATCTTGTTCTTAGATTCTGTTTCTGTGTTCTAATATTCTATGTTCTTTTTTTCTTAATATTTTTTCCAATTACCTGTAAAGATAGTTTTTAACATTCATCTTTTTTGTAAGCTTTTGAGTTCCAGTTTTCCACCTCCCTCCTTTCCCTTCCTATGACAGTGAGTAATCTGATATAGGTTAAACATGTTCAATCATATTTAACACAGTTCCGTATCAGTCATGTTGTGAAAGAAGAATCAGAACAACAGGGGAAAAACTATGAGGAAAAAAAGAAAAAACATAAAAAAGTTTTAAAAAGTGAAAATAGTATGCTTTGGTGTATATTCAGACTCCATAGTTTTTTCCTCTGGATGTGGATAGCATTTTTCCATCACAAGTCTTTTAGAATTTTCCTTGATCACTGAACTGCTGAGAGGCACGAAGTCTCACACAATGATATTCTATGTTTTAAGATGCCTTTTATTCTTTTTTTTTTTTTTTTAGATTTTTCAAGGCAATTGGGGTTAAGTGGCTTGCCCAAGGCCACAAGGCTAGGTAATTACTAAGTGTCTGTCGGATTTGAACCCAGGTACTCCTGATTCCAAGGCCGGTGCTCTATCCACTGCACCACCTAGCCGCCCTGATGCCTTTTATTCTTGAGGTTCTATGTTGGATTTTCAGTTTGTGGTCTGTTTTTCTTTCCAGCTCTGAAATATATCACAAAACCTGAGTTCTTATGATTCGTGGGGTGGGTGAGGAAACTCTTGGTATGGCCCAGGTGGTTTGGCTTTGGGCATTGTTCTTCCAGGACTCTAGCCATCGACTTCCTGCCATTCTCCAGCTGCATGTGCCAATGTAAGGGTCAGGTCTGTTATTCCTAACTCCTTACTCCCCACCCATGTCTCTGGCTTAGTTCTGAATCCTCACAGATACCTCTTCCCTCACAAAATTCCCACTTTGAGGCAGGGACCTCACCCTGCTCAGCCTCCACCATTTGTAGAACTATTTTGTCTTGGTTCCTTCAGTATGGAGCATAATGAGGCCTTTAGTACCCACCCAGGTGGGTTCTTTCCCTATCCCTGTGAAAAGCCTACGTGATTTTCATCCTTGCTTCAGGAATATTGATATCAGATAACTTGGTAGAAAAATGCTCCTGCTTCTACTCTGGGTCATCCTTCATGCCAACCATCCATCCACCCCACTTCCCTCTGTCTCTTCCTTTGCCTTCATCAACTCAAACCACTGGATCAGTCCCATTTTCTCTCATTTATGTCTTTGGCCCCTACTGACTCTTGGACAATTTGGGGAGGGGAAGAATGATGTTCAAAATAATCCTCAAAGAGAGAGTATGATGTACTTGTCCACCTTCTTCTCTTCCCACTTCCACTCCACCCTTAGGTTGCTTTTTTTATTAGAATTGTTCAGTTTGGGCAAATGCTAAGTTGTAGAGAGGTACTTGGTTTGGAGTTTGGACTTTTGTTTCTTGTTTTTTTTAAAGTTTTGAATTTTTTTTTTGAAATTTGAAATTTTAAAATAGCTGCCTCCCCAGAGATGATGAGACAACAGAGTGCTAGACTCCCAGATTCTAATTTTAGCTCTATTCCTGAACCACTGTGATGTTGGACAACATTAGCCCTCTCTGGACCTTAACTGCAAGATGAAGGAAATGAACTCTGAGCTCCCTTCTGGCTTCAATATTCTTGAGAGCATACTAATGCCAAATCAATATAAACCTGTAATGGGACAGAATTGTCACAAAAGCTAATTCAAGCTCTGTCTGCGTTAATAAAAGTCTAGCATCCATTGCAAGAGAGGTGATTATTATCCCATTGTCCTTGGCCTGGAAAGTCGAAGGGAATATCATTTCTATTTCTGGATGCTGCATTTCAGGAAGAGCATTGACAAGGTAGAGCCATATATCCAAGGGAAGACAACCAGGAGGTATAGGCGTTTTAAAACTGGGCCATACTAGAAGTCTTCATTATCAGAGACAGGGTGAGTTGTTATGTTCAGAAATGTGAAAGGTTATCCTTTGGAAGAGACATCCAATGGTGCACTAGCAACCAAGGACCACAAGGGTCAACGGATGGCATTTATAGGGAGTGGGAGCTTGCTTTTTTGAAGGAACAGTGAATTTCCTGTCATTTCACGTGGAAGCTAGATGCTTTGGGATGAGATCATAACTGCCCTCGTCCCTCCTCCCTGACTCTGTAATTCTCTTATTCCATCAATGTAGTGCTGTTCCAGGTTATTTTTAACCATGGGGGGCCTCTGGCTTAGGCTCTAAACTATTCAATGAAAATAAGGAAAGTTTGAGAAATGGAAAAAAAAGCCCAATCTTTTCTGAATAGTATTTCTCATTTAAAGGCCCTAACCAGTAAATCTACAGTGCTTTGTTAGAAGTGGGTGCCATGCCACCACTACTGGATCTTCAGTTGCAGTTGGCAAAGGGAGAGAACTGATCTCAAGGGTCTCAGTTTGGGGTTTAAAGAATGCTCTACAAGAAGACCCTGTTAAAATGAAAGTTGGTTTCCCTGTAAGAGGGTGTACAATAATGTCTTAGTACAATGGAATCCTAAAGCTGGCTGAGTTATACTGCTTTGGATGTCAGTTTTCCTTAATAATAAATTGGAAGAGAAAAAAAAAAAAGAAAAAACTTTTTAAAAAAAGGAAAAAAGTTCTGAGGGTGATTAAAATGAAAAGGATCATAGGATTTAGAACTGAAAGAAATCTTGGTCAATAAATATTTGTTAAACCCTACTATGTGCCAGACAGTCTAATTATCTCAAGTTCAATCTCCTTACCTTATAGATAAAAAGATAATCTTAGGGGACAGTTAGGTGGCATAGTGGATAGAGCAACAGCTCTGAAGTCAGTTCAAATTATAGTTCAAATCCAGTTTCATACATTTGATACTCACTTTGAACTGAGTCACCTAACTCCATTGCCCAACCAAAAAAAAAAAGCAATTCAAAAAATAAAAAGTAAAACAGGCCTAAGATTGAGACATATTTTCTTTTTCAGACAAGGCCAGTGAGAGGCTTGATTATATATGTTTGTAACATGGATTCTGTTTTTCTTGTTTTTTCCAATAAGAATTTTCATTAGAATATAATAATTTTTTAAAGGTTTGGAGAAGGAAAGTGACATGGGCCAGGTCATGAAGGCAGCAGATATTAAACTCCAGAGCCAGTTGCTTTACGCCCAGCTGGGAATGGGTTGGGGGCTGGGACTGTGCAATTCGACAGCCCAGTGGAATGTTTCTGCCAAAAATGAGTCGGGGACAGCACTTTTTGCTCTGGGCTGAAGTTGGCTTCTGACCTCCAGGGGGACAGATAAGGCATCAAGAACCAAACAATTGCTGATGGCCAGAGTTATTTTTAGCTGGGGGAGAGCTAGGTTCCCAGCACTCCTGGCCTCTGAGCAGAATGTCTCTCATTGAAAGCAGAAGAGAGAACAATGATCTCACAGAGTTTTGGGGTGGGGGGGGCTATGGTCCCAGAGATAGAAAGGAATTAGCCTATGAAGGCCAGCTTGTTCAGGGACAGTTCAAAGAAAGGACTAATTCTCTGCAGATTAGATGCTGAGGCTCCTGGAGGGGTTAGAGGGAGGCAGAGAAGAGTGTGTCTAGCCAACTTGCAGAAAGGTTTCTGGTTCACACCTTTTCTCCCTCGATTTCCTGCAGCTCATGGACAGCTGAGTCAGGAATGACAAGTGTAGGAGGGTGAGTGGTAAGGTTGGGTTGGTGACCACAAATGTTCCTGAACCCAAACTCAGACTTGGGTTGTCCAGATTTGAGTGTTCTTGTCTCAAAATCTCAAAGCTAAGGCCCAAGCTCCGTGTTGCTCCCTAGTCTTGAGGCCCTGACCCTAGCTGACCCTTCTATGCCAAAGTTCTTTCCCCAACTGGATCCTCGCCTGTCTCTGTCTCCCACCACCACCCAATAATACTGCCCTCTAGTTTGGAAATTCCTTCACCTGTGGCTCCATTCCTACTACCCAGTCCTATCTCTCACAGTACAATGGAAAGATGACTGAGGGCAGCTAGGTGGTATAGTGGATAGAGCATTGGCCTGGGAGTCAGGAGGACCTGAGTTCAAATTCGACCTTATACACTTAATAAATACCTATTTGTGTGACCTTGGGCAAGTCACTAACCCCATTGCCTTGCAAAAAACAGAAAGAAAGAAAGAAAGATAACTGATCTGGGAGTTGGGAGAACTGGAATTATCCTCATTCCTTTGTTAACCTGATGTATCACCTTGGACAAGTCACCCATCTTCTGTGTGTGTGTGTGTGTGTGTGTGTGTGTGTGTGTGTGTGTAGAGTACTGCTAAAAAAATTCTAAGTTGGGTTAGATGGGCCCCTAGATTTTTGACATGAAAGAATCATAAGGTCATCCTGTCAGGTCATCAGAACTTGGGTAAGCACTGCTGCCTTGGGTCCTGCCTAGGCAAATGGCAGTTTAATAGCCCCAAGAGAAGGAGTCTTGTGTATTAGTCAGAAAGACTGAAGTTCATGTCCCCAGTCACTGGAGCCAGGCCAGAAAGTGGGATTCTGTCATGGACCAGGCCTATCTCTTTCCTCTCCACAACTCTCCCTCCCCAGTCTTATTCTGGGGAATTGCCTCTGGCTGCTTTCTAGAAACTGACTGGGGAGAGGCTTTGAGTTCCCTTTCTTTTGGGGTTGCCACTATAGCTGGGTGGGACCCAAATAAGCACAGCATCATTTCCCCAGGTTCCAAATTTCCTAAACTTCTCTTGAGGAACTAACTCTCAGAGCTGAGCTCAAATGGAGGGTTCCCCATTCTCTGGTCCCTGAACAGTCCCCTCTGTGATAAACCCTGGGAAGGAAGGAAAGAGAATTGAGGGAAATGGATTAATGAGAGAGGAAGGGACATTGAATTCCAGTCACAGAGACCAGAGATAGCCTTCCTACCCTTAAAATAGCCCACAAGAGCAAATAAATGACAAGATTGGGAAATCATCGCAGGTCTTCTGCCATCTACTTTTGCGTTATTACCTTTGTCTCCTCTTGTGCTCTCTAAGCCTTATTGTTATCTTTCCAAATACTCTGTAAATTCCTTAAGGGAAGGGCTCATTTCTTTTTGGGTTACCCACCAGGTAAAACCACTTGGCATTATACAGTATTATAGGCTTGCAAATGCTTTGTTTATATTACCAGCTCATTTGTTCCTCACAACAACTTTGGTAGACAACGGTTACTCCCGTTTTACAGAAGAGGAAACCAAGACCCCCAAATCAAGTGACTTGCCTGTGATCTCACCAATAAGCAAAATTCAAAGTCTTCCCCATGACAAATATAAAACTTTATCCACTCTATCTTATGTGAATACTCTGCTCAGTTGTTTGTTATCTGCTGGATAATTCAAAAAAGGTGGAGGTTCCTAATACCAACATATATCATTGTGAGACTTGAGTCCTAATTCTAACTTTGTCCTTATTCACAATTTGACTAAATATAAATCTCAGTCCTCTGAGCCTCAGTTACCTCATTTGTAAAATGGGGAATTAGAATCTAAGATCTCTTCCAGCTTTAACCTTCTGTGTTCTAAGGTATCTTCCAGGTCTATCATTTTATGAGTCCATATTTCCAAGATCTCCATTGATTCTCCATTGGTCTTCACATTTCCTAATTATTTTTGTACCAGAGATATTTACCTTGAAATAAAAATCATGTGAACAATGCTTCCATAGATTTCATGCATGATTGTCTATTCTTGCTACTATTGCATGACCTCATAAACTTCCACCAAAGTGTCATTTTACCAAGAAATGTTCCTTCTTGGGCATCTGCCCCAAAGAGAAAATGGATGGAAAATTGGCAAAAAAAAAAAAAAGCACGCCTTTGGGTCATTACTGTTGGGACAAGGAGGGAAAAAAAGACTGTTTTCCCTCTCTAAAATTATGCAGTTTTTTTTGTTCAATCAAAACCAATTGCATTCATATGACCTCTTCACATGGGCCCCTATTAAAGCCTTCTATATGCTCCAGCCAAATTGTTGATCAAGAGAAAACAATAATAGTGAAAGCCTCAGAGAGGGTATTGGGTGAAATTATTCCCAGTGAAGTCCATTGAGCAAACTGCTAGCCTTTGGAACCAGAGTCCCCTGACCATGCCAACTCAATAGAAAATAGTCTCCTGTTTACTTGTAGGGATCATGTGAATGAAGGGTCAACCAACTCACTGGATGACCTTCTCTAAGGCTCAGTTTCTATATCTGTAAAATGAAGGGGTGGACCAGATCATAGGATTTGGTTATCTAATCCAATTCCCTCATTTTACAGATGAGAAGAATTTGTTATTGGTTTCGTTACATAAGTTACAAAGTCCAGATTTCAAGTCAGGCTTTCTGATTTCAAATCTCAGACTCTTTCCAATCAAACAAGTATTTATTAAGTACCTACAAGGCACTGGAGATATAGATGCAGTGAATGAGATGATTCTTATTCACAAAGGTCTTTAGAGGGAAATGGATAAAAACTATATAAATATAAGCAAAATAAAGTGGCTAAGGTCAAAAAGGGTACTACCTGTTAAGTGGATCATGGTTATGTCTAAGGTCCTGTCTATCATTCCATGACTATTTTGTCATCCTGGAGTCATGGTAGAGGTTAGCCAGGTCCCATTCCTTGGGTTTGATTTTTCCCTCCTTTTATGTAACTATAACAACTCTGTAACTGCCCCTTGCTTCCTTAACTTCTCTTTTCCACCATTAATGACCAGTCTGTTTTGTTGACATTAATTATTTTAGTGAGGGAGCTGTTTGAAGGAGCCTTACATTGACTATTTTGCTCAGAGCTTAGCCTCCTGGGCATTTATTTGACTAGCCTGATATAGCCCAGATACCCAGATGAAGAGCTATTTTATTCCTTATTGTGTGTCCTTGGAAAAAGCATTTGCCCTTTCTGGACCCCAAGTCCTATTTATAACATGATACTTAGTATTTCCCTAAGTTTCTCTAACAGGGATTCCCCAGAAGAATCCCCTGTATTTTTGTTTTTGTTTTTGATCCTTGTTCTTCAAGCTCTGAGTGGATATTGACCTCCAGGAGAAGTTTCTAAGTAGTGTCCACTCAACTGTCCTTCCCCCTGGGGAGCCTGCTTCTTGGGGGCAGAGGAATGCAGTGGATGAAAGGCTAGATCTGGATTCTGAGGGAAATTTTATATATTATCTTTGACCATAGGTAGATTACTTCTCCGAGGCCTCAATTTCCTCATCTGTAAAATTAGGGGGTCATATTTTGTGAGCCTGGAAACTAATTGGAACTGTGACAACTTGAATGAACACCCCCCCCCCCCCCAGTACTCTGAGACTACCAAAATCACTTAGTTCTTGTGAGGGAAGAGTTTTGAAGGTGGGGGAAAGGGCAGAAATCTGGTTTAACCTTGCAGCTGGGGGGATTGATCTGGGACTTAGCTGTGGGACCTGTGGTCAGGGAATATAAAAACAGATGCTCAATGAAACTTCCCCGAATTTGTTTTTTTTTCTCCTGACTTTAAGAAGTTGTTATTGCTGACGGATGACTTTTTTTTAATTCCTAATATACCTCCTCAAACTCAACCCTCTCTTGTGACAAAGAAAGTACATCCCAATTGACAAAGTGATCACATCTAAAAACATATGTACCTTAATATAGTCCTCCATCTCTTTCCCTAGAGGAGGGAAGTATATTTCATATTGATCCTCCAGGACTAAGATTAGTTTTTTTTTTTGAATTTCAACTGTCTCTTAGTGTTCTTTTCAGTAACATTACTGTAATCTATGTATACTGTTTTCTGGGTTCTGCTTTTCTCCCCCTTTATGTATCTCTTTAATAAATGAACAAATATTAATTAAGGACCCTGGTATATGCCAGTCACCATCAATATACTTATTTTGACTGCCTAGTGGATTGCTTTGACATGGAGGGGTATTGCTCAATATGTTTTTATTAAAGAAATTGCATGTCTTCATCTTCTGACTCATCCATTATTATAAAGTCCCATCAGACTAGAGGGTCACTGAGGTCCCTTCTGGCTCTAACTCTGTGATCCTGACACTCTTCCATGAAACACAGGACTTCGCAATTCCTTGTTTTTCTTCTGTATGTTCCAATTCCTTGCTGGAATGAGGGCTGGGGGCAAGGCAGGGAGAGGCAGCTGCCAGATATGCCCAGTGCCCTTAGAAGACACCATGTCAAATTGGGCAAGGACACAAAAACCCTTGTGTTCCTAGAGATAACAAGAAATGGACAGAGCAAACATTCCTGATTGTTGCTAGTTTGGGGAAGGTGGTTCCCCAGGGTTTAGGAAAACTTCAAAACAATTTGCTTTACTCTGGTCTCCAACACTCCATGTTTGTGACCAAGTGAAAATTATTCTTCTCCTCAGGACTTCATTTTCCTCATCTGTAAAATGAAGGGGTGGGGTGTGGGAATCAGGGAATGTGGTGGAAGGAATCATTAAACTATCTACAAACTGTAAAATACCATAAAAATGAGAGTTATTAAAATATTATCCTTTTTCTTTCTCTTCCCTGGCCCCCAAATTAAAATGAAGGAAGGAAAAGATGCTGAGGGGTTGGGGCAGTCATGTGGAATAGAAAGGACCATAGTTTTGTTGATTAAACCCGAAGAAAAGGCAGACTCATTTGGAATTGAGGAGGGGGTCCTTTTGAGTTTTGGTCTAAAAAACAATAGAAAAAGATTAAATATGTGTTAGCCCTCAGAGTTTGTCCTAATAAGGGACAATTGTTAACCTCTAGGGTTTAGCTTTAAGAGAGAGCAAAACAGAATTAGGTTAACATACCCATTTATCAATATTTCTTGAAGTTTGTTGATTGGTCTGGTTTGTGTCAGAGTTTCTGACTAGAAAAGCCAAACCCCAAAAGATATAGCTTTGAAACTGTGGTCCTTATACATGCCACTATCAGAAGGTGGAATCTGAAAGATTATTTTTGGCTTGTCTGTCAAAGGAAAGGAGTAACCTTCAGCTTAGGATAGGAGCTGAATATCAAACACATCTACTAGGAGGTCACGCTAGGAAGGATGACTCTTCTCAAACCCAGGATCTCGGTGCTAGGACTTCTGCAAATGTGAATCTCTCCCTCCAAGAAGTTAGCTCATCCAGTGACCCTTAGAGATCAACAGTATCTTAGCAGCCCTTGAGAGCTGGGAGTGAAATTTGAGTTTGGGATGTATAATCTGCCTTTGGCCCAGTCCCACAGCAAGCAGAAAAACTTGGAAATCTGGGAAGATTACCTGTCCATCAAGTCAACTCCCTCACTCATTACTGTGGCCCTAGTTTCTTGTCCCTGGAAAGTAATTTTGGTCCTGGCTCTATTGCTAACTGTGGATGATTTTGTATTCATCATGTAATAGTTCTCATCTGTAAAATGGTAATGATAATCCAGGGAGACAAGTCTATCTCCATCATAGGAGTATTTCAAATCCTCCTCTCCCTATATATTTCCCTCCCCCTTATATAATAAATGGTAACAATAAGTAAGTAAAAAAGTAAATTGCAAATTGTTCTGAGTATAAGCATTTTGGCTTTTGTAAACTTATTGGGCCTCAGTTTTCCTATCTGTAAAATGAGGAAGATAGATAGATTCCATGGTTTCTACCAGCTTGAGGTCTTTGAAATCTGTGATTCTGGAAGTGGGGCAGAGGAGGGACCATCAGATGAGGAGCATCCATCTCAGCTCCTCCTTGCTTGGGGAGCCCAGTGCAGGCACCAGAAGCCTTGGTTTGGTGAATACCAGTGAGTGGAGGCCAGGAGAGAACTGGTAGGTCCCCTGTAGACTTGGGGAAGGGGCATGAGAATAGGTATATAGGGTACAAGTGCCTTCCTTGTGGCTGCCTCCTGGCACTAGGACTTGAAGTCTAGCTGGAGGAGTGGCTTCATAGGCAGAGCCTCCTTACTGGCCTCTAGGACTCTGATAGCACTTGGCCCTGATGGTCAGCTTGCTTTGCCAAGCCACAAGCCAGTGCTGCCCAGGCTGAATCACAGTTTCCTGCTTTCTATTTTCAGGCTCAGTTTTTCCTTTCCTCTCTCTCTCCTGGACAGAAATATAACTCACCACTCTTTCTTCATTCTGGAAGGAAAACTCTTTTTTTTTCCTGCTTGTCTCAGCAGAGAGTCTTCCTCAAGTTTTGGCTCAGGAGAATACTTGTTGACTCCCTTAAATTTGCACCTCCCCCTCCCCACCAGGCAACCCTAGACCCAGAGAATTTAGTGCCAGGGTCCTCCTTCCCTGTACCAGGAGAAGCAGGCAGGGAAAACCTCCATCAAAGACCTAGGGCAACTTAGTGCCTGCCCCTCCAACAGGGAGACTGAGTGCTGCCTCTTTCTGCTCCTTAAAATAATATTCCAACTAAACATCTATTATATGCCAGATATAGTTAAGAAGACAAAGCTCAAGTTCAAGTTCAATCTCTGATTCAAACTGCAATGTGACCCTGGACAAGTTGTTTAATCTCCTAATTCTCTACAATTCAATCATGTCTGACTGTTTCTGAGTCCATTTGGGTTTTCTTAGCAAGAATACTGCAGTGGGTTTCCTGCTTCCTTTTCTAGTGTAATTTACAGATAAAGGAAACTGAGGCAAATAGGGTTAAGGATCACATAGCTAGTGTCTGAGATAACATTTGAACTCATGAAGATGAGTCTTCCTGATTTCAAGCTCACTATACCATCTAGCTGCCCATTTAATGCTTGCTAGACAAATCTCTAAGACTTCAAAAGCATTGGTAGAGAAAGATCTCCTCATCTGCCAATTCCCAGATGGACTCTCCCAAATGTCTTCCCCCCCCATATCCTCTGTTTTATTTATTACTTAATTTCCCCCCAGTTATATGTGAAAAATTGTTTAAACTTTAATTTTTTACACTATTCCAAATTCTTTTCCTTCCTCCCTTCCCATCCCTGCCCCATTTAGAAGACAAGCAATTCAATATAGATTATACACATGTAATCTTGCAACTTGGACTAATCAGACACAGCAGCTTTGCAAATGGCCACTCTCCCATTGCTGTTAGAGAGAATATTAAATAGTAAGATGATGACTCTCTCTCTCTCTCTCTCTCTCCCTCACCCCCTTTGTCTCTCCATCTTATGGAAATGCAAAACATTTCCATAATAGTCATGTTGTAAAAAAAATAGACTCCCCCACAAAAAGCCCTCAGGAAAAATAAAGTTTAAAAAAGTGTGTTTTAATCTGAATTCAGGCACCATCAATTCTTTCTCTGGGAATGGATAGCCTTTTTAATTCTAAGTCCTTCAGTGTTGTCTTGGATTGTTTCATTACTGAAAATACCTAAGTCATTTACAATTCATCATCCCACAACATTGCTCTTATTTTGAACACAAATTTTGTTTTGTATCAGCTTATGTAAGTCTTTCCAGATTTTTCTGAGAGCATCCTGTTCATCATTTCTTATAGTAGAATAGCATTTTATCATAAATTAATACTACGATTTGTTCAGTCATTCCCTGATTGATGTGTCCCAAAAAACTTAGTGAAGTTTTATACTTTATTAGCTTGTAATATGAGGATTTACTACCTAATAATTTAATAATACTGCTCTAAGACTTTGGGGCTCCCTATACAGATCCAGTTTATAACCCTATATGCTGAGGATCTAAATATAAAATCAAGATGATTCCTGCCCTCAAGGAGTTCATATTCCTCCTGGGGGAAGGGCAGGGCAGGACAACCTGTTCTTAGGTAAATCTAGGATATATGCAAAATAAATGGAAAATTATTTAGAAGATGTTCAATCATAATTGGGGGAATCAGGAAAAGTATCTTGAAAAAAATCAGAAGCACTAAACTTCAGTAATGCTAGCTTGCAGAATGCAAAGACAGCCAGTGAGCAGCCTTAAGTAAGCATCACAGAATTTAGGGATCAAAGTTTCCTGTCTCAACTTCCATTTCCTTGTCTATAAAATCAGACACATGATTTCTACTCTGCTCTAAAAACTTTTTGAAAGGATCAAATATGATTATGTTTCATTCATTTATTCATTCAACAAACATCTATCAGACTTCAACTATATTGGACTCTGAAAAGAAGTGCAAAGTTGGGGCGGCTAAGTGGCACGGTGGATAAAACACCAGCCCTGGAGTCAGGAGTACCTGGGTTCAAATCTGGTCTCAGACACTTAATAATTACCTAGCTGTGTGGCCTTGGGCAAGCCACTTAACTCCGTTGGCCTTGAAAAAACCTAAAAAAAAAGTGCAAGGTCAAGGTGTAGCTAGGTGGTGCAATGGATAAAGCACAAGCCCTGGAGTCAGTTGGACCTGAGTTCAAATTGGACTTCAAACTCTTACAGCTATGTGACCCTATGCAAATCACTTAACTGCCTAAAATTAAAAAAAATGATTGAGACATGGCTTCCATTTTATAGAGCTCCCTGTTTAATGAACTCATCATAGATTTAGGACTGAAAGGCACTTTAGAGACTGTTCAGTTCTACCATTTTACAGCTAAAGAAACTAAGGCCCAGGGAGATATAGTGACTTGCCCAAAGTCATGTTTTGGTATACTTTGGCATTTTTACAGCATAATTACTGGATATGAAAGTGTTTTGAAAACTGTGTAGCTTTTTTTTTAAAATGAGCAATAAAAGACTTCCATTTGAAACCAGGGACCATTTTGAAAGTAGTTGAGGTGAAATTTAATCTCGGAACAGAAGGCTTGATGTGTAAATGCACAGTGCCAGTAAGTATCTGGGAGAAGAAGAGGGAAAAATGTGTCAACTTTACTTCAATCCTCTAAGCTTCTGAACTCTGAAGGACCTTTGTCACATTCAGTCCATCTTGCCGGTTGGCTGTTCTCTCCTGCCAGAAACTTCCCTGGAGAACTTTGTGGAGACCCTGTTCCATCCTTTGTCCTTAAAAACATTCTTCCTTATGTCTTCTTTCTCTCCTTCCTTCCTCCCCATTCGATGACAGGCTCCTTCAGAACTCTTCTTAGTGATATATTCCTAGAATCTAGAACAATGCCTTGCAAAAATTAAGAGCTTGATACTTGTTGATTGGATTGAAGCAACTTTTTCAGTGGCTCACTGTCAATGAGTGACAAGGTCAGAATTTGAATCCAGGTCCTTTGATTCCAAGATTTGTCCTCTTTCTAGTTAATCCAAATCTCTTAATTTAAAGTTGGAGAACCCGAGGCCCCAAGAGGAGAGGTAACTTGACCAAGATCACACATTTAATTAGTAAGACCAGAATTTGAGTCAAGGATGTGTTCCATTCAGTAAAGTAGAACCCCTTGGACCCCTGTCTCCCTTGTTGTCACCAGGGCTATAAAGCTTGTTAGGTCAATTACAAGTTATCCTTACCTGGAACAATGCCTTGCAAAAATTAAGAACTTGATATATATATTGATTGAATTGAAGCAACTTATTCAGTGGTTCACTGACAGTGAATGAGAAGGTCAGAATCTGAATCCAGGTCCTTTGATTCCAAGACAGCTAGTATCCATGGAAGATTTATCCTGATGACTTGTGGTCTCGTGGGGTCCTTAGACTGGGCTAATATGTTCAAACTACTTAAAAGAAGGAATGTCTTGATCACTTGAGGTCAACCTTTTATACCAGCCCAAAACTTTAAGGTGAAAATGGGAAGGGTAGATACATTAACCCTCTCTGTGTAAATATGTAAATGCATAGTGTCACTAAGTATCTAACTTTCTAAAGCCCATAGGAGAAATAGAAAATCTGCCTATCTAAGCCCTAACCCCCAAGAATTAATATCCCTGTGGAGACCCCTAGAGTCTAATTCTTTAAGGTTTACAAAGTACTTTCATCACAACAATACTATGAGTTAGGATGAATAACCATTTTTATCTCCATTTTTATAGATAGAGAAACTGAGGCTTAGACTGAGTTGCCCTGGGTTACTTACTTCATAAAGCACTTTATGTTCTTATCATGTTGACTTTAGTCATGGCAAAGGCAAGACCTGAATCCAAGTTTTCTTAGCTGGATCATCTATATCATTGCTATCTCTTGGTGGGTTCCTGTTATAGTAGAGCAGTCCTCCCTTCCCCCCGCTCCCTTACTAAGGGACCTTCTCTCAGGATGCCTCCTGGACATCAGCATGTTCAGTTCTGTTCTCTTCAATCTTTTTCTCTCATCCTTTATTTTTCTTTTTCCCTCTTCTTGTCATTTTTCTCTCTGTCTCTGTTGTTGTCTCTATCTCTGTCTCTCTTCCTTCTCTTCTACTCTTTTTCTCTCCCTTTCTCTTTCCTTCCATCCTTGCTTCTGTTCCCTCCCTCTTCCTCTCTTCTTTTTCCTACTTCTCTTTCCCTTTTTACTCTCTCTGTGCTTATCCCTTCTGTCTCTCCCAAGATACACCCTTTTCTCTTTCTCCTTCTTTCCCTACTTCTCTTTCCCCTTTTCTCTCCCTGTGCTTCTGTCTCTGTCTCTCTGTCTCTGTCTCTCTCTCTGTCTGTCTCTCTGTCTCTCTGTCTCTCTGTCTCTCTCTCTCTCTCTCTCTCACACACACACACACACACACACACACCACACCACACCACACACACATGCCCTTTTCTCTTTCTCCTTCTTTCCTGCTTCTCTTTCTCCTTCTTTCCCGCTTCTCTTTCTCTTTTTACTCTTTCTGTGCTCCCCTCCCCCTAATACTAGAGTCCCCCCCCCCTCAGGCTCTCTCCCCACCATGGCAAGTCATTTCCCCTTCTCCTGTGGGGGTTTGCTTGGCAACACCAAGCATGCATTTTTACAGACTGATGTCATCTTGCAGATAATGGTTTTTCCATCCCTCCTGAAAGAGCTCAGGCTCAGTGACTCCTCTATAACAGAGTCGAAGGAGTGAACCTTGGGGTTTCTCCCAATAGCAGAAACTCCCTCTTCTCAGTTAACTCTGTGAACCTGGGATCACTATTCCAGTCCACTTTGTTCATTTATTCTTTGTTGTTGTTTTTTTTTTTTTAGGTTTTTGCAAGGCAAACAGGGTTATGTGGCTTGCCTAAGGCCACACAGCTAGGCAATTATTAAATGTCTGAGACCGGATTTGAACCCAGGTACTCCTGACTCCAAGGCCGGTGCTTTATCCACTATGCCACCTAGCTGCCCCTTTTTTTGGTTGGTTTTTTTTTTAGGTTTTTTGTTCATTTATTCTTTTGTTCAACAAGCATTCCACATGATCAGAGGACTCAGACTTGGAAAGGATCTCAAATTCTGACTCTGTTTCCTAATAATACCAGTGTGACAATGGGGAAGACATTTAACCTTCCCTGGGTCTCAGTTTCTTCATCTATAAAACAAGAGGAGTTGAACTGACCAACCTCTCATCAGTCTTCTGTACCTATATCTATGATTCTAGATCAGTTCCCTTAATTTTTCAGGTTAGGAAACAAAGGCCAGATACAATAAGTGATTTATTGAAGGTCAGACAAGGACTAATTAAGGCCCTGTACTGGGGATTTAAACTCAGGGCCTCTCTTCCCATATTTCCTCTCCAGGCTGCACCTCTTCTGAGAACCCACTAAGGTCCTTTGCTTGGACATATATGGGACATGGACTCTCCAGGACTTCTCAACCTCATAGGAAAGATAAGACATGAACACACATGACCATCACAAATCATAGAGTGTATATGAAGTGTCATAGGAAGAATGAGTGATATTGGAGTCAGAGCAGGGAGAGATCACTTTGGGCTGGAGTAGTCAGGGAAGACTACTGGGAGGAAGAAGTTCCAAACTTTGATTTGTATTTGGAAAGAGGAGTCAGGACAGAGTGGGAAAGGAATTCCAGAGAGGGAGAAAAATGTTAGACAAAGACTTGGAGGTTAGAAAGTATAAAATATATTCAAGGGAAAGTGAATAGACCTGTTTCATTATGAAAGACAATGGACTCAGGGAGGTGGTTTGATGCTTCAGCAGAATTCTGTCCACAGTAGAGCAAGGGACTCAGTTAGAAGTCAATCATGCCTGCAGAGGGAGGCAGGGGTAAAATGAGAGCCCAGGACCAGGGAAGGGTAGGAGGCAGAGAGGGGTCCTTCAAACACAGCTAAGAAACATTCCTTGGGCTGCCCAGTTTTCTTGGAACAAAACCACATTTATTTTCTGAGGGAAAAAACACACACAAATATTCCTACATTTGTAATACATTCCCAGAGCCACCTAGAAAGGAAAAAAAAAAGCTTGGCTTTTGGTGTTTCCAGACTGTATCCCAGGGAGCTTGGCTTGCTGTTGGAGGAGGCCAAATACTGGAGCAGGGAAAGTTGGAGATGGTCTTTTCCTGTCCCAAAGACACAGGGTCTGACATCCCAGGAAAGTGGGAGGCTTGAAGCAGTCTCCTATGCCAGGGTTCCAACCCTGCACAGTTTTCTTCCCTGGGGAGGCCTGAGATGGGGAAGTGAGAGCCTGAGAATCTTGGGCTGGGGAGCAGGGTCCTTGGCTTCTGTGTCAGAGTCATTGCAGACTCTCACCAGGACCCTGGACCCTGAATGTGTGTGTTAGCGCTTTGAGGACAAAGCTGAAGTCAGGAGAGGCTGAGCCATGTTTAGAAATTGTTACCATTTATTATGACTGATGATAGATTTTTATATATTTCCACTGCAGCATCTCATTGATCCTGTGGCACCAGGGGGTAACTGAGTTGGTCCCCATCAGAGAATTCCAGATTACTCATTTAGTAAAACATGTTCTATTTTCTCCAGCTGAGATGGAAATCTTTTCAATTTCCACTGCTAACACTTTTCTTGCCTTCTTAAACAGAACTTTGAACAAAAGAATCAGCCTGCTTTAAGGATTTGAAATCAAAGAACTTGGACTCTAATGGGGAGTCTGTCATCTTATTAGTTATGTGACTTTGGGTGAGTCATTTCCCTTTTTCTGATCCTTACTTTCCTAACCTGCAAACTGGGTATAACATTTCTTTAACCACTCACTTTATAGAGTTCACAGAAGCATAGATTTAAACCTGGTAATATAGATTTAGACATAGATGTTGTCCATCTAGTCTGAGAATACTTTATTTTTTTGGCATTGTGTACCCCTTTGATAGTCTAGTGAAGCTTATGGAATCCTCAGAACATGCAAAAAAATTATAAAATGGAAGGAAATGCTAAATTTCAATGTATATTATATGATTATGTTTTCTATATACATATAAGTATATAATCCATCTATCTTTCTATCTATCTATCTATCTGTCTGTCTATCTATCTATCTATCTATCTATCTATCTATCTATCTGTCTGTCTGATGTTCTCATCCAAGTTACTTTTGAGGGTCAGGTTAAGAATTTCTGATCTATGAAGCTGAAAAAGTGAATGAATGAATAAATGAAAAACATTCACTTAGCACTAACTCCATGCCAATTACTGGGGGACCAAATACAAAAGTGAGGCAATACCAACTCTCAAGGAATGTGATTCCATTCTAATGGGGAGAAACATCATGTCTTGGTGAGCAGAGGTCAGGTCTCATAAGTTTTTGTTTGGAAAATTAGAATAGGGAGGGCACTGATCTACCCTTTCCAGAAGCTAAGGGGACCCTGATTTGATTACAGTTCCAGAGTAAGAGTCAGTTGGGAGGGAAGGACTGAGGAGATGGAAGATACCATGGCAGGGTGGAGAATGGCTGGGATGGAGATAAACATTCATGGTACCCATCAAGTGGCTTAGCATGGCAGTCTCTGGTGGTCTCTTTGGAGGTTAGAACAGTAGCAGCAGCAGCAGTAGAAGGATGGGGAAATAGCATCAAGCCGAGGCCCAGAGAAGCTCAATATTGTCCAAGATCACACAAATTGTGAGCCATAACCAGTAAGGTTCAAGATCTGAACCCAGGTTTTCTGATTGCCCTAAAACCAAACCAAATCAAACCAAAGCAAATATGTCTAACAAATATTTTTTAAGTACCAGACAATGTACTGGGGAAAGAAAAAAAAATCCCTACTTTCAAGGAGCTTACAATCTCCTGATAACTAAGTAAAGTTATCTTAATTTTATAGAAAGAATTTTTGGGGGCAGCTAGGTGGTGCAGTGAATGGAACACTGGCCCTAGAGTCAGGAGTACCTGAGTTCAAATGTGGCCTCAGACAATTAATAATTACCTAGCTGTGTGGCCTTGGGCAAGCCACTTAACCCCAACACCTTGCAAAAACTATATACATATATATATATATATATGTATATATATATATATATGTATATGTGTACAAATATGCATGAGGCAGCAAGGTGACTCAATGAATAGAATCTCTGAGTTTCTTCTCTGTTAAAAGGTAACATGCTTCACCTTGGGTACCCTGGAATTGTGGCTGGTTATTCATCAGCGTTCTTAAGTCTTTAATTAGTTTATCCTTCCCTATTGTGGTCATTGTATAAATCATTCTTCTAGATCTGTTCACTTCTCTCTACATCCATTCATACAAGTTTTCTCAGGATTCTCTGAAACCTTCTCCTTTCTCATTTCCCAAAGCATAGTAGTCCATCCCATTCATTCTTTACTTTGTACCATACTTCCTCCCAAGGATGACTGTAAGAGAGCCCCATGTAAACATTAAGTGCCATAGTAATGAGCTGTTATTATTCTTTGCTCATCTTAGTAACATTATCCTTTAGTCTTTCCTTGATGATTCAGTGCCATTATTATGGGTGTACAAGCCTTGGATTTAGTCAGAGGATCTCCATTTGAATTTTAGTTCATTCATTTATTAACTGGATCACCTTGGGTCAATCATGTGACCCTCTGGATCTTAGTTTTCTCCTCTGTAACATGAGGCATCTGAATTAGAAGAACCTTTAAGATCTCTTTCAGGCCTTTGTCTATTAAATATGCATAATAGATGATCTGTTCATAGGATGTATTGGGATTGGACACAGTGATAGCCTCCGGACCTAGGGAAGAGTATGATATTGTTTGCCCCAACCTGGATTGTTAATCTGCTTGAGTTCTTAAACCCCCCTCCCACTCCTACTCCCCACTCTCACTGTCATTCTGTCTGCTCTCCTGTTTCAAGATATCCCTAAGCTGGCCCCAGATGGGGAGACTGGAGTGGTTTCTGACAAGCAGGATGGGTAGAGACTGAAGATCAGTCCTACAAGAAATGAGTGAAGGATTGTTGATGTTTAACCTGGAAAAGAGAAGATTTAGGTTCCACAAGCATCTGGAAGAATATCATGTGGAAGAGGGATTTTATTGCTTCTGCTTAGTCTCTAAAAGCTGATTTAAAGAGCAAGGATGGAAGCTGCAAAGAAGCAGATTTAGATGTTATGAAAGGAAGAATTTCCTATAAATCAGAGATGTCCAAAAGTGGAGTGATCTGCCTTGTGTTCCCCATTGCAGCAGGCTTTCAAGTTGAGTCTAATGAGAGAGGGATAACTCCATAAAGATTGAGGTGGGGAGGGACTTAATGGACTCTAGCTTCAATATGAGTAAGCAGTATGATATGGAAACTTAAAATGCTAATGTAATCTGAGGCTACATTGAAAGACATGAGGTCCCTAATGAGGGAGGGTTGGTCCCCACTATACTCTGCCCCAGTCATACCACAAGAGTATTATTTTGTTCATTTCTGGATGCCACTTATGAGGAAGGACATTTGAAAGCTGAAGGATGTTTTCTTTCCACGAGTATAGAATGGCAAAGTGTCTTAATATCATGATGCCGAAGGGTGGTTAAAAGAATTGGAGAGGGGATATGATCCTTTTCTTTAGGCATTTGAAGGGTTATTATATGAAACTCAGTTCAAAAATTTAAACATTTAAAATGCTTAACATATGTGAGACATTTATTTTGCTAGGCCTTTGGGATACAAAAACAAAAAAGTGAAATAGTTCCTGCTATAAATACAAAATGAATCCAAAGTGATATCAGGAATGTGGGGACAGAGGGGTAGAGTCAAGAAAGGACCAACATAAAAGCAATTACACCTGAGTCGGGCATTAAAAGAACTGGGGATTCCAAGAGACAGAGATAAAAAGGGAGGGCCCTTTGGGGAGGAGTGGACAGATGGTCTGGGAAAAGACCTAGATTGGAAGGATGAATGTAATGCCTGGGGAACAGCAAGTAAGTTAATTCAGCTGAAATGAGAGTGTGGAAGGGGTAGTCATGTGAAATAATAGAATAGAGTCAGACATGAAAGATAGAAGCTTATGTTCCATCTTAAAAGAATAAGGAACTACCAAGACTTCTGGGTCAGGGGAATGACACAGTTGGGCTTTAGGAATAACAACTGGGCAGCTATGTGGAGAATGGATTAATGAGAAGGGGGCCCTGAAGCAGTTAAGATCCATTCATTAGGAACAGTCCAGGGAACAGGAGATGCAGTCAAAACTAGTATGATGACTATGAGTGGAAAGAAGGAGATGGGGGAGACATTGTCAGGGTAGAGTTGGCAACTGATTTGATATGGATGAAAGAGAATGACTGGTCAAAGATGACTCCTACCTTGTAAACTTAGGCAACTGGAGGGCGGTGATGTACTCAATAGAAATAGGGAAATTAAAAGGAGTGCGGTTAAGGGGAAAACTTATGAATTCTATTTTTGATATGTTAGTTTAAATAGCCTATGAAATGTATAGATGATGCCCAATAGATAAATGAAAAATAGAACTGAAGAGATATTAGGAGTAAATATTAAAATGCAGAGCCATCTATATAGAGATGGTAATTGATTCCATGGGAGCTAAGATGATCAATAAGAAAAAGAATTCATATAGAAATTATAAATATAATATATATAATTACAATAAAATATATTAATATATAATGTATTATATATCTCTACTAATATCTTTAAAATATATATATAAAAGTAAGACATATGTAGTAAGGTATAAGAAAACTGGAAAAGTAGGAGGGGGCTAAGTTATGAAGGACTTTGAAAGTCAAACAGAGGAAGATGGCCTAGGATAGACTCTTGTGGGATATACTCACAGATGATGATCCAACAAAAGTGATATAGAAAAAAGGATCAGACAGAGAGAAAGAATACTGAAAGAGCTGAGACGTGAAAACTCAAGAAGAAGGAAGTAAACAGGAGGGGGGGTGGTCAATAGTGTTTAATGTTGCATTTAGGTTAAGAAGAGTCAAAGACTGAGAAAAAGTCATTGGATGTGTTAATGAACACATTAAGACTTTAGTAACTTGGAGTTTGGGCAGCTAGGTGGTACAGTGGATGGAGTGCCAGATCTGGAGTAAGGAAGACCTGAGTTCCAATCTGACCATAGATATCTACTGACTGTGTTTCCCTGGGCAAGTCAATTAACTCTGCTTGCCTCAGTTTCCTTGTCTGTAAAATGAGGTGGAGAAGAAAATGACAAACCAGTCTACTATCTTTGCCAAGAAAACCTCAAATGATATCACAAAGTGTTGGTCACAACTGAAGAACAAAATAACTTTTCTCTTTTTTTCTTTAAGGCAATGGAATTAAGTGACTTGCCCAAGGTCACACAAGTAGGCAATTATTAAGTATCTGAGGTTGGATTTGAACTCAGGTACTCCTGAGCCCGTGCTCTATCCACTATACCACCTAGCTGCTCCAGCAAGATAGCTTGAAGAGAGAAATTTCAGTTTAATGAGGGGAGGGCTGTCCACAGATAGATTCCAAGGTGTCAAGAAATGACTAGGGGTTTTGACTGTGTAAAGAGTGATATAGGATTGTTATAATTCAAGGAAGAAGGCAGGTTTTTTTTTATCTAGGTAGTTAGCTAGCTAGCTAGCTAAAAAATGAGGGAGATAAAAGGATTTCTGTAGGCAGAAAGGACACAGTAGATAAAGAGACTTTAAAGATAAAAGGTGATGGTGATAGGGGAGATTGATGATGATTATTTGTCCTTCATTTTTAAAGACTATACCATCAGAGAGGCAATGTCATGACATGCATGTCGATTGAATTTGAGTGAGGGGGTCCTGTGCTGAGTCATTAATCTCTCTTTCTCCTCCAGAGTCATCTGGGTCCAGTAAGCTAGATACGAGTCAGGAGAACTGGAGATGACCCTGGCTAAGAGGCAATCAGGGTCCAAGGTCATGCAACTATGTCCTTGCCATGTCAAAGGTCTAAGGCCAGATTTGAACTCAAATCCTCCTACTGGTGCTCTAGCCATTGTATCATTTAGGGGCAAGATGAAGGGAACAACAAAAAGGGGAAAATGATGTTGTAAATCCCTAGAGGAGACATGAGGTCAAGAGATCAAGTAAAAGTGCTGATCTTGGCAAGAAAAGGGGCCACTTCTTCCTTGGAGACTTCCTCTAGGCCAATGGACTTAATTCTGTTCAACCCCAGCTGAGTGCAATAGGAGGGAGAAGTAGCAAACATACTGATATAAATAAAAATTGGCATAATTAGAGATATCCCTGTCAGTGAAGTTGGGAGCAGGACTGAAGTTAGGAAGACCCAGGTTTAAATCCTATCTCAGACATTCACTAGCTGTGTGACCCTGGGCAAGTCACTCAACCCTTCTTGTCTCAGTTTCCTCATCTGTAAAATGAACTGAAGAAAGAAATGACAAAACACTCCAGTATGTTTTCCAAGGAAACACCAGATATGATCTCAAACTGTTGGACACATCTAAACAACAATAACAACTGCCAGTGAAGTTGGGTCTGTGTTGGTTTTGAGTTCTCTCATTCTTTATATAGGTCACTTGGCAGGGAGAAAGAGATTGAACAATGTTAGATACTTTTCTTATTTCCACAGAAGAGCCTATTCAGCCCTGACCTGATTTTTTTTTCTTTTCTACATGTGTTCTCAACAAGGATACCCACCTTTCAAAACAGTGCCACAGGAGCTTCTTTCTGGCTCATCTCTTCCTCCCTCAGGGGTGTGTCAGAAAGCATCCTTCAGGCGTCCTGGCTGGCTCTATTGATATCCCACGCCATTGCCTCCTTGCCTGGACAACTTTTACCATCATTCCCTATGGCAAAGTTCCATTGTCCTGAGTGAGCCCACAATCTGGAGGGAGAGGCTTAGTTCTGGCTCACCGCCAGTTGAATAAGGCAGCTGTCCTGCTAGTTGCTTTGTTTTTTGACTCTCCTGTCCAACTCTACTTTGCCAGTGAGGTTGCTGGGATTTAGAGAAGCCAGCCAAGTCCCTTGCCTCTAAACATATGCCCCTCTTCCAAGTATGCTGCCCTAAGAGAAGCCCAATCTTGGGGGCTTAAACCTCTAGGTCCAAAGTCCCCAGTAAGAGACAGAAGAGACTCTTGAAATGGAAAATCTTAAATCATCAGAGACTCTTGTAGGTGGGAGGTGGGGTGGGGTGGGGGGGTGAGGCAGCTTCTGAGAACTAGCCTAGACCTGGACTTGGAAGAGGGACAGTAGAGAGAGAAGAATTCTATTAATCTACATAAAGTCAGTTCAAGTAATGCTCATTTCTAGCACCGATTCCTTTAAAGTTAATTACCTTAACAATATTATACATTTCTCCAATTCCTTTGGGTGTCACCTTTCCCCATAATCTTAAATAACTTTAAGTGGTCTAACAATCAATACTCAATAACCATTTAATAAACACTTAGTGTATACCAGGCTATATGCTACAAAAAGAGACAAAAGATGGCAGTTAGTCCCTGCCCTCAAGAAGGGCTTCCAATCAAATGGGGAGACAGTATGCAACCAAATACATACAAAGCAAGCTACATGCTGGTTATATGTTGTTGGCTGAGTCATTTCAGATTCTTTCTGACCCCATTGAGGAGTTTCTTGGCAGAGTTAATGGAGTGGTTTGCCCATTTCCTTCTCTATAAAAATAGATGAGAAACTGAGACAAATAGGGTTAAATGACATGCTCAGAATCACACAACTAAGTGTCTGAGACCAGATTTGGATCATGAAAGGATCACTGTGCCACTTAGCTGCCCCATAGGATAAATAGTAGATAATTAACAGAGGGAAAACACCGGAATTAAGAGGGGTTGAGGAAGACTTCGTGTAGAAAGTAGGATTTTAGTTGGGACCCAAGGAAGGCAGAAAGGTGAGGGGTGAGAGCAGAGAAGGGATAGTCAGTCAGGGAAAGTACCCAAAGCTAAGAGAGATTGTCTTGTTCATGGAATGGCCAGGAGACCATAGCCACTGGATCCAAAAATTCCATGTTGGGGAGTGGAAAGGTAGGAGGGGGCAGGGCGATGAAGGGCTTTGAATACCAAGCAGAGCATTCTCTATTTGCTAATGGCAAGCCAGCTGCCTGCTGAATCTGTGTTCAAGTCAGCCACAACCTGACTGGGTGGCCCTGGGTAAGTTATTTAACTTTCCAATGCTTCAGGCAACTCTTTAAGATTAGAGCAAGGTGCTGACCTATATTGATAGAGAGATTTCTCTAAAATCACAGGCTTGATCCCTACTACTGACTACCACTGCCAAAAAATTAGGTAAAACACAAAAGCAGGTAAAATTCAGCAGCAATAAGAATAATAAATAAAAGTTTAAAAATTGTTAAATGGGTTGGGTGAATTACTCAAATGCCAATCTAGACCCTTGTCTTTAACAAACTCTGGCTAGGTCTCCTTCCCAACAGAGATGTTTCCATCAGCCTAGAATTTTTAAACCCTACACTTGTGGTGGTTCTCTGAACCTCTGTCTGTGACTTGGGAAGCCTCCAACCTGGGACTAAAAATATAGTTCTTGTGAACAGAGTAAAGAGCCAGGACTTCTGGTATCCTGTCATTAGTGGTTACACCAAGATGAAACTGGGGTTTCTCCACACCCTGATGCCCTGATGGTCCTGCTTGCAGAAAAGACTCACATTGTGGTGGTGATGGTGGTGGTGGAGGTGGTGATGGTGGTGGTGTTCAGGTCCTTAACAGGCTCTGCAGTTCCCAACAAAGCTCCTTGGGTCTGCTCAGTTGCAACAGGGAGAGACACACCTGGTAGAATCCCAGGAGGAGCAATTGTGACCTTGGTGGATTTGTTGGCTTCTCAGAAGACCTGGAGGTGTGTATGTTTGTCTCTTCAGGGTCAGTAGAACCCAGCTCTAGGAGATAAAGAAGAGTCTCACCTGACCATGAGACATTGTGGGTAGAAGAGATAGATAGGGCTATAATTCAGGACTGAAAGAATCAAAGAAAGGGGAAGGGAATGGTATTTAGGAACAAGTCCTAAAGTATGTTTGCTTATCTAGATAATTTGCTAGAGCTAAATAAAGATTAAAATGGCAATATATAGTGCTCATAGGATTCTGGGACCCTTATCAGCAACTCACTCTCTGGGTCTCTAGGAATCTGTGAACCAAATTGGAAAACATGAATCTAAGCTAAATAGGTCCCATTATTTTTTTTCCTTGATTTTTAGAGCAAGAGTGTGAGATATTAAGAGTTTGAGGTACTGCCTCCCCCATAAGACAGAAGGCACAAAAATGAAAATTCTTCTGGTAATGGAGCAGACAATTTTAAATAAATCTGTATTTTCTAGGGGAAAAAAAAATCCCAGAATTTTACTTTCAATTTTCAGTAACTAAGAGGGAGGGCCCAAAAACTATAAATTGGTATCCAAAAATGGACTTTCTCAACGTCTTTAATAAAAAATGTGATAAAATATATGCCATGATCACCCATTTTATAGTTGAGGAAACTGAGGGACTGAAGAAGAATGTGACTTGCCTAAAGTTAGACAGGTAGTAGCATTCTCCCTCTAGATCAGGGCCTTTTAATTTTGTATGTATTCCCTTAGGCGGTCTGAATGAACTTAAGGATAACCTCTCAGAATATTTCAAATGCATAGATAAAAATACATAAAAATATGAAAGAAGACAATTATATTGAAATATAGTTATTTAAAAAGTTAATAGACTTTAGTTTAAGAACCCATGGACTATTTTTAAAAAGTACAGTTTCTCAAAATTAAACTATAGTTACTTCCAACACAAGAAACTATAGTCAGGATTCTGGGTATATCCCTGAGATCCTGGTAGATGTTACAGCAGCCAGCATTTTGTTCAAAGTAGCAGTCACATTATCCTCCTTCCAGTATATCTTCTCTAGATCCTCTTAACTTCCAAAAGTATGTGAAATCTTTTTGATGGAGTCCTTGTCATGGTATGCTTCTCAAGTCAACAGTCCTTTGTAAGGACTCCCACAACTGGACAACCATTTGACTACAATCACACACATCTACCTTGGTATTTCAAGATTTAGTTTATGATGCTGAGTGGAGGGAGCAGAACCAAGAGAATATTGTACACAACAACACTGTGAATTTATCAACCTTGATGAATGCAGCTCCTCTCAGCAATTCAGAGAGCTAAGACAACCCTAGGAGACTGGCTATGGACAATGCTGTCCCCACCCAGAGAAGAAAAACAAAACAAAACAAAAAACCCCTACAGAATCTGAATGAACACTATATGCATTTTTTTTGTTTTTGTTTTTTGCAGAGCAATGGGGTTAAATGACTTGCCACACAGCTAAGTGTGGCATTTGAACTCAGGTCCTCCTGACTCCAGGGCTGTGCTCTATCCTCTGTGTTTCCCATCTGCCCCATTACATTAACTTTTTAAAAATTTCTCTTATGTATTTCTTTTCTATTTCATGGTTTTCTTTCTTTTCCCTTAATCCTAATTCCTCATACCAAAAATGATTAATCTGTAAACATGTTAAACACAAATGTGTATATCCAATGTTCACTTGACTGTTCACCCCTGAGGGAAGAGGGGTGGGAAGGGAGAGTGGAAGGAAATTATGTAGCTTAAAATTATGCATATGCATTGGATGAATGATGAAAAACATTCATAACTTGTAATTGGAAAAATAAAATATCAATTAAAAAAGAGTACTAGTTTAGAAAGGGTAGCCTTCCTCCCCCAACATAAAAAATAATAAAAGTATCCCTGAAGATGACCCACAAATGTAACTTGTGACCCAGTGTTTATAAGTTCTAGGTTCAATCTTGATAGTTTCTCTCATAATCACACTTTGACTTGTGCCCCCCCCCCCCCCCCCCCCCCCCCCCCCCCCCCCCCCCGCCCAAGGTTTCCCCTGGGAACAGTAGAATTTGGCTTGTGCCTTGTATTTCTATGACAAAAAAGAAAAGGGCCTTCTGTTCCCATGTAAGTACAGGCTAATAAAACATTGGCTACAGGACAGACTATATTTAACCTAAGAGAAAATCCAAGGGACTTGCACCCTAGTCCATAAACAGTAAAGACAGTTCTTCTTCCCTTTTTAGTTAAGTCCCACCTTGTTCAGGGACTTATAGAGTTTTCTCAGGACTACCCTGAGGCTTAACTATTCTCTCCTTCCCCAAGGGGAAAGCTTTAAGACTTGTAAAAAGAACTGGTCCTTTTTCCTGAACCAACACAGTCCACATAACTCACAATACCAGTGAAAGAAGATGCACAGGTTTGCTTCTCTATTCTGTAATTGTCTTTTGCCACACCTTGGCTCTTACTCATATTCTGACCAGGAGCTCCTTTGTTCCTCTTCAATGGGCACTCATTCCCTGGAGAGGTCGTGCTTCCCTTGAGGTACCATGTGAATGCACAGGCTTCTTTCCAGGGAACAGAGAGGGAAATGTCTAGCCAGCTCCTCTATGCTGTCTCATCTCCTCGTTTGTGTACTTTTTGTTTCCACAGATCTCAAGCCTCTCCTTTAAAGGTCACATCCAAGGATGTAGCCCAGGTGCATGGACCAATCAATCATCCTTCAAACATTCTCAACAAGTCAATCTAAGACCCCCGAATTCATAACTTAAAAAGGAGTAAAACTCATAAGGAGAATTTCACATTTTATTTCGGAGATATTAATACCACACAAAAGTTTCCATCCTTGGGTTGATAGGGACCATGCCTGGACTTTATGGATGGGAATACTGAAATACAGAATAGATTAGTCCAGAGATGGACTGATTCAAGGTCATACAGTGTTAGAACCAGGAATGTCTAAGACAAGTGACTTCCAGACCAGTATTTCCCCCTCCTCCTCGCAAACAGAACACACAATTACAGAAATATTGTAGGGGTAATTAGATGCCACAGTGGTTAGAGTATGGACTTAGAGTAAATTAGGTCTTATTTACTAGCTTTGTGACCCTCAACAAGTCACTTCACCCTGTTTGCCTCAGTTTCCTCATCTATAAAATGAGATGGAAAAGGAAATGACAAGTTACTTCAATATTTTTACCAAGAAAACCCCAGGAAGAGTCATACATGATTGAAAATTACAAACTAACAACATAGGAATATACTGGAATGCTGTTATGCTATAAGAAATGAAAAAATAGATAATTTCAAATAGATAAGGAAATACTTGTATTTCATGCAGAGTGAAAAAGCAATGTATATTATAATATCAATATTATAAAAATGAACAATTTTGAAGATTTTTATAAACCAATTCAGAATAAAATGAGAAGAACTGGGAAAACAATTGATACAAGAACAATAACACTGTGAGGACAATTTTGAAAGTTCTTAGAAGTCTGACCATCCATGATATCAGAGGACCAATTGATAGAACAGATTTTCTATCTCCTGACAGAGAGGTGATGTATTCAGGGTGAAGAATGAAGCATTTTTTAAAAACATGATCAATTAAGGAAACAAATTTGTTTGGTTATGCAAATTTATAAAAAGAAATTTGTTTTTCTTTCTTTTTTCCCCAACATGATAAGATAGGGGTAGGGAGAGAATGTATATTTCTGTTAATTTAAAAAATAAAAATTAAAAAAAAAAGAATTTTGCAGTTGGAAAGGACTAAATGACCCCCCCCCCCCCAAAGCATACTCAACAAGAGATTAACCAAGCTTTGCTTTACATGATCTCTAGGGAGGGGGAACTCACTCCCTATATAGGCAGCCCATTCAACGTTTGAACAACTAATAACTTTTTGTTGACATCTTAAATTTATCACTTTATAACATACACTCAATACTCCTGGTTCTGCCATTTGGAGCCAAACAAATCTTCTTTCTACGTGGTAGCTCTTCCAATACTAGAAGAAACTTATGATATACCCCCAGTATCTTCTGCAGACTACACTACTCCAGTTCTTTCAACCAGTCTTCAAGTGTCTTGGATTCAAGGCCTTTCATGTTCCAATTTGTCCTCCTTTAGACATT
The DNA here is from genome assembly GCF_037893015.1 of Macrotis lagotis. Taxonomy (NCBI): domain Eukaryota; kingdom Metazoa; phylum Chordata; class Mammalia; order Peramelemorphia; family Peramelidae; genus Macrotis; species Macrotis lagotis. The sequence goes on from NC_133658.1 coordinate 294,557,108, forward strand.
CTCTAGTTTCAATGTTCTTCCTAAGCTATAGTATCCCAAGATGAATACAGTACTCCAGATGATGTTTGATGAAGGCAGGGGATAGGTATCAATCAATAAACAGCATTTATTAAGCCTCTATCATGCTGGGCATGCATATATATATATATTATATGCATATATATATATATATATATATATATATATATATATATATATTACAAAGAAACAAGCTCCCTACTCCCCAAGTCCTTCCATTCTAATGGGTAAAACAGTAAATACATATAAACATATATACAGCATAAGTATAAAGTAAATAAATGCAAATAAATATAAACACACAGTATTCTTGGAGAGAGGACACTCAAAGTTGGGGATCAAGCAAGGCTTTGTGTAGATGGCTCTGCATCCTAAGAAATGAGATGGCCTCTATGATGTAAAGATAAGAAAAGACAACACTTCAGACATAGGCAATGACCACTGCCATGACCCACAGTTAGGAGTATTACATGGAGTATTTTGTGTGTGAGGAATAACAATGATGTTAATGGATTAAATGGATGGAACTAGAGTACTACTCATTGGTAGTTAAAAATAGAGGAAACACAGCCAAAATGTAAGCTTGAGCTGAGGGTAATAGAGAAAGAGAATCCCTCATAGGTACCCCTAAAACCCTGATATAGGTAATCCCCTCGTGTACACACTGTGTGTGTGTGTATGTTTATGTGTGTTTATGTGTACATTTGTTCATGTGCCTATTTGACAGTCATCTGCATAGAGATGATTGTTATTTAAGTTATGTATAAAGAGAAGCTAATGAAGTTACCAACTGAGAGTGGGTAGAGCAAGAAGAGAAGAGGGCTTAGGAGAGAACCTTGGGGAACACTCAGAATCAGAGGATGTGAAATGTAACATAAAACAGATGTGTAGGAGGAGAACGAAGAGGGAGTAGAACAACAAAATCCCAGATAGAAGAGAATATGTAGTAGGTGTTAAATGCAGTAGATAGGTGAAGAAGTGTAGGGTAATAGACTATCAGATTTGTCAATTAAGTGATCGCTGGTAACTTTGGTAAGGCAGTTTCAGTTGAATATGAGTCTGGAAGCCATATTTTAAAGAGCTGAGGATTAAGTGAGAGGAGAGGATGTGGAAATGGTGAGTAGAGACTTGGTGGGAAAAGGGAAGTGAGATCAAATATGGCAGCTTGAAGGAATGGTAGGGGCTAGTGAAGGGTTGTGGTTTTTTTTTAAGATGGGAGAGTTTGGGGAATGTTTGAAGGCAGTAGGGAAGAAATCACTATTAGAGTAAAATTGAATATTAAATATAAATAGGAAATAATTGAAGTTTTTAATTGGCTGAAGAAGATAAAAAAGATGGGATTAGAAGAACATGTAGAGAAGTTGACTTTGGCAAGGAGAATGGTCACTTCTGAGGCAGTGAGGAATAGGAAGTGATATAAAGGGGTTTTAAGATGAAGGAAATGGGTAATGAAGACTCATATTAAATAGTCTAAATTTTCTCAGTAAAGTCTAAGACTTTATGCTCAATTGAGTAGAGCATGCAAGAAATATGAGGGAGAGAAGAGAAGGTTGAGGGAGAGAAGAGGATTTTGTGGACAGCAAGACAGGGAATCAATTAGGAAGGAATAAAAGGACTATTTTTTTGAGGATCTTGAGGATTTTGAGGATCAATATGAGAATCAAGTTGAGGGTGGATAGAATGAATCTATAATATATATATATATGTATATATACATATATATATATATATATATACATATATATGTATATCCAGTTAGTACTTCTACTATGTTTAGTAGCTCATGAGTAGGAGTGTCAGAGGCAGAAGATGGGAGAAACTGAGTGGGTAACTGAAAGGGGGCAAGGGATTCAAGATAAGAAGACTATAGAGTTTAAAAGGTTAATTATTGGGATGAGGCTAGAGTGGGAGGAAGATGAAGTCAGAGTAGTGACAATGACTTGAGAAAGTGGTTTGATAGGTAGAAATGAATGGTGGTTCTCAATGTTTCTGAGGGTTGGTGTATATGGAAATATGGACTGGTAGGCAGGTAGGGTAGTCATATAGAGAAATGCAAGGGTATGCTGGCAAATATTTACCAAAAAGTTCTCTGGGGGTGGGGTGGGGAGGGAGTACCTAAAACATTTTTAAGCTAAATATGCATTATTATAATTTTCCATCATTTTCTTAATTCTAGACAATCAACAAAACAATAACTCGAGCTCTGATTTATAGTTCAAATTCTCACTCTGAATATTTAGTGATTGACAAGATGATTTGAGTTGGCTCCAGCATACCCCTGGGGAATATCAAAGTTTATAATTAGGAAAGTAGAATATCTATCTGTAGGTAATGGTGAGGTCTGTGTGACCATTCATATGTGTGGCTATGGTAGAAAGAGATTTAAAGAGGCTAAGGAATTGGGAGATTAAGCAGTTTGAGATAGCACTGTGTGATTATTAAATTCCACTTGTATGAGGCCAGTAGTTGGTGAATCAAATGCTGATCTCCCTGAAAAAGGAAAAATGACCTGGGGATTGGTATACTATAGTCTCCACATTTGGATGGGACTGAACATTTTGGGTGAATGGACTTCAAATAAAGAAAGATTGTTGAACAGTGGAGATAAAAGAAGAGCCTAGAAATGGAAGTGGAGAACAAGGAGTACTTCAACTCCACTAGCATGACTGTCCAGGATGTGAGGGAAGGAATTTCAAGTGGGGATAGGATAGTGTGTTATACAGTGTTATTGGGGAATCAGGTCTCAGTGAGAGTTAATAGATGCAAAAAGTGTGAGAGATAAAGGTGTGTTTCTTTATTATGGAATGGGAAAGATTCAGAGAGCCTAGTGAAAGGGGTAGGCAGGGTCATAGGCAGGATAAGATTAAGAATGAGATATTGAGACTTGCAATTAAGCATAATCTGATCTTTTTTGTTGTTTAGTCTTCAGTTGTCCTCATATGAGTTTTCTTGGCTAAAATACTGGAGTGGACTATCATTTTCTTCTCCATTGGATTAAAGCTAACAGAAGTTAAGTGACTTGCTCAGGGTTACACAGCCTACAAAGTATCTGAGACCACATTTGAATTCAGGTCTTTCTGACCCCAGTTGTCTCCAGTTTGCTCAATTTGCTTCTATGTGGACAGTAGTTGATTTATAAGGGGATATGGAAATAAAAAGGAGGAGATAAAGGAGTAGCAGTGATTGGCAGATAAATGGCTAAGCTAGTTTTCTCTAATTATCACTACAATAAACACTAGTCTGGGTCTGGGTCTAGATCTGGGTGTGGACTGTTTTGTGGATGTAGTGGTCCTGTCTTCTTTAATTTGGCCAAGCTTAGGTTGCTCCCACTTCTCTTTCTGAATGAATAGGTGAGGAGGTGGGGTGGTGAGCTTTGATTCTATTGTCAGATAGGATTGGATCTGGGTTCAAATGCAATTTGCACTTGCAGCTGCCCTTCACCTAGAAGGTTATTGCCCTATTCTTGGAAGCTATGCCCCTCTTAATTCAACCCAAGATCACAATTCTTTTTGATGTCACATTATGAGGATGATACATCAGTCCTTTAAGACCCACAGATCCTTTTCAGAATAATTGTTATGAACTCACACATCTCTCATCCTAAACTTGTGAAGTTGACTGTTTTGTCCTCAAGAGTAAGATTCTACATTTGTCCCTATTGAATTTCATATTATGATATTCATCCTGATGCTCTTGTCTTCTGGATATTCTTTCATCTACTGTGATATCATCTCTCCTAGCTTTGTGTCATTGAAAATCTAAGGCGTGTTCTACCTGTCTTTATCCAAGTCAATAATAAAAATGTCAAACAGCACAGGGCTAAACAGTGCAGTAGGATACTCCACTGGAGACTTCCTTCCATTCACAGAACCATTCAAAATTACTTTGAGTCCAGTCATTTGAGGAGCTCTTAATTTATCTGATCATGTTATCATCTAATCCCTATCACTCCATCTTCCCCACAAGAATAGTATGAGATATTTAAAATAATGATAAACTATAAACACAGCATTCCCCTCTTCTACTAGTTTAGTAAGTCCATTATAAAAAGAAAATAATTTTAAGTCTAGCATTATTTGTTCTTGATGAAGTCATGCTGGCCTTTTGTAATCACAGTTTCCTTTTCCAGATACTCACCACTCATCTCTTTAATGATGTGTTCTAGAATTTTGCTAGTAATTTAAGTCAAACTCACTAGTTTATATTTTGAAAACTGTTCTCTTTTTTGAAAATTGTGACATTTACCCTTCTCCTTTCTTATGGTACCTCTCATTTTTTTTTCTCACAATCTTAATATCGCTGTATTTTGAAGTCTTCTTTATGAAAGTAGGAGTTTGGGAGAGAGCCTCACAGTCATTTTGACTTTTATCTTTCCAGTAGAACAAATCTAGATAAGAGAGTGAGGTGAATGACTTTGTATAGCTCTTCCAACTTAAATCTAATTCACATACCTCAGGATATCATTGGTCTTCTTTGAGACAACAAAATCTATAAGTAGCAGTAATTACCCTCTTGTCAGTTTGAGTTGAACAATACTTTTTCCTTCTTCTTCTTCTTCTTCTTCTAATTCTTCTTCTGCTTTTGCTTCTTTCTTTTTCTTTCTCTCTCTCTTCTTTCTCTTTTTCTTTTCTTTTTCTTTCTTCTTTCTCTCTTCCTCCTTTTCTTCTCCTTTCCCTCCTCCTCTTCCTTCTTCCCTTTCTCCTCTTTCTCCTCCTTCTTCACCTTCCTTTATTATATGTAATCTCTCTGTCCATGTGGAGAATGCATATCAGTGCTCTATCCCAAGGAATATAATTTTGATTGCTTATATTTTATAGTATATATCTTGGAAATTGGGGGCTAGATTTTTTAAATTTCCAATTTATTTAGCATTTCTTTCAAAAAAGCACAATTTTATTTATAATTTCTTGAAATATAGCTCTGAAAAAAAGTTTAAAAAAACTCACTGTGATTTGAATGAACTACTTTTCTAATCTTTAATCCTAAATCACTCTGACTTTCATTAATTGGTCGATAATAGGTGTCAGTCCAAGTCTCTCTTTCTTAGTGTTTGAGTTTTGATGGCTCAGAGTGAGTACAAAATAGAAATTGTCTTCTATTCTGATCTTCCCCTCCTATTTTGATTCTTTTATAATGGCAAACTGGTCATCTTTTGTCTCAGTTGTCTTATTCGTTGAATGGACTTTGAAAATACTTTAGTTTAAAAAGATCAAAGTTATATCCTGGACCATGGTCAGTCATCTTGATGACTGGAGGAGAGAATAAGGTAGATGACCTTGTATAGGTCTGTCTCATAATAATGAAATATTTGCTCCAAAAACCTGGGGCACTGCCAAAAATACAAATCCATTCAGTGAGAAGAGTGGACATACAAAGGGATCATGCAGTGGGCTGCACACCTAGAAAATTTATGTTTATAGCCATACAAAGGTCGGTTTATTTGGATGCTACAGGTTCACTAAGGTCTTGAGTAATGATTTCAATCTGTTCTCCTTGGGTCATATCTCTTTCCTGGGAACTGTCTTTGTCAAGTCTACACCTAGGTGTTACACCATGCTTCTTTTCCTTCTGCATTCTTTTTCTTATTCTTCTCTTCTGGATAAGTCACTACTACTCCAAAGTGGAGGGGGTGTTGGTGCATGTTCTTCTGTTTGCAGATGATTGTGCACTGAATGCAGCCTCTGAAGTTGAGATGTAGCAAAGTATGAATTGATTCTCTGCTACTTATGCTAATTTTGATTTAATAATGAACACCAAGAAAACACAGGTGTTCTATCATCCAGCACCACACAATCCATATGTGGAACCATCAATTACAGCAAATGGAGAAGTTTTGAGTACTGTGGACAAGTTCACTTACTTTGGCAGTAACCTTTCCAAGGAGGTACATATTGACAGAAGTAGACACATGCATTGCCAGAGCTAGCTCAGTATTTGGAAGTCTTTGAAAGAAAAACATGGGAGGGGCAGCTAGGTAGAACAGTGGATAGAACACTGGTCCTGGAGTCAAGAGGACCTGAGTTCAAATCCGACCTCAGGCACTTAATAATTACCTAGCTGTGTGACCTTGGGCAAGTCACTGAACCCCTTTGCCTTACCAAAAAAAAAGTATGGGAAAGAAGAGGTATTAGACTTACTACCAAAGTACAGGTCTATAGAGTCATTGTGCTGACCTCATTGCTATATGTCTGTGAAATTTGGACAGAATACCAACGCTGTTCCAGGAAACAGAATTATTTCTATTTAAATTATCTTAGGAAGACCAGACACTGAGGTCCTTTCTCGAGCTAAACTGCCTAGCATTCCAACACTACTACAGAGAGTGTAACTACAATGGGTTGGACACATTATTAGAATGCCAGACATATACTTGCCAAAAAAAAAATGCAATATAGTGCACACAGGCTAAGTGCTCACAAGGGGATTAGAAAAAGCAATACTGAGATACCCTGAAGGTCTCATTGAAGAACTTTAGAACTGATTATACATGGGAGCATAGGAGACACTGGCACAGGACCACCCAGCATGGCATGTCCTCATTACTGAGAGGGCTGCACTCTATGAGGGAGGCCAAATTGAAGCAACTCAAAGGAAACATGAAGTTCATAAGTTTAGAGTACCCACCCCAGGTGTTTACATGGACAATTTGTGCCCAATCTGTGGTAGAGCATTCCGAGCTTGTATTGGTCAACAGTCACAGTAAGACATACTGTAATTTGTCTTAAACTTACTGATGCCATTTTGGTTGGTCAAGAACCAACCAACTGTTATGGTGACTAGAAAGCATCTTACTGGTAAAGACAGTCTAATTACTCTTTAACCATAGTCAAAGTCAATAAGCCATTATACTGAACTAACAAAAACAGGAAAAGTCCCTAGGCTAAAATTAAGACTTTCCTTTTAGCTCCTATATGAAGGGCTTAGATTTCAGTTCTTTATCACAGACAGCTATTTGTTATTTGCTATATTATTTGTTAAGGTTATGATTTCCCAAGATTCTCTCTGGCTTGATATATAGATGATTTTGACCCAGAAAAAAAAGATAAGTGGAAGACAAGAGATCATAGTTCTCTATTCACCAAAGTTTAATTCTTGTTTTTAATTATCTGTAGCTTTTAGTGGAAAAAAAACGATCCTTTTTGGTGCTTTGGTGCTATATTTTGGTCTGTGGAAAATCCCATTGTCTTTCATATTTATTATTTAGAATAATAATAGAAATTAGTAGTCATATAATGCTATAAATACTAATATCTCTATGTTACAGAGGAGGCAACTGAAGGACAGAAAGGTTTAAATGCTTGAGGTGGAAATCCTGTAGTACAGGTATTCCCACCTCCATTAACAACACTTTATCACTATGCCATAAAGTACTTTCTAGTGTGCCATTGTATTGATTATACCACATGCATCTTTCATTCATTCAATATTTGGAACACTACATTGCATTGAGCAAGAGACTTGGAGTCAAGAATTGGATTAAATTGTTCTCAGTTTCCTCATCTGTAAAACAGGCATAAAAAATAGCACTTCCTTTGCTATTCATATACATATATACATATAAATTAAAGAATTCATATATAAAAAGTGTCAGCTATTATTATTATTATCCAGCTATTCCCCAGTTGCTGAACATTATAAATTGTTTCCAGGTTGGGTTTTGGGTTGTTTTTCTTTTAAAATGATAGATAAAACAGCTGTGAACATTTTTATGCAGCTATGTCTTTCTTTTAATGACATCCTTAGGGTATAGTCCTAGGAGAAGGCAAAAAATTGGATCACTTTTGCAGCTCTGACATCTATTTATGCCAGTCTACAGTTATGCAATAATGTAGCTGAGTCTGCCTTCCATACAACCCTGATAACATTGAATAAGAGCATTTAAAATGGTTTAAAGGAGGGGAAGGTATAATGTAAAACTGTTTTAATTTGCATTTCTAAGATTACTAGAAACCCTGTATAATTTTTAAACTACGTGTAATTTTTCAAGTAGCTATTATGAATTTATTTTTCCTCCTTCAAACATTGTCTTTTTATAATCTTTGGAAATGTGTTTATTCATTCTTTATTGGGGAATGGATTTAGTTTAGATTTAGTTTAAGAGTCTTTATGGACTCTGGATGTCATATTTAAAGCAGTCATTTTACCACAAAGATTTTCCCCAAGCTTCTTATTTTTCTCTTTATTTTGGGAACATTGCTTTTTATAATGCAAAAATTGCCCCCCCTCCCTCTTTTTGGGGCATAATTTTATACCCCAGACTTATACCCCACGATTTTTTCCATTTTTGGTCATTAGAAGTGTAGTGTAAAGAACACTGAGTTTGGAGGTAAGGGTTTGGGTTCTGGCAAGGTATTTCCCCTCTGTGGTTCTTAGTTTTCCCATTTGTGAAATGAAAGGGCTAGATAAGATGATCTACAAAGGCCCTTTTTAGTTCTAAATTTGAGAATACACTAGAGCAGACTGAATTCTCATTTTCTTCTTTGTTACCTTCCTTCTCTTAGAATTCTGCCTTATGGTTCTTACAGCATCAGTGGAACTGGAAGCAAATCATTAGAGGCATTCCATGTCTACAATCTCTCTGTTGCTATTTTTAAATGATTGATACTGGGAAAAACAATTGTCTAAATACTTAACCATTCCAAAGTAAACTAACCCAAGTGTTATTTTTGCAGTAGGTGGCAGATCCCCATGACCTCCTTTCTCTTCACCTTCCTCCTCCCCTCTGACTTTCCCTTACCATCAGCCTCCAAGTGTTGTCAATCTAATTCATTCTATCTAATATTTATGAAGCACTTACTATGTGCAAGGCCCTATGCTTGGTACTGTGAATGCAAACAGAAAATGAAAAATAGCCTGAACCATTACAAGATATCATTGTACAGAAGGAAACACATTGGCTCTGGCAATCAGAGGATTTATGCCAAATTCCTGATGCTGTCACTTATTACTTATATGACTGGTCAAATCATTTCCTCTTTCTGGGCCCCACTTTACTCATCCATAAAATGAAAGAGTTAGACTAGATGACATCTAAAGTCCCTTCCAACTCTAAAATAGTGCTATTCTCTTTTAAAAAATTTCTTTTTCTATTGATATATTTTGTTTTTATATAACAAACATTAACGGATTACCCCCACACAGAGAGGTCTCTTGTAACAAAATAGAACAATTAAGCCAAAATAACAATATAGAGACCTCATTTGAAAGTATATGTGATATATCTCCCCTAACTTCTCTTTTTTTTTAAAGAAATTATTAACAGAAATTTCTTTTCTTTCCCTTCTACCTCCACCCTCACCCCATTTAGGGGGAAGGAGAAAAAACATAAATTCCTTATAATAGTCAAGCAAAACAAATTTCTTCATTGGCATATTTGTGTGTTTATTTGTGTAAATATGCATATATATGCATATTTATATGTCATTCTACACCTTAAATATATTTCTTCTCTGTTAGGATTGGATCATATGCTTCAACATTGGTTACTTAGAAACATAGATGGTTACTATATTGATCATAGTTCTTAGACCTTTCAAAGTTCATTGTTTCAAAGTGTTAGCATTATGATCTAAATTTTTATCATGGTTTTGCTCATTTCATTCGTCAAAATTGATCATTTTTATAATATTAATTGTGTAAATTGTTCTGACTTTCCTTCAGTCCTCATCAGTTCATGTAAATTCTTACACATCTCTTTGAAATCATTTATTTCCTTACTTCTTACAGCATAATATTATATTCTATAGTATTTGTATACCACAATTTGTTTTTTTATTCATAGCCCAATTCTGTGATTTTCCTGGAGAATATAACATAATAGCTTGAGGAGAAAAGAATAAAATAAAGGGGTCAAGAAAGTCTTCTGGTGAGAGAGGACACAGAAGCTGAGCCTCATAGGACCTGAGGGATCCTGGGAGGTAGAGATGAGAAGAGAATGCATTCAAGACTCAGGAGCCCATAAAAAGGAAGGCGGTACAGCTAATAGCAGTTAGATCAGTTTAGCTGGAATGTACACTAAGACTGGAAAGGTAGGCTGGACCAAGATTGTTAAGAGTTCAAAATGCAAAACAGAGGTACTTATAGTTTATCCTAAAATTAATAGGGAGCTGTTAAAGGTTATTGAGCAGGAAGAGAGGTAAAGTTAGACTTATGCTTTAGGAAAATTCTTTTGGTAAGAATATGGAGACAGGGGAGAAACTGGAGACTTGTAATAAAATTAGGAGGCCATTGCAAAAGCACAAATGAGAAGTGATGAATGCCTGAGCTAAGGTGAGGGCCATGTTGGGAAAGAGCCCAGAGTTGGTATGGAGGTGGAATCCGTGGAGGTGGTAACTGATTGGCTATGGGGGCATGTGGCTGTGACATGCTGGTCACCTCAATGAGTTGAGTAGTTTTAAAAAATTGATTTTTTGGGGGGAAATTTTTTATTTTTATATCATTTAGTTTTCCCCCATATCTTTTCCCTTCCCAGAGAGTGATCCTTTATTGATAAAGAATTAAAAAGAAAAAGAGGAAACCATACCTTCCACTCCCACCCCTTGTAGAACCAATCAATACATTGAACAAGCTGACATTTCAAGCAACATTCCCATTCCTTTACAAAGTAGCAATTGGAAGTGTCATCTCATATTTGGGATCCTGCTTGTCTTTGGTAATTTAGCTACACATTTTTCTTCACTTCATGGGTGCCATTCCCTTTTTGTGTTTTTTTCCTACCTCTTCTTGTTTTGGGGATAATGAAGAAGCTCCCCATTTTATGTTTTTTGAGGCAATGGGATTAAGTGACTTGCCCAATATCACACAGATAGTAATTATCAATTGTCTGAGTCATTTTTGAACACAGGTCCTCCTGACCCCAATTCTGGAGCTCTATGCACTGGACCACGTAGCTGCCCCTCCCTATTATTTTTAGTAACTAATACAACACCCTTCTATTTGGTGTTTATAGCTTTTCATAAACTTGTTTCAACTTATCTAGTTCCTGTTCAAGATTTACTTGAACTCTTCTCAGCATCACCAGTACTCCCCAGAGTAGACTGAATTGCTTATCAAGTTTCTCCACCTCTGGGAACTTGTAGATTTCTGAGGTATAATGCTTACCCTAAAAATCAGAATTTGATTTATTGTTTTATTGACTGTCTAAACTTAAGAAAGTGTTAATAATTCAGATTAAACTTAAACCAGAACTTGTTTGTTAAACATTTACCAGCACACTCTTACATTATTTTATAAATATTGCTTGAGCTCAGCAGGAGGACAGTAGAAGACTTAGGGAATAGAGCCACCACCAGACCTGAGGTCTATTCACTATAGGATGATGATGATGATGATGATGATGATGATGATGATGATGACTGTAACTGGAATTTATATAGCACATTAAAGTTTTCAAAATGCTTTACTTCCATTATTTCATTTTGAGCCTCCCAACATCTTTGCTCAGAGGTAATGTTATTTAACAGCATCATATTACATATCGGAAAACTGAGGTCAAGAGAGGGAAGTGACTTCTCCAAGGTCACAAAGCTAATTGAAAGTAGCACTGGGGCTGGAGCCCAGATCTCTTGGTTTTGTGCTTCCCCTGCCCTCCCCATCCATGGGCCTTCTCATTCTGATTCTGTCCTTGATAACCACAGCCACCTGTATAAATATGTTGGGGGGAAGGGAGGCAGTCAGAGGAAGGAAGGCCACCTATCCTTTTCATTTCTTCCAAAGGCCCTGATTGTAGAGAATGTGGAAGTCAGGACATTTTGATAATGCAAGCCATCTGCTAGAGGGGGTGGAGGTGGGGTACATTTTGCTTGGATGGGTCTGCAACATTCCTGGAGCTAATTTATGGGCCAACTCCAAGGGCTGGAACAATCAGAAGAGGCTGGAAGTGTCAAGTCCAAGGGGAAATGAATGAAGGCTAAACAGCTGTGAGGGGGTTGGGTGGAGCTCCTCCAGCTGGTGACCTCAGATTGCAATCCCCCCTGGAGGGGAGAAGGCTATTTATAGAAAAGGAGGCTGGGTTCCGGACCACCCAGCCTGCTATGTGAGCCTGTCTTGGTACAGAGATTTCTGATGGGGCAACTCCCCCCCCCCCATGTCTCCTGATCACCCACTTCTTCTCTTGGAGTCTCAAGGGACTGCCTGTCTGCTCCAGAAGCCAGATGGGTCCTCCCCCCAGCAGGACAGAACACAATCTCACTGACTCCCAAGCATAAAGTTTTACAATGCAAAGGGACATTGAGGACACATCTAGTCCAATCCTCTTCTCTTACAGAGGAGGAACTGAATCCCAGAGATGGGAAATAAGTGATAAGATCATGGAATTCCTGGCTTTTCCCTGCCTGGTCCTTGAGACTCCTGCCTCTCTGTTCAAGGCTCTCTCCCTTCTCCCACACTGCACCAATGAAGTCTTTTCTAGGGGGTTAAAGGGAAAGTGATGCAGGGGAAAAAATAGCAAACAGGCCAAACTAAATTAAACTGACAAGCATTTATAAAGCACCTACTATTTTCCAGACACAGTGCTAGGCACCAGGAACACATATTCAAAAGAAAAATAGTCCCTATCTCTCTCCATTCCTCTTAACCTTAGCGCTTTTCTTCCCCTAATTGTTTCCAATCTATCCTGTGCATAGCATATTTGTAATTAGTCATTTGTATATTGTCTTCCCCGTTAGATTGTGAGTTTCAGGAGAACTGGGACTGTTTTTTTCACCTTTCTTTGTTACCCCTAATGCCTACCACAATCCTGGCATCACCTCTGTGATATCATGGTCTTCCACATCAATCAATCAATTGGGCACATAGTAGGGGCTAAATGAATGTTTGTTGACTGATTGACCAAAGGTACTTATATCTTATTGAGGAAACAACACACTCACATATAAATATATGCAAAATAAATGCAAACTAAATTTTGGAATGAGGTGGTTGCTTAGGGAACTAAAAAGGACCACATGGAAAAGTGAAACTTAAGCTGAATTTTAAAGAAACTGTGGCTTCTAAGAGGCAAAAGTGATGATGGGGGAGAAAGCCTTCAGGGAGAGAGCCAGTGGAAAGACACAGAGATAGGAGATGAAGTGTCATATGTAAAAGACAGCAAGAAAGTCAATTTGACTGGATGCATTTGAAGGGAGTAATGGATAATTAGGCTGAAAAAGTAGATTGGACCCAGATGACAAAGAATTCTATATGCCACACAGATAAGTTTGTATTTGATCCTAGAGGTAACAGGGAGCCACTGGGGTTTATTGAGTAGAGGAGTGACATAGTTGTAAAAATATTATTCTGGCAGCTATGTGTAGAATGTGTAGGAGAGCAGAAAGACGTGAGACAAAGATTAATTAGGAAGTTGTTGCAATAGTCCAAATGAGAGGCAATAAGTCTTGAAGTGGGATGGTAGTCATGGGAGTAGTGAGAAGGGGGCAGGTAAGTGAGATACTATGAAAGTAAAATCAACAAGACTGGGCAACTGATTGGACATAAGTAGAAGGAATGATAGATTACTCCTGGTAGAGTGAGAAGTGGAGAATGACCCTATAGTTTTAAACCTGGTTAAATGGAAGGGTGGTGGTACCCTCAAAAGGAACCAGAAAGTTTAGAAACAAGGATAGGACATAGGGAGTCTCTAGAACAGAGCTTGTTTTTTGAAAATCACTAGAGTTGGATATGATTTTTTAAAAAGTTCTTCTTTGCTTTCTCAATACTTCATCTATTAGAACAGCTGACAAAAACTTCCACCACCACAACCAACAACACTCTTCAGCATCTGCTGTTGCCAAGAATAGAGGCTAAAGGAAAGAGGACAGATCTAAGAGATAGGTTCATGGCCTGGTTTTGGAACTAAACTTAGTGTGACCTTGGGCCTTGCATTCCCCATCTGGTAGTGGAGAGGGTGAGCTTAGATAGCGTCAAAACCCCCTTCCATCACTGACCTTCTATGCTTGTGCTGATATCCCAGAAAAGATCTCATGCTAACTGGCCCAAGAAGCAGCTTTGGTTCTCAATGATTTTCCCAAGATTAAGTTGTTCTGCATCTGTGATGGCATGATAAGTCCATGGCATGAACCTGTACTAGAAGAAGTGATATAATTGTATGAGCATGTTAGCTGTAATAAAGTGAGGAAGGTACTTGGAGGAAGGAGACCAGGGCTTCAGACTTGACTTCACAATTTATTATCTGGGTAAGTAAGATAATCAATCAATCAATATTAACTAAGTGCCCACTATATGCCAGACACTATATTAAGTGCTGGGGAAGCAAAAAGAGACAAAAGACAATCCCTACTCTCAAGGAATTTATAATCTAATGGAGGAGTTTACAATCTAATGATAAGCTACTTATTCTCTCTGAGCCTCAGTTTCCTCATCTGTAAAATGGGGATAACAATATGTAAACTACCTACCTCACAGAGTTATTGCAAGAATCAAATAGAAGAACATAAATATAATTAGAGGTTGACACTGGTCCTGTGATTTCATTGGTTAGAGGAACTATTGGATAAGGAAACTCCCTCTACCAAATTTCCCCATAATTTATAGTCTTAGAGAATTGCCTATCCATTTCTATTTGAGTATGACATCTTTGATCTAAAGCCCTGAGAATTTAAGTGACTTTCCCAGGGTGTCACCGTCAGAGGCAGACCTTGAATCCAGATCTTCATGAATTAGAAGCTAACTCTCTACCACACCAGGCCATCTTATGTATTTACAATGTTACATGTCACATTATTATGAGAGTTGGTATCTACTCAACTGGTATGGTTTTCAGATACTAATTCTCATAATAATAAATAGGTTAGCCATAAGGTGATAAAAATTTTAGGTCACATAACTCATGAAAAATTCCTATGGCATACTCTGCCACTATCATAGTAAAGGTGGGCACATGGTAGAAATGTGACCCAACAGAATTAAGAATCATAGTTTTTAGATTGTTCGCAAATGTTAAATTTAACTGTTGCTAGTGAGAGATTTTGGTTTGGTGATTGATCAGAGTTGCCTACTAAAAGAACTGAAATATATTTATATAGATCTCTATACCTCCCTTCTTTAGAAGTGGATCACTATAGGTGGT
The DNA here is from genome assembly GCF_037893015.1 of Macrotis lagotis. Lineage (NCBI taxonomy): Eukaryota > Metazoa > Chordata > Mammalia > Peramelemorphia > Peramelidae > Macrotis > Macrotis lagotis. Next base: position 294,572,190 of record NC_133658.1, read on the forward strand.
GATCACACTCTGGTCTTTTAGATTTGGTAGGTTAGTTTTGTTGAACTGCCATTTTTCTCTTTCTTTTTATTCTTTGTTAGGGATGACACTTTAGGTGAGGGAGGAGGGAGGGATCTGGGAAAATAAGATGATGTAAAAACAAGACAAGAATAAAAATTAAAATGAAAACCCCACAAAACTTCACTACAAACAGAACCAGAATCACAGAATCTTATCTTGGGCAATTGCCAGTCATCTTGCCTCTGAACTTTGATGACTGGAGAAGAGTGAGGTTGATGACATTACATGTCTCTGTCTTGATTAAATCCAATTCACTTGCAAGTCAAGACATCCCCCTCCTGATGTCTTTGGTCTTCTTGGAAAACAAAGGCCTAACATCAAGCAAAACAAAATCAAACAGAATCTCAGAGTTGGAAGATACTTTTTTTTTTTTTAGATTTTTCAAGGCAATGGGGTTAAGTGCCTTGCCCAAGGCCACATGGCTAGGTAATTATTAAGTGTCTGAGGTCAGATTTGAACCTAGGTACTCCTGACTCCAAGGCTGTTGCTCTATTCACTGCGCCACCTAGCTGCCCCCTGGAAGGCACTTTAGAAATCAATTTGTCCTATCCATGTGGGCCAGGAATCCCCTCTATCACATCCCTAACAAGCCATCATGGAGCCTCTGATTCTTCCCTTCCCTAGTAACAGAGAATTCACTCCCAAGCATTCCATTCCACTTTTAATTAAGCAACTCTCAATGTTTGCAAGTTTTGTCTTATATTGAACTGAAATCTGCACAGGAAAAACTAATTGGATGAAGAATGAATATAAACATTAATTGAGCACTTATGAACTAGAAATTGGGGGCAAAATATAAAAATCCGAATAGTCCCTACTCTCAGGGAGCATACATTATAATGAAGATAACAGAGATATTGGGGAAGGTGGCCAAGAAGGAATGTTTTGCTCTAGGAAAATTTAGTTATATAAGTGGAGCCATAGGGTCATTGGTTAATACATACTTTTCCAGGATGTAATATTGATTTGATTACTGTTCCCAGAGCTAGTGATAAGGGATGGAGAGGTGGAGAGAAGGGTCACTTGTGGTAGTTTAGTAATGAATGTGGACCGAGGGCAGAACAGTGGTTTTGAATCTGGTTAGATATGGAAAACTCACCAGTCAAATACCAAGATGGGATCTAGAGAAGTCTGGAATGGATAGGTGAGGCATAAAGATGGCAAGAGAGGGACACCCTTTTCCCTTCTTGGATCTTTGGATTTCTTAGCTATAAAATAGGTATAATAAACCTGCATAGCAGGGTTGTTGTGAGAAAAATACTCAGTAAACATAAAGCCCTAGGGAAATGTGATTTATTATTCTGGGAACTTGAGAATGGGACCAAAGGAGACTTGCTTTTTTTCTTTTTCACTGCAGCAGATAAGAATTTGCTAGCTCAGTAGTTCAATCTTTGCTGCCTGCTTGGTTGGGGAGGTAGTGGGAGGACCATAATGCTAAAAAGAGAAATAGCAGCCATTTCTGTCATGTGTCTTGGAGACCCAGAATCCCTCTCCATGACTTCTGACAAACTGCCATCCAGTGCTTTCTTGAAAGCTTCCAGAATGTAAGTCCCTACTGAAATCATGCTCCTTTTGGACAGTTGTTATTTTAAGAATGTTTTTGCTTTCAAATCTAAACTTGCCTCTTTGCCACTTTGCCCCAATGCTCTGGGTCTGCCCTCTGAGAGAGAGAGGCAGAATAAATCTAAGACCTCTTTTATAAGACTTTCAAATACTTGAAGATAACCAGTCTATGCCCTCTGTTGAAAACAACTTTTGTGGTCTCCCTAAATAATCTTTTCTTCCTCAGGACCAAACATTCCTAGTTCCCTTAAATGAATCTTAGTTGGTATGAGAAGCCCTTTACCAACTTGGTAGCTCTCTTCTCTCTGCTCTACAGTACATGTGTTCTATCTTAAATGTGTCTAACCATATGCTACAGATACAGTCTGCTTAGGGGGTGCTTTCCTTTTGGATCCTTTATGCAGCCTATCATATAGATCACTTTGTAGGCTTGTATGTTGAGAATATAGACCACTAAAACTCCCAAATCTTTCCCTTCCCCATCTTTGCCTTGTGAAATTGGTTCTTTGAATTCAGATTATAAGTTGCCCAGATAAATAGGTATTCTTGGCTCATTAACACAAAGCAAGGATTGGCTAAATGACAGTGACACTTGCAGGAAGGTAGCTCTTTTGTCTTGGTTTGGAGGAGGGTTGACTTCCTCTAATTGGTATTTTAGTATATACCTTGATTTATGGAATCAGGCTTCTTTGGGCTGCAGGGAAACCTTGAGACTGGGCCGGCACTCAATAAGTATGAACCAAAAATTGGCACCATGTCCTGGTCCCATTGATCCCATGCTCTGTAACCTCATACAATGGTACAAACTCCCCAATATGAAAAAAAAAAGTGATTCTATCTAACAGTTCTGTGGGAAAAGTAAAATTCCCCTCTGACATTTAGAACCTGTATGACCTTGGACAAGTCACAATTTCCCTAGGCCTTAGATTTTTCATGTCTAAAAATGAGGGGGCTGTATATCCCTTCTAGATACCTGTTGCAGAAGTTGAACTGGATTGCCCCAGAGGTCCATGTGAGTATTGCCAATTCTGTGATTCTGTTCTATAAAACTCTAGACAGAAATGTCTACTATTTTCTTCAGTTCTATGGTCCTCCCATTATCCCCATTATTTGTTCCCGCTCCTCAACCAAGCAGGTAACAAAACCCAAGTTTCTTTTTCTTTTTTGTTTTTTGCTGGACTATGGGGTTAAGTGACTTGCCCAAGTTCATACAACTAGGTAGTTATTGTCTGAAGAAGGATTTGAACTCAGGTCCACCTGACTCCAGGGCCAATGCTCTATTCAATGTGCCATTGAGCTAGCAAAGTCCTATCCCCTCCTCCCAGACCCTCTCTAAAAGGTGATCTAGGCTCATAGGAAATGTTCAAGTCTGGGTCACCCAGATCTGAGGTTATAGGCAAGAACCATTGAAACAAGAAGAAAACATGGAGGTCAACAAGTTCTCTCAAACTCTTCATTTTACAGAGGGGCATACCAGGACCAGAAGAGATAGATGGCTTGCTCAAGGGGTAGAACTAAGGATCCTTTGGGCCTTTGGCTTTGGCTAGGGCTGGTGCCTCTTGCTGACCCTGGCTGGATCTTTATGATGGAGGAAACTCCCTCATAGAACTAGAAGCAGATGATTTATGTGCCTGAAGTGGGTTGATCTGATGGTTTGAACTGGGTCATTAAGACAAGAGGAAGAAGAAAGAAGAAGAAGGAAGAAGATGAAGGAAGGAAGAAGAATAAGGAAGAAGAAGGAAGAAGAAGAAGAAGAAGGAAGAAGAAGAAGAAAAAGAAGAAGGAAGGAGAAGAAGAAGGAAGAAGAAGAAGAAAAAGAAGAAGGAAGGAGAAGAAGAAGAAAGAAGAAGGAAGAAGAAGAAAAAGAAGAAAGAAGAAGGAAGAAGAAGGAAGAAGAAAAAGAAGAAGGAAGAAGAAGGAAAAGAAGAAAGAAGAAGGAAGAAGAAAAAGAAGAAGAAAAAAGAAGGAAGGAGAAGAAGAAGAAGAAAAAGAAGAAGGAAGAAGAAGGAGGAGGAGGAGGAAGAAAAAGAAGAAGAAGGAAGAAGAAGGAGGAGGAGGAGGAAGAAGGAATAAGAGGAAAAAGAAGAAAGAAGAAAGAAAGAGGAAGGAAGAAGAGAAAGAAAGAAAGAAAGAAAGAAAGAAGAAAAAGAAGGAAGAATTTCACTGATATGGCTCACAAATGAATATTCCTGAGCTCACCAGCATGCTGGCAGTTGAGTTCTCCTTAGATTGACATGCACATCCTTAGTCTTCATCTTCTGGCTTCATGCCCTTCATCATTGACATCTTAAGGACACTTAGTAGTTGTAGCTGATTCCATCATCCCTTCTCCCTCCCCCTGCACTTCAAGTTCAAGTAGTACTTAAGCTCCCCTGGGAATGAGGAGGTTGCACCATTGTTAGCTGGGACAACTGGAAGAGAATCAGACATAAATTCCAAAGATGGGATGTGGCATGGACTGCTGAATCTGGTTTGCTCTTGGTGGGACACTGTGTCTTTTCCTTACAGGATTAGAGTATCTCTGGCAGTCTCTTGAACTATGACATAGCTTTCACCAAGAAGTGCCTTCATTACTGGGATGAATCAATAATGTTTGGCAGAAATTTCTTCTCAGAAAGCTAGTGGCTTCCACAGCTTACATTTATCTGGAACCTCAGGGATAAGAGCCAGGCTTTTCTCATTTCACTTAGGCAAACCAACTAGGGAGAGTCTTTGTCTAAGACTGTCCCCCTTTCTCCTTCTTAGCACCTCTTCTCCATCAGTTGGACCCTTCCTCTCTCAGGCCTGGGCTCTTTACCCTTCCAAACCTTTCTGCTGGGTCTCTCTTCCCACGTCTACCCTGCCCAGAAGCTGGTGACATCAGCATTACACAGGGTTCTCAGGAACTGAGCTCATGTAGTTAGTGACAATGGAACAATTTGTAGACTCTCATGAAAGGAAACGGTTGGGGACCTAGCAAGGAAAGTCTAGAGACATTTGAAAAGGGGGATCCCAGACTATTCAAAAGGACCTCCCTCTAGGACTGGAATCTGTCATTTCCCCAGAGAATTATAAAGCAGTTGGCCCAGGACCTGGGGGGAGGTGATGTGGGTTTGAGGTGGGGAAGGGCATGGGCATTGACTCTTTCCCCTGGAGATGATAGGAGTAGTGGTATCAGAGCCTCTGAAAAATCTGTCCAGGAGCCTGTTTTGGCTTTCTGGGGATTTTTCTGGTTGGTCAGTCTTCTGGAAGTCATCTACCTCAAGAAAGATGGAAGATCCCCAGAACTTCTCTTATCTCTGGTTATACCTTCTAGCTTGAGTGTTTCAAAGTTGTTGGGCAACTTAGTGCACCAAGAGCACTAGAGGAGAAACTCAGGAGACAGGGCTTCTTCATGTTTAATAGCTGTGTTACTATAGGCACACCCCTTCTTTGGGGAAGCTTTACCTTGCGAAATACAGTATCCTTATCTAAAAAAATGTTCCAAGTACCACCAATTCTCCATTCACCCAGGTTTGCAACTCCTGGGTCATCCTCAGTTCCTCACTCTCAGTCACTCCCCATTTCCAGTCATTTTTCAGATCTTGTCTCCATGACCTCTTGCTTCCATGTCCTTATCTACAAGATCAGACCCTCTTTACTTCTATGAACTCTTGTAGTAACCTCTGAACTGGTCTCTCAGATCTCCTCTACACTCCATGCTCCATAGCTTTGATACATTCCTCCCCTTCACATATCCTTCATTCCCACCAAACAGACCTCTGCATCATTCCATTTGCTGTCTCACTGACTTTGCACTCACTGACTGTTCCCCATGCTTGGGATGTCCCCTACCTACTCACTTGTGTCCCTGAGAGTCTCTCCTTGCCCCACAAACCTCATCTCAAGCTTCAAATTCTACCAGAAGCTTTCCCTGATCCCTCCAAGCCCTCTTACACCTCTCCCCAGTGACTATATATTTATTTAGTTTCTACTTGTATTTATATGTGTTGTCTCCTGTGATAAAATGTAACATCCTTGAGGTTAGGGACTGGTTTCTTTTAAGTCTTTGTATCTTCAGCACCTAGCAAGTCCTTGACCTGTAGCAGGTGCTTAAATGCTTATTATTTGATGGAAGCAATGACCTTTAAGGTCTTATAGCTTTGTCTGTGCACCCAAGTCAGTTTGCCACTGTGGGCCTCAGTTTCCTTATCTGTAAATTGAGAGGGTTGAATTAGTTGACCTCTTACCTAAGACTATGGTTCATTTCTAATCTCTGGGCCCTGGTTTCCTTGTCTAAAAATAAAAACTTAAAACTTGGGGTCTTTCTGGTTCTTTCATTCCAAATTATTCTGATTCTAGCCTGTTAGTATGCCTGTCTCTAGATCTCAGGTCAACAGTGGTCAAGGTGGTTTGCAGAGGGTGAAGTCTAAAGGTGCATTCTGACTCCAGACCTAGGAAATTCTCTAGCCTGTCTGGGGCCATGAGACCATGTCCCTAAATGGCAATGCAACAAGCTGAAATAAAACAATTTCAGGTAACAATTAGCCAATGGGGTTTCCCCTTCTGCCTTCCCCCCGCTGCTTTTCCTCTAGTCTAGGAAACATGAGTTCACAGAGGCCAGAGAACAGCTGTTTTCCACTTTGCCTTACCCAAGACTGAGTAAAAGACATTGGACTGTGTAGACAATGTAAACAGCTGAGGGGTTCCACAGGAGGTGACCTTGGGGCTGAAAATATGTGGGCCTCCTTCTTTCCTGGAGGAATGGAGGGGCTTACAGATTGAACCGGATTTCTGAGACTGTTCTGTGGAACACTGGCTTCCTTCGTGGTGTGCACAGGGGCTGTGTAAGAACATTCCTATGATTGCAATATTTTCCCTTGTCAAATATGAAATATGAAATTATGTATGTACTCAAAGTACTTATTATGTGTGGTGATCTTTTTGGTATGAAAAGACTCAATTTCTTCTATATTCCTTTAAAATTTCCTTAACTTCCCCTTCCCCTCAATCTTGGGATAAAAATAGGATTTCAAGCTAGATGGAATTTAGGATTTCAAATAGGAATGATATTTAGAGCTAAGACAGATCTACACCCTCATATTAGATATTAAGGAACTAAAGTCTTAATGAGATCAAGTGACTTACCCAAGGTCACACAGTTTGTAAATAGCAGAACCCTGATTTTCAATTCTTGTCTGATGATGTAAAGTCTACATATTGTGGTCTATATGAGACCTACTTCTTTTTACCACTTAACATTGACTTTTCCCCCCTACCTCCTCCTCCAGTGCCTAGGACAATATATGGAGCTGTATGATCTATTTCAAGCCTGAAAGTGTTCCATGAGCTGTTTAGTTTGGGGAATGATGAATTGAAAGGATTAAGGGGAGTTGAGATACTAGTCATTGAGTACTCCAACTATAGAACAGAGCTGGGTGCTTCTCTCATGCAACTTATAGTTTAACTAGGAGACAAGACACTCAACTTAAGAACTAATTAGAACATAGGACACGTTAATTGGTATTAAAGGTCATAAGGTTGGTTTAGACAGTAAATACTATAGAATCTTAAGAAGGTAGAATCATTATGGGCTAGGCAGTCCAGCAAAGAGTTGGGCTAACTTTGAACCTTGAAGGATGGGTTGATTTGGCAAACATGAGCAGCCCCAATTTTTTCAGATGATGTCATAGAAGGTAATTCTAAACTGTGTCCTTGGGTGTCCCAGGAATAGACTCAGGGGTTAGAGGCAATATGGTTGTGATCCTGGGAGGCAGAGTTGAAGCTGTGACAATCTTTTTGGGTATGAGGGATGAGGCTAGGGATGTTACAGCTATAATAAAAGTAACCACCACAGCAACAACAGTGGCAACTACAAAAACAACTGATGTATATGGTACTTTTAGGTATGAAAAGTGCTTTTCATGTATTATGAATAATTTTTGGAAGAATTCCCATTTTACAGATAAGAAAGTTGAGACTAAGAAAGGTTAAGTGACGTGCTCAGGGTCATGCAGCTAATAAGTTCTCAGGTGGCATTTGAACCCAGGTCCTACTGACTTACTGGGCAACTAAGTGACACAGTAGATTAGAGTGCCAGGCCTGGAGTCAGAAAGACTTATCTTCTTGAGATCAACCTGATCTCAGATACTTCCTAGCTGTGAGACCCTAAGCAAATCATTTAACCCTACATATCTCAGTTTTCTCATCTGTAAAATGAGCCGGAGAAGGAAAGGCAAACTACTCCAACATCTCTGCCAAGAAAACTCCAAGTGACCCAACTGGAGCCAAAAAGAGTCATAAAAGACTGAAACAACTGAAAATACTATTTACCATTATGCTTTATGCAGAAGTAGAATGTAAGATTCTGGGGTCATGATAATATTTGTATGCCTAGTGTTCAAGCAGAGCATTTGTCCTGACCTATATCTGGCTACTAGATCCAGATGGTTCTGAAAGAAAAAAGTGAGGCTGATGATGTTGCACAGACCTCCCTCACTTAAATCCAATTCATTTTCATCTCATGGCATCATCTCCCTGATATAATGATCCTCTTTGAGAATGAAGGACACATAGCAACAATAACAACAACTTGAAGTATAGTGGACACAATAAATACATTTAGAATTGAACTCTATGGAACTGATTGGGAGGCCCTTGTGTGGGTAACAGTGTACACTGTCTATTGTCTTGGAGCATGAGGCTGATGGCTCAGCCTTCTGTGTTGCTAAAGACCCATTCTCGCCAATCAGAACTCTTGGCTGCTATTCACTTCAAGCCAGGCCATGAATTGTGTGGAAAGCTTTGCTTTCCAAAGCAATTTGTTTTGAGCAAGAAAGGCAGGGCAGAATCTGGAGTGTGAAGAGACCTGACCTGAGAATCAGGAAACCTGTCCTAGACCCTCACTGATTCATTGTGTTACCAGGGGCAGGTTTGTCTTCTGAAGAATGAGTAGGATGATCTCATGACCCTTCAAACTTTTAACAGTTCATTTTTCTGTGAAATCATCTTCAACTCAGAAGCAGAACCAGGCATCAAACCAGGGTCTGGCACCAATCATGCTGGAATCAAATTTCCCTTCCCTGGGTTGGGAGCAACATAAACACAGGGAAGAAACCACGTCTCTCTTTCTCTCCCACAAATTATAAGATTCCTAAACCATAGTTACCCTGCTTCATTCTCTAATCTAATCTGTCTCCAGCTCCACCACAGAGCTACTTCCATCGTCTCTCTCCTGGGACCTTAGGGACTATGGTAGGAGGAGTAGGAGGGGTGGGGGGAAATGGCAAGAAGCCAGCTCTTGGAGTTTGGTGAGCCAGCTCGCCTTCTTTTCACTAAAATTTATGATCAGATCATCCTGGATTGCTGAGAAGAAGCACTTAAACAACCCAAGTTACTGAGCAAAATTGATGGAACCAGGGGCCACTTTCAATTATATGGAGGCCAAAGTTCTCAACTATTAATTATCCAGGTCTTTTCATATTCTGCCTTTGAAACCCCTCCCTCTGCCCTAATAGTTCCTCTAAGTTCCCTATAGATATGTTACTTTTAGGGACAGAGGAATCTACCAATTGCCCTCTACCTCAAATCCTCTCATTGATCTCTTGGCTTCTATAGTGTCCAACCCTTTAGGCTGGACCTCAAAGCAATCTCTATTCTTGCTTCGTGATTTCCTTATCCTTCCATAGGAAAGAAAAGATAAAAAATAAAAAGGAAAACAATGTGAAGGGATTCAAACATGAATCCGAAGGCTAAAGAGTAGAAGAATATAACAAGGAGAAGGAGGGTAAAGGGGGAAAAACCCACCACTGAATTCTTGAAGCCATGTACTAGTATACTATATCTTTGCCTCCATATGTGGGCAGGATGAATCTTCGTGACTATGTTTCAAAAATGACTTATTTGAACTTAAGGTCAGGGGAAACCAGATGCACAGTAGCTAGAGTGCCAAACCTAGAATCAGGAAGATTCATCTTTCTGAGTTCAAATCCAGCTTCAGACATTTACTAACTTTGTGGCCCCAGACAAGTCACTTAATCCTTTTTGCCTCAGTTTCCCTATTTGTAAAATTATCTGAAAAGGGAAATGGCAAATCACTCCATCTTTGCCAATAAAACCTCAAAAAAGGTCTCAAAGAGTCAGACACGACAGAATAACAATACACACTGGATCAGCATTTAATTTTGAGTTCTTATCAATGTTTCTCTTTTACTAGACCAGCTGATTGATACATTTAGTCCAAGTAAAAGACATTTTAAATAAACATGGTAGCAAAATAAGTAATGAAAGGAATTCCTGCTACTCTGTACACAGTGGTACACCTCCCAGGGTCACTTGGATTCTCATACCACATTTTGGAGGGAACAGAGGCATATGGAACCAAAATGGCAAGAAATACCATTCAAGAATGCTTCAAGAAATGATAACCTGCACCTATAAACACTAGTAATAATAGTCAGAGGAAAGAGAAATGATTTAAGTGGTTGCAACTCCCACTAAAAATAAGCAATACAGCTCTGCATTGGCTTGACATAAATAATAGAGAGGTTTCTTCTTTTCCTGAGACTTGTATCAAAGACTTAGAAAGCCTCTCAAGACTTGTGGAATTCAGGGGCGGCTAGGTGGCGCAGTGGATAAAGCACTGGCCCTGGAGTCAGGAGTACTTGGGTTCAAATCTGGTCTTAGACACTTAATAATTACCTAGCTGTGTGGCCTTGGGCAAGCCACTTAACCCCGTTTGCCTTGCAAAAAAAAAAAGACTTGTGGAATTCATCAAATGCTACACATTTCTAGGGATTCATGTAGAAGCAAACTATACTCTCAGAATGAACATGAGTTGAAGTGTTGCAGAGATTGTCAAGTCCCGGGCAAGAAAAGAAAAATTTACTATTTTTATCTCTACTTGAAGTTAGGGGCTCAGAAAAAAAAAAGACAAATCTGGGATACAAAGAGCTGAAAAATGGATTTGAATTTCTTGTCCATGGCTTAAAATATCAGAAAAGATAGGGGCAGCTAGGTTGTAGAGTGGATAGAGCACCAGCCCTGGAGTCAGGAGTACCTGAGTTCAAATCCGTTCTCAGACACTTAATAATTACCTAGCTGTGTGGCCATGGGCAAGCCACTTAACCCCACTGCCTTGCAAAAAAAAAAAAATTAAAAAAAAAGAAATGATGGACTGTTAGCCAGGGTTAGAGTATAGCTAATACTAGCTAGAATTTTGTGAGTTTGCTCAAGATGACTTTCACAGGAAATGACATAGTCATAGCCTTTTATGCTACATTGTAACCAAGATGAGGAAATGTGGGCTAAGATGGATTTAAAAAAAATGGTTAAATGACTGAGCAGAGGCTCTAACAGATAGATGTTAACTTGGAGAGAGGTCTCCAGTAGAGTACCCAAGAAAATTCTGCCTATGACCTTCTGTGGTTCAATATTTTAATTGTTTTGAATTTAGGTTTGGCTTATTTGTTTTTCAAATTTACCTATGATTAAAAAAAAGGGGTGGTATATCTTTTCATTGGTTGACAGAATACAGGCCCAAAAAGTTGTTGATAGGCTAGGACTATGTGCTAAATCTAATAATATGGAATTCAATGGAGCAAAATGTAAAGTCTTATACTTGGCTGAAAAATTCAACTGCAGGAATGCAGGATAGAAGAACATGCAAACAAGAATTCACATAAAAAAAGACTAGGAAGACAAGGACCTGAATGGACAGTAACTGATATGTGTCAGGAGTATGTCATGGCAAACAAAAACATCCAACCGAATCTTAGGTTAATAACACTCATTTACATAGAGTTTTAAGATTTAAGAAGCACTTTGTTGTTTTTGAGTTGTTTTAGTTATGTCTAATTCTTTGTGATACCATTTGGGATTTTCTTGGCAAAGATAATGGTGTGCTTTGTCATTTCCTTCTCTAGTTCATTTTAACCTGAACCCTTATCCCATTTCTCTTTCCATTGTGTTGATTTGAGATGATAAAATTTCTATTATTTTTTGCCCTTAATAGACCATACCTGGAAAAATGTTTGGGATTCTAGACACCACATTTCAGAAATGATGTGAACAAGATGGGTCCTCCTGGTCACCTGCCTCTGGGTGTGCTCCAGTTTGTCCATGTTATTTCTGAAATCTTATCTATGCTATATGAGGATGGAGTAGGAAGTAAAGATGAGCTCTCATGGGAAAGAGGAAGCGAACTGGTTTTAATCAGTCAAAAATTTGTTCTCAGCATTATCATTGGGGAAAAACTCCAATAGAGAAGAGTCCAGTATTCCCACCAACTGCCCCTCAAAGGTCAGGCAAGCCAGCTTAGCTAAGGAGCAAGGGACCCTGAGGGAGAGACTAGAGAGAGCATGTACTCATAATGTTGAACCACCACCATCACTGTTAAGACATTGATAGAAATAGCCCAGGACCTAGAGCTCAAGAGCATTGACAATAGAACTTTTCAGTCTGGTGCCCATGGGTATCTCTCTCTCTGACTATGTAACCTGGGACCTGCTCCTGTTGAAGAACCAGAAAAGAAAATTTTTGCTACCAAAATTTTTGACTCTGTCAAAATATTCAATGGATATGAAAATATGGATTCATAAAATATGAGTTCATCAGTAGCAATGATGTTTTTTTAAAATATTTTTTAGGGTTTTTTTTTTGCAAGGCAATGGAGTTAAGTGGCTTGCCCAAGGCCACACAGCTAGGTAATTATTAAGTGTCTGGTACCCCTGACTCCAGGGCCAGTTCTTTATCCACTGTGGCACCTAGCCACCCCCTTTTTTAATTTTAAAGATTTTATTGGAGTTTTGAGTTTTACAATTTTTCTCCCAATCTTACTCCCCCCCACAGAAAGCAATCTGTCATTCTTTATTTTGTTTCCATGTTGTACATTGATCCAAATTGAGTGTTATGAGAGAGAAATCACATCCTTAAGGAGGAAACAAAAAGTTTAAGAGATAACAAGATCAGGCAATAAGATATCTGTTTTTTTCCTAAATTAAAGGGAATAGTCCTTGAAATTTGTTCAAACTCCACAGCTCTTTATCTGGGTACAGGATTCTCCATTGCAGACAGCCCAAAATTGTCCCTGGTTGTTGCACTGATGGAACGAGCAAGTCCATCAAGGTTGAACATCACCCCCATGTTGCTGATAGGTTGTACAGTGTTTTTCTGGTTCTGCTCATCTCACTCAGCATCAGTTCATGCAAATCCCTCCAGGCTTCCCTGAATTCCCATCCCTCCTGGTTTCTAATAGAACAATAGTGTTCCATGACATACATATACCACAATTTGCTAAGCCATTCCCCAATTGAATAACATTTACTTGATTTCTAATTCTTTGCTACCATAAACAGGGCTGCTATGAATATTTTTGTACTGGGTACAGACCCAGTAGTGGTATTGCTTGATCAAAGGGTATGTACATTTTTGTTGCCCTTTGGGCATAGTACCAAATTTCTTTCCATAAAGGTTGGATGAGTTCACAGAGTAGCAATGATGTTAAAGAGGAAGCAATGCTATCCACTTGGCTTTTGTACCCTAAGGATCATAGGACCTTACAAACTAATATGTTGTGGAAATGTTTTATTTGTGTAGTCTCATCCATCGGAATGCCAGCTCCTTGAGAGCAGGAACTGGTTCCTTTTCTGTTCATATCATTAGAGTTTAGCATGCTGCTTTGTCCATAAAAACAGTAAATAAATCTGTCTTTCCTCCTTCCCTCTCTCTCTTCTTTCCTTCCCTTCTTTTTCCCCTTAGTTCCTTCCTTCTTTTCCTACTGTTTGACTCCATGAGTAGAAATTGGAGAAAGGAGACTTTTAGATCAAAGCAAAGAAAAACTTCTTGATGATTAAAGGTGACTAAAGTTAGGATTAGGAGGCTAAAGTTTCTTCTCACTGGAGGTCTTTAAAGAGAGATTGAATGGCCAGGAAACTGGTGTTACAGAAGATAAAGTACTTGGCCTGGAGTTAGGAAGATCTGAGTTCAAATGTGACCTCAGACACTTACTAGTTAAGTGATCCAGGATTATGTGCCCTAGGCCAAAGGATCCCCATTCCCAATTAAAAGAATAGCTCTCTACCTCTAGTAGGTCAGTCAGTGAGGCGATAAAAATAATGATGATGATGATTAAAAAATACTACTATATTACAACAAAATTTTAGTAAAATAATATTTATTAATATTAAAAGCATTTAGTATAGCACCTGCCACATTTTGTTGAGTCATTTCAGTCATATCTGACTATGTGACCCACTTTGTGATTTTCTTGGCAAAGATCCTGGATTGGTTTGCTATTTTCCCTTTCCAGATCATTCTATAGTTGAAGAAACTGAGGCAGACAAACTGAGGGCTAGGTGACTTGCCCAGGATCACATAGCTAGTAAATGTCTGAGGTCACACTTTGATGATAGGTAATTGGTTGGTTCTAAGTGAAAAATTCATAGACCATCTGACCCCAAAGGTAAGAAAGGCTTAATTTTTAATTCACAGATTATTCAAACTGTTTACAAGTTACTACAAGTTAAGTTCTTTGGAGAAATAGCAAGATTGTGAGTTACTTAAAGGACAGGCTGATTAGTAGAATTAGTAGGAGTTAAGGTTAAAAAATCTAGAGGGTTTGAAAAGGAAAAAGGAAAGAAGAGAAGCTTAGATCAACATAGATCCAGTTGCACAGAGTTGGGGCCATATTGATAGTTACAAACTAGAAAAGGAGTAGTCAAGTTAAAAAGGAACAGGGAAAAAAGAAGAAGCTTAGTTGAGAGAAGGGAGAAAGAGAAAGCAGGGCAGGGAGACTGGGAGAGGAAAGAAGAGAAAAGGCACTTAGATCCACACAGATCCATCTATTGATCTAAGCTTTTCTTAGATCAACATGGATTCAGTCACATGGAACTGGGGTCATATTGCTCCAGCAGCATGTGGAGAGAGTAAGAAAGAGCTGAGCAGTTGGGTGGAAGCTCCTTCAAACCCCTTTCCAGTGGGCAGGAAAAGGATAGTGCCTGAGGAGTGGTTTAGCACCTGGCTCCAGGATTCTCCAATGCATATTCCACAAGGGCAGTCCCCAAGGTGTAGCTAAGACAGTATTCAATGCTCATGGGTGGCATTCTACTTACTACATGCTACACTTTCTCCTGCCCCAAAGGGCATGATTAAAAGTTCACTGTGATTTAGGAAATGGTGATGGCAAATAGTCAACACAGAATGGAGACTACCTTTCACAGTATAGAAAGCCTCAAAAGATTACAGCATTTTTTTTCTGTGCTCTGCTTCAACATTTCACCTCAGGAAAAAGTCTTCCTGATAATTAGAATGACAAAACTTGACCCTGGAAAATAGAGAGAAAGTACTAGTCCCTCCCACTTCCATTCTTTTTAGAGGTGGGGCACTATGGGTGTGAAATACTACTTATACTGTCAGTCTTGGTTGATACTGTGCTAGTTTTGCTAAAGTTTTTCTTTCCCTTCTCTTTAGGGGAGGGAGGCCCACTAAGACTAGGGAGTACTCTGAGTCAGTGGGGTGGGATGCTCCAGAGGCTGACCTTGCTTCTCTTCTTCTGGGACAGTTTACATTAACTTCCTTCTTGGCCTTCCTTCTAAAAATAGTTGAGGAAGAGGGTGGGGGTAGAGTGGGGGCTTTGGCTTAGAATAGTGCTGGCCTAAAATATCCAGTCTGGAGAAATTCAGGCCCAGGGCTGGGGGTTGTGGGGAGGCATTGGCCTTGGGAAGGCCCTTAATAACAGCTGGTAAGCTCAAGCTCCAGAAAGCATCTTCTATTTCTCTCCCAGGAATTCTAGATGAAATTCCCCCTTCCAGCTCACTTCTTGCAGATGAAGAAGTAAAGTAATGTAACTTTAAGTTAAGTAAAAGATGGGATGACAGGTAGTAAAGATAGAATGATAGGAACAACACTCATGCCAGGCATCGGGACCACTAAGTAGGTATGGTATAGGGAAGCAGGGGCAATGGAGATATACTCTCTTGCCTCCTGTCAACAAAGAGATAAAATCCATTCATAGGCTTTATCTCTTAAGTAGTTCACTAGTGCTGTTGGAAGAAAACTGGGGTCTTCAATCCATCTCCACTCCTGGAGAAATGCTCAAAGGCAGAAATGTTAGGTCTGTCATTATTCTGTATATTCTAGGATGAATCACTTCATTTATATGGGGCTGTTTCCTTATTTTTAAAAAGAAGAAATTAAAACATGTAAATGAAAGAACAACAACAAAATCCTCTGCTTGTATGAAATATTGTATATGATATCCTATGTCCATCTGAGTACTGAGTACTTTCCTCTTTTTCCCTTTCTCCTCTTTCTTTTCTCTCTCCCCACTTTCCACCCTCTCTATTCCCCCCTCTCTCTTGTCCTTTCCCTCATCCTACCTTGTTATAATGGATAGTTTATGGGTAGTGAAGGAAGGTGGATGTATTTGGATATGAAAGTTATCTGAAAACATAAGGTATCAATATCAATTTAAAACTTAAAAAATAAAACAAAGGGGCCAAACTAAGTGATTTCCAAGGTATTTTCCAGCTTTTGTAGTATGGTTATCCAGATATGATTCATATCTGATCACTGGACCCAGATGTCTCTGGAGGAGAAAATAAGGCTGGTGACTTAACACAACCCTCCTCATTCAAGTTCAATTCACTTCCTTGTCATGGCAGCACCTCCCTGATGTCATGGTCTTCTTTGAGAACAAGGGACAAAAAGTCACCATTAGACATTGTCATCATACAGACCCTCATGCTGAATTTGACATCAAATCAATTTTTAACAAATCCAACTGAAGTTACTCTCCATTTGAGGGAATGGATGAATGAGCTTGTAGTTCCCAAGGGTGGTGTAGATAGAATATTTAGGGCAGCTAGGTAGTACAATGGAAAGGGTACCTATCTTGGAGTCAGGAGGACCTAAGTTCAAATGTGACCTCAGTCACTTAACATTTACTAACTGTTTGACTTTGGGAAGTCATTTAATCCTGATTGCCTAAGATCCAGGGCCATCTCCAGTCATCCTGATCTGGCTATTGGACCCAGATGGTCTGAGGAAAAAATGAGACTGGTGACTTAGACAACACTCCCTCACTCAAATCCAATTCACTTACTTGTCATGATATAACCTCCTTAATGTCATCATCTTCTTCAAGAATGATGGACAGACATTATCATCAGTGTCATTATAAACATTAGAGGGTTTGACGATGAGGCAGAGAAATGTGGATTTGATGAGGCAAAAAATAGGTATGTATTTGAAAACTTGAGCAGAGAAATGAATGAACTGGGGCCTTGATTATTTTTTTTTATCAATCAAGCACAATTCAGGAAGAAGGCATCATTATCATTATCATCAAAAGCAATTATATAAAACACTTTGCACCCATCTGACTTGGTCTTCATAATGTCTCATGGAGTAGTTAGTTATCTCCATTTTTAGATGACTTAGGTCAATTAGTCAAGAGACTTTTAGGGGGTAGAGCTGAGTAAGAATGGGGTGTCCTTAGGTTTCATTCCCTTTTACAAGGATTCTGATCAATCTGAGCTCAAGAAGTCCAGTGGGTGATGGATGAATGGATGGATGATTATTGTTGCATTGGCAAGTAATTGGAAATTAAGGAAGATTTTGTAAACAAATCATAAAATGGGGTATATGTAAGAAGTGCCTCCACTGGGTATGTAATGGTACCCATACCTGATGTCATCTCTAGATCGTGAGTGATAGAATTGAGAGGTTTATTTATTAGGGCAGTACTGGTGAGAGGATAGTTACTACATTCACATAGTCCTCTCACTCCCAATTTTGGGTCTGTTAAGGGTGAGAAATGGGAATTCAAGCTTGGAATAAAGAGCTCTTCTGGCTAGCTGCTTCCTACCTTGGCGGGGGAGGGGGAACGTTGGGGAGTGAACGATTCAGGGCAGGATTTGCACTCTCAGTATCAGGTAGCTGCAACATGGCTCCAAGAGTCTTGGGTTTGGAGGTGGGAGGCAGGGTGGGCTTTACTGCCTTCTCTCCTACTCACTGACTATGACCTTGAGCAAGAGGTAGCAAAGCATTTGGAAAGAATATTGCGTTTGGACCCAGAGGACCTGAGTTTGAATTCTGACTTCACCTGCACATTCTGTAAGGCCTGGGGCAAGTTGCTCAATATTTCTGGGCCTCAGGTTTTGTTGTTATTGTTGTTATTTACTTTGTAAAATGAGGTGTTGAAATAGATGATAGCTATAAAAGATACCCCCAAAATAAAAGGGGTCCTCACCAGCATTTTGATTTGTTGGAATAAATAGGTTAACCTTCCAAGTTTTGTCTTATTTAGGAAAAAACATTACCAAAGGTTTATTGCTATTTCTCAAAGTCTTGACCTTTGGCTAGCTTGCATGGGAGAACTTAGTCAGAAAACTAGAACCCCCAGTATTAGATATCTAACCTAGACTTAAATAGCTTTGTCCATGGGTGTGGGGGGAGGTTAGTCACTTTTGGCTTGTCAATCAAAGAAGAGTACTGCCTCCAATGTAAGATGGGGGTGGGGCAAGTTGCAGAAGAGGTGAAGGGAACTCAGGAAGGGGCAGAAAGAAGCCTCTGTTTTATAATTAAGGGAGATATCTCTAAGTACTCTTTTCAATTATTGATTAGGTATCTAAGTGAGAAGAACCTCACCCACTCCTCTATTCTCTGATCAAATCAAAAAGAGGCTTTCTAAAATAGGGGAATTTCTAGTCTGTTACTTTTTAGACATAACTAAGGTCCCTTTTAGCTTTTGATTTGACTATGATCTTGTTCTCCTCTGGAACTATGTAAAATAAGGGATATGGAATGGATGACCACTAAGAACCCTAGGTAAAATCTTATAATGTTTTGAAACCCCTCAGGGATGGCACCAGGGAAGAGTCTGGGACTGGACAGCCTGTGGTCTAGAACTGCTTCCTCTCAGTCACCACTTGACTGATATGGGATGGCTTGCCCCACCATGGTAGATAAAAGAGGTTCTATGTGATTTTAGAGGGTAAGACCAGAACCAATGAAAGAAAATTATGAGGGGAAATTTTCCTTCAATATAAAGAAAACATTTCTAGTAACCAGCCTGCTCATCAATGGCACTGGCAGCTATGAGAGGGTGGAAGAGTTAGAGTAGAGATTGGATGGAGACTGTCAGTGATGCTGTGCAAAGAATTTCTACAGGGAGTCAGAGATTGTTCTGGAAGGCTTTTAAGATCACTAGATAAAGGGGGCTGCTAGGTGGTGTAGTGGACAAAGCACCAACCTTGGATTCAGGAGTACCTGGGTTCAAATCCAGTCTCAGACACTTAATAATTACCTAGCTGTGTGGCCTTGGGCAAGCCACTTAACCCCATTTGCCTTGCAAAAACCTAAAAAAAAAAGAAAAAGAAAAAAGATCTCTAGATAGGCCTCTGGATTCTGTTCAAGTTCCCTTCTAGTGTCTAGGGCCTCTGACATTCAATGTTCTAAGGGCCTCAACATTCTCAGTTCTAGTGTCCCTTCTGTGTCATTTGTTCCATGGTGTCTTCCAATGCCGGTGGTTTGTCTAAGGTCACTTCCAATTCTGACATTCTATGGTCTAAGGCCTTTTCCAGCTCTGAACATTCTACGTCGTATGTGATGCTAGGAAAATGTAGCCAGCTAAAGATTCAGGTGGAACATGAAAGAATTCATGCAAAAAACCCAGACTGTTACCCAGATAAAATTTTAGGGATAAAAGGGTTCAAGTTTGCTGTGGTTAGTGGAAACTAAGTGAAAGGTCAAAAGGTGAACCCTTAGTAAAAAGGAAGATGGAAGTATAAATGGAAGTGAATGCAAAGTTATTTATATAGGGAAGGAACAGCAGACTGGGTCTGAGCAGACTCCAGCAGTTGGTAATGGGGAAAGCAAGTCTTTTTATAGGGTTTGGAATATAGGAGGCAGGGTGGTATGGTTTCTATAGGGACTGGAAGCTGTTTGGGGTCTCCATGGAGGATGTATTTTGTTTGGGAGTCACCAAGGTGTGATTGGGAGTTGTTTGGAGTTTCTAGGGAGGTTAGGATTCATGTCCTCAGGAAAGGATAATCAATGAAGTTCTACTGAGCAAGAAAGAAACTCAGTCCTGGTTCCAACACTAAGGAAAAGAAAGAGTAAGGAAATTGGAAGTCACTGATCCCAAGGAAGATTAACAAGAGGAGCAATAAGGAAAGGTATAGGAGATTGAGAGATTTCCCAGGGGATCATGCTTCCCAAGAATGGACTACCTTACCTGGAAGACAACTGAGTTGAGGGTGAACTTTTAAGGATTATGTAGGGAAATTAGAGAAACTATAAAGGTGGGAGGGCAGATAGTTCAGAGATCAGAAATGAGGTAATGAGGGATAGGTTGATGAGGGGTAGTAGCTTCAAGGTTTAATCCTTTCAGGCTTTAGCAGGGTTCCATGTTTTGTTGATAGGGGTTTGAACTTGCCAGGGAGAAGCAAGGTGCTTTACTAAAAGTTCATTGACCTCATCTCCTTATGGGATGGAGGTAGAGACATATATTATCTTCACTAATATTAAATGTAACATACATAGTCAATGCAGAGGGAACAGATTGATTATAATACATTTTTTTCTGTCCAATGTTTCCTCTGCTTCATATGATCTCTTTCAGTTCTGTTGTTCTAGGTTCTAAGGAATTTTCTGACTAGTCTTCCATGTTCTAAAATAGTAGCAAGGTCTAACAATCTGTATTGTAGGGAACCTTCCAGTTCAGATATCTTCTGATTCCATGAACCACTAGGCTGGGCAGAGGGAGGCTATTATGTACTTTACTATCCAATTTTACTGGAAGCTATTAAGAGCAGCCCGGAGGAAAATCTAGGTCAATTTAAAACCAGTTCAACTGGTCTAATCCATAGATTTGCTGCCCCTTCTCCCCCAAGCATTAATCCCCCACCATGCAAACACATTCTTTAAAAGCCAGGAAGAGACTGAGTGATGTGGGGGTCCTTGATTTGCGTCACATTTGTTGGCAAACCTGCTAATGTGCCAGGCTTAATTAGAGCCTCCCTAATGGGTCTCCCTGTTGAGGGTGGAAATTATCCACCCTCTACTGCATTAGGGATTGAGAGGGAGGGAATGAATCACTGCTGGTTGCACAGTAACCAGCCCTAGTCCCACTTGCCTCCCTTAGGGCCCGGTGTGTTACTTTGCTGCATTTGATGGGAATGGTTTCAGCAAGGATGGTGATTCTCTAAGGTGTCAGCAAGGACCATCTGCAGTCCTATGGAAGTCAGCACCCTCTTTGCCAATCTGACTGTCCAATGTCATTTGCCTCTTGTTTCTCCCAACCCCAACATGAGTTGAGAATCCTCATCTGACTTGATTATAGCAATGGGCACAGTTTGGTGAGGCAGGAGCATTAAGGAGGACTCAGATCAAGGAGTATCCTGACTATCAAGGATTTGTCACCAGAGGAAAGGGCTCTCCTCTCTCTTGTGGCCCATGGTTTAAAAAGAGTTCCAGACATTCTGAATTAAATTAGCAGAAATTTGGTGATTTGTCTATCAGGTGAACTTGAAGACATGCCCAAAGCCTGTTCTTTTTCTGATAAAGAAGCAAGGACAGAGGCTTTGCAAGGACTCTCCTACCTTGCACAAACCTGGCTTTCTGAGTACCATGACTGCTTGTCTTCTTTTACAGCCTGCAGAGAGCTACCCTTGCCAAGGTGGGGCTGGCCTCAGATTAATCAAGGAACCCAGCAGGCATCTGGTTGCTATTTATAGTAGCTGCATCTCACTGTTTCCTGCAGCTCTGGTTTTATGGGCACTCATCAGAAAGGAATGGCATTTAGCTTTCTCTAATGCAGTGTATTACCGTTAACATAGCATAGCCAATTGGGATGTCCAGATCTCCTATTCAGCAAAAAACTGCTTCTCAGGGTTTGTGGCAGAATCCTAAGGAGACAATGTGCCAGAGAGGAAAGGACTTCCAGATTATTATCCTGGCTCTGCCTCTTAAACCCTGTTTCCCATAAGCTACAGGATCTATACAGTCAGTCAGTAAACATTTACTAAATTTACCAGACACCATGCTAAACTTTGGGAATCTAGATGTGATAGTTTATGTTCTAGGCTTCCAGGAGATGATAAATGGATTTTTAGAAAGGACTTTTTGTTGTTGTTTGGTCATTTCAGTCACTCTCTTGAGGTTTTCTTGGCAAAGATGCTGGAGTTGTTTGTCATTTCCTTCTCCAGTTCATTTTACATATGGAGAAACTGAGGCAGTTAAGTGACTTGCCCAGGGTCACACAGCTATTAAGTGACTGGGGCCAGAAGGCTTCAGGCTTGGCATTCTGTCCACTGTGACATTTAGCTGCCCAGAAGGGACTTTAGAATTTGTCTACTTCACATCCTTATTTTACAGCTGAGAAAAATGAGGCTTAGAGAAATTAAGTGATTTGACTAAGGTCACATAGGATGTAGGGTGGAATTTGAACCTAAGTCCTTTGACTTCAAATTCAGTATACCATTAAACCATACTGCCTTCATCATTCCATGTCTTAAAGTCTTTTTAAGAGTTAACATTCTGGGGCAGTTAGGTGGTGGGAGATGGATAGAGCATCGACCCTGGAGTCAACCTGAGTTCAAATCCAGTCTCAGACTCATAGTACTTACCTAGCTGTGTGACCTTAGGCAATCATTTAACCCTATTGCCTTGCAAAAACACACAACAAAAAAAGGAGTTAACATTCTATGTGCTATCCTTCCCAAAGGCAGAGCTGATGGTATCTGAATGCAGATTGAAGCATATTTTTTTTCTCTCACTTTATTTTTCTCTTTCTTTGGGATAAGGGGATGGGATTATATTTAACAGCATGACTATTGTAGTAATGTGGAAAAAATAAAATAAAATTCACAATGAAAACAATGTTAAGCCAAAAAACAGAGTTAACATTCTATGTTCTAAGACCTCTCTAGCTCTAATATGGTTTTAAGATCTCTTTCTATTCAGTCTATATTTTTAAGATAGTTTTCAGTTTAGCATTCTAAATTCTAAGTGCCTTCCAACTCTAACTTCTTATGAGCTTCCATGACTAAGGGTTTCCTCCATGGGTTCTCATCTCTTGTTCCATTTTAGAAACTACTCATAGAGATTCATTCCTGTGGAAGTGAGCATCCCACATGGAACTCTGTTCTCTGAGCATATGTTCTATGTAAAGAAAAATTAGGTACATTTCTGTGTGGGCCTGACAGTCACTTTTCTCTTTGTGGAGTAGGGTACTCAATTCAAAATGACTAAACATATTTTTTTGTTGTTGCTGTTTTGGTTGTGTCTGACTCTTTCTGACCCTATTTGAGATTCCAACCTGATGTTCAGCTGCATCACCTAGCTACCTATTTCTTCTATGCTCACTTGTGTAGGACCAAACAGAAACTTTTCTTCTTATAGGGCAGTGTGCTCAGATCTAATGTCTGAACATGTTTAGGTGCTTCTTACTGCTAACTGAGCCATCATGATGGTTTCCTGGTTTAGTTTTGGAGTCCTAGAACTTCCAGTGTTACCTCTAATTATTCTACCTGCTTGAATCCTTTTAGGGCTATTTACAGTCTTCCAGATATACTTTGCCCATTTGATAATTCTCTTCCCTTCTCTTGCAATGCCCTCCTCCACTCTTATTCAATTTTCCCTCATATTTCAAGATCTAGGTTACATGTAACTTCTTCCTTTTAATCTTTCTCAGTTCCCCTGTCCATAAATTATAATTCCCTCTTTCAGACTGTACAACCCATGAGCCATTTGGATATTTGTAATATCATTCATAGGCTATATTTGATCAATCATTTAATTAATTCACCTCTAAAAAGTTCCCAGATTTATTGAATTTTAAGTCCCGCCTGCAGTTGCCTTGGTAACACCAGCTCTCAGTCTGAGGACCAGAAGTTCCCAGTCCCTGCCATAGAGATAAAGAGTAGTCTCATTTATTGCCGTCCCTCCTAATAGCCCTGCCTTGCTACCCTAAGGACCTCTGGGACTTGCCATCTGCCCTAAGGCTGAACCTTCCTCTGTGTGTTATTTCCCCCATTAGACTATGAACTTCTTGAAAGCAGAGATGACCTCACTTCTACTTTCATTCCCAGAAATTATCATAATCATTGGCATATAGTATTTAGTAAGTGCTTTTGCACTTATTCAGTCATTCATTCTATCCATTCATTCATACATGTATATATTCATTTATTCTTTTGTTCACCCACTCACTCAACCTTTTGTAATTTGACACCATGGTTCCACTGATCACTGGTGAACTAGGATCAGTTGCTTTCTCCTGTTTCTCTTCCTGCCTATTTTAAAGCATCTCCTCAGTCTCCACTACTGGAGACTTCCTTCTTTCTTCCTCTGCTCCCTAATTGTGAATGTCACTCACAATTCCATCCTAGGACCTCTAAACTTTTCACCCTGGTAATTTCACCTGCTCCCAGAAGCTTACCTTGCTTACCATAGCTATATTAGTGATTACCATTCAACTTGTACAAAACTAATGATCTCCTTGAAACCTGTTTGGCCTCTCAGTTTTCCTGTTTTTGTTAATGATACCACCATCATCTTAGTCACTTACATCTGAAGTATTAGGACCAGTATTCCCTTTTATCCTTTCTGCTCAAATTGATGCCAAGCTCTGTGTATTTTCTATGGGCACATAGTGAAAGTCTTTTAATGGAAAACTGAGGAGTTTATATTTGATCATACAGGAAGTAGAAAACCACTGAGGTCTATTAAATTGAGGAGGCACTTTAGTAGATGAGTGTAGATGGGAAGACACCTGAGGCAGGAAGACCAATTAGAAGGCTATTTAAAATAGTCCCAGATGTTGAGGTTTAGAAAAAATGTTGAGATTCAGGATGCAGATTATCTCTTGAGAGAATTCAGATTCAGGTTTTCTCCAAAGCAAGTGAAAGTGTTTATCTAGGGGATCATGCTCCCAAAGGGGGCTTTCCAAAGGGAGATAGCAGATCAAATGAGGAGAGGGTGAGTTTTTAAAGTTTAGAGATGAGGTAATTAGGAGAGGGTGAGTTTTTAAAGTTTAGAGATGAGGTAATTAGGAACACATAGAGGGGGGGGATTTGCAATAGCTCAGAGAACAAAGAAGTAATTAGGGACTTGTAGATGAGGGGCTGTAGCTCAAAAATAATCTTTTTAGACTAGGGCAGAGATTGTCTTGCTGATAAGGGCTCATCTTGTGATGGGGTCAGGTGTTTACCAAGTCATTGCCAAGGCGGTAAGATACTTCACTAGTTCAGTGAGATCATCATCTATCAGAGTAGAGAATCTGAGGGAGGATGGTAGTTATATGAAAGTAGAGAAAATGAGAGATATTGTGAGGATTGATATGATAAGATTTGGAAATAGATTAAATGTATAGAATGAGAACGAAGAGTTTAAGGTGAAACAGATTTTGAACCTAGGTGATGAGACTTGACAGTAATAGGAAAGTTAGGAAGGGAAGAGTATTGGAAGGAGAAGATGCTGTGCTCTGTTTTGGATGTGAGATGCCTTTAGGACATTGAATTTGAGGTATCTAAAAGGGAATCAGGTGATAGTGGGACAGTTGCTTGGAAGATGGACTCTGACTGGATATATTGACCCGAGAATTTTATGCATAGAGATGATAATTGAACCAGTAAAGCAGATTGAGAAGAAGCAGTCAGAGAAGAAAATCAGGAGAGAGAAAGAAAGAGTAGTATAATGAAAATCTAGAAAGGAGAGACTGTCCAGGAGGAAAAGATGGCAGCAAGATGGTTCTTATGGATAGAATACTGGGCCTGAAGTCAAGAAAACCTGAGTTCAAATTCTTCCTGGCTCTGTGACCCTAGGAAATTTACCTAACTACTGTTTACATCAGTTTCCTCATCTGCAAAAATGAGGACAATAATGGTACTTGCCTTGCAGGATTATTGTGATTATCAAATAAGATGATAATTGTAAAGCTTTTAGCACAGTACTGGACCCATAGTAAGCACTACATGAATATTAGCTATTATTATCAACAGTGTCAAAGGCTGTGGAATAAGGATGAAGACTGAGAAGAAAAAAGCCATTAGTTTTGACAATTAAGAGCTCAGTGCTTACTTTGGAGAGAGACATTTCAGTTTAATGATGAGATCTGAAGCCAAATTGCAGAGGGATTAAAATCAAATGAGGAGAGAGGAAACAGAAAGACCAGTGTAGATGCTTTTTTCAAGGAGTTTAGCTGAGAAAGAGGGGGACAGAGATATGGAACAAGAATGGTAGCATCTGGTGAAGGCTTTTTTTTTTAAGGATGGAGAGACATGAATGTGGTTTTAGGCCGTAGGAAAGCAGTCAGGTATGAGAAGTTTGAAGATAAGAGTATAAATGATAGTAGGTGGGGTGGGGATGAAGGAGGAGATAGTTGGAACAGATGTTTGAGTGGTATAAGGAAGAGGGGGAGAAGTAGCTCTCAGTGATTGGTCTCAAATTTGTCACTGAAGTGTGAGCAAGAGGAAGTCTGAAAAGAGACAAATAGGTTTGGAAAAACTGCTTTGGAAAGTGGAGAGCTTTGGAAAACTCTGCTCAGGTGAGGTCCTAGAAAA
Source organism: Macrotis lagotis (assembly GCF_037893015.1). NCBI lineage: Eukaryota > Metazoa > Chordata > Mammalia > Peramelemorphia > Peramelidae > Macrotis > Macrotis lagotis. Next base: position 294,598,334 of record NC_133658.1, read on the forward strand.
TATACATTTATAGTTGACAAAATCATCAGTTTTATGATTTCCTCCAACATCATTTAGAAGCATGTGACTTGGAGTGAAGGAGAGAGATGGATGATGGAAGTAATCTAGAGCTGAAATTTGATGAGAAGAGACAAGCTTTGTGGGAGGGGGATGGCAAGAAATTCAAGTGTTGGAAATAACAGAGTAAAGTTGATTCACAAAGGGATAGAGATAGGGAAAGGAGGAGAGTATGGACAGTGTTAAAAAGACCAACTAGAAAAGAACTGAAGGATGGAGATATTAACCTTCATAGTGAGTACAAAGAAAAGGGTGAGGCATCATAAGGTATAGGGAAAATGGAATGATAAAAGATTATAATAAGATAAATAAATTTCAGTGATGAGGGGCATCTGCTGGCACAGTGGATAGAACTGGGATTGGAATCAGGGAAGGCCTCAGTTCAAATATGACCCCAGGTACTTATTGACTGTATGATTCTAAGCAAGTCATTTAACCTGCCTCAGTTTCCTCAACTGCAAAATGCGGGATAATAATGATATCTCTATCATAGGGTTGTTTTGAGGATCAAAGGAGATAATATTTGTAAAATGCACACTGCACAGTGCCTGGCTTGGAGGCACTACAGAAATGCTTCCTCCTTTCTCTCTTCCTCTAATGAACATGGAAGCAGAATATTTGTGCACAATGACAAGATTAAGGGTATGACCATGTCTATATGTAGCTGAGATGAATTGGAGGAGTAGGTCATGGGAAGTGAGTAGATCAAGGCATAAGAAATTAAAGTTATTTAAAAGAACAGGGAAAGAATTTTCCTATCATACTTTTTCTTGGTGGTGGCTTTTACTCTTGTTCACCTTTGAAATTACTCATTGATGATCTGCCTTCTCTTCTGAGAGTAGTAACAGGACCCAGAAAGTTTTTTCCCAAGTGATGGCCCAATATATACCACATTTTTTCCATTTGACAGTTGACTAAGTATTCCACTGTACTTAGTGTTGGTTGACAAAATGGCATGTGTTCTGTAGAGCAAAACGTATTTTAAAGATTCATTTTTCTGACAAGATATCTCCCATCCAATTAAAAAATCATTCAAGATTCCTCAAAAAATATGACAACAGAAATAATTTTATTCAATGACCTACTGATCATAAACATCAAGGAAGAGATAAAGTAGACACACCTGCTTGCCTGATATATTTACCCCTGTGATGCAAGAGATCAAGGGCAAAATACATGTTGAAGAAGGATTTCCTGTGAGATCTTCCAGATGCTCCAGTTTGTGAATGACATCATGTTGGTGGCATCAAACCTTGGAACATTTCAGAGCCTCCTGGAAGAAATTTATAGCCACTTAAAAGAATTTACCTGACCATCCACACAGGAAAGACCAGGTAGATGGAAAATGTCTATCTCCACACAATTGCCAAAATGATCTCCCTATTGTATGTATGTGACTATGCAATTCTTCATTTTAAAAGCTCCAATGGTTCTCTGTTTACTTCAGGGTACAAACTCTTTAGTTGAATGTTTCCCCATCTCCATCTATTGAAAGGCTTTTCCTTCAACATTCTGTTTAGATGTTATCTCCTTCTTGCAATCATCTCAAGTTTCCTGCCTGAGAGTGATATCTTCTCCTTCAAGTTTCCCTAGAGTCCTTTGTATCTCTCCTTTGATCCTAATAGATTCCACTTTCTATTCTGCTCATTTGTGCAACTTACCTTACCTCTACCTTCTCCTCCAGCCCAGTAGATTGATCCTCTTTGAGGATAGGTTCAGTTGACATTTTCCAATTTTGCATCCCCATTGCCTAGTGTTCTAGAGTACACACTTTATTGAATTTGAAATGGGAAGAACCTTTAAGGTCATCCAATTCAAACTAATTTTCTGATTGATGAGAAGAGGCCCATAGGGATTAAGTTACTTGTTCAAGATCAAGGAAATAGGAGAGCAATGATTTTTCTTTAAACTGTGTCTTTTGACTCATTGCTCTTTCCAAGATAGCTTTTTTTTTTAGTTTTTTTTTCAAGGCAGTGGGGTTAAGTGGCTTGGCCAAGGCTACACAGCTAGGTAATTATCAAGTGTCTGAGACCGGATTTGAACCCAGGTACCTACCCCTGACTCTAGTGCCGATGCTCTATCCACTGTGCCATCTAGCTGCCCCTCTTTCCAAGATATCTTGCAGTTTCCACAAGATACTAGAGTACTGTGCGATTTTTATCTTTAAGAATAAGAGAGTTTGACTGGGGAGAGTTGAGTGGACCATCTTGACTTGAATAAAGGATTTTTATATCAGATTAATAGGAAATCAGTCTGGAAAAGTGAGGTGGGGCCAGCTCATGCTAAAATCTTCTGATGCCACAATCATGTAGGGACTTGAATACTAGGCTAAGAAATTTGGAATTTTTCCTCAAGGCATTGGAGAGGGGTTTGATAGTGATGTCACTGATATTTCCTTGAGACACGAAACCATGCTCAGGGGTTATGTGGAAGGAAATAATTGTTTAGACCTCATGGTCAATATGGGCAGCTTGCTATCCTCCTTGGAGACTAAGTCATCAGCCAATGCTCCTCCTCCCCCTAGGGCTGGCATAAATGGGGTGTAAAAGGAACTCCAGGTAGTTCTTTGGTAGACAAAATCATATCATATTGATTCTCCCTACCATGATGCTCTTGGTACCCCAATGGACTTCAGAAAACTCTGCTTGGGATCCTGGGAGAAGAAGCAGCCTCTTGCATTTCCACCCCATCCCCACCCCCATCCCAGTCTTCTGAGTAAGCTTGACTCATGGCCCCCAGGAGACTTTTTTCTAGAAGAAGAAACAAGAATGAGTGGAGTTCACCCTGACCTGACATACAAGGAAGAAAGGGGGAGGAGAAATGAAAAAAGGAGAAGGAGGGGGTGGAAGGGGGTAGGTGAAGGGCAAGAGAATAACTGTCTCTCTGTCTTGCTCTAACCACATTCTTTCTTGTGTACTTACTGCATTTTTCTCTAAGTTATAGTTATTTGTATACATGTTCTATTTTTCCTCTTCCACTCTGAGCTCCTTGGGGGTGGGGCAAGGGGGTGAACAGCAGGTAGTGACAAGCAAGACTGGAATCCAGGTGCTTTCACTACAAATCTAATACCTTTTCCACTGCCCCATGCTGCCTCCCTTTTCATCTTTGAATCCACCTCCTGTGCCTAACACATGGTCTTGAACATGTGAGCATCAATAATTGTTGAATTCTTGAATTGAATATGGCTTAAGGGGAGTTTATGAAAGGGGACAGGTGGTGTTGTCAACAAAAGTCAGCCTTAACTTGTCCCTATTGTTTTAGAAATGAAGGTAGGTGGTGGTGGTGGTGGTATAGAGTTTAGGGCAGCTCATCATGAGTCAATTGACGTATGTTAGCATAACATTTATATTTTTAGTACCCACTGATTAAGCCACCTCCATAAGTCCCCACCCACCTACCCCGTAAATCCCTGATTCTGGTACTCCCTTCCATCTGAGAGGCCTCTGAAACTAATTGTCTGGAGACAACTACCTCCATCATCCATGCTGTGAAGGTTGGGGAAAAGGCAGGAAAGATCATTTCTAAGGAACAACTGGGAAAACAAATGGGAAGGTGGGCTTCCCTTCAAATCTCTGAAAATCTCTTGTTTTCCTGTCTTTCAGAGTTGATCTGAGCCCAGTTATCAGTTCCCACTAGAGAGACACAGAAGTAGACAGGAGTCAGCCATAGAGCAAAGAGCAGGCAGCATCTGGTAAGGAATTCATACGAGTCTGGAGGAGGCAGGAACTCCTTCTCTCATTATTTTTGGCAGTGCTGTGTCTAGCATTCAATGTGAGGCCCCTTGACTCACAGGGTATAGAGAGAAGTTTAGAAGGAGAGAAATTCAACTACAATATTTTCCTTTTTTTATCAGTTTGAATAGTATGTTTCTAATTGCTCTCAGAAGGCTAAGGACACTAAGACTGTCTGATGTCCTTAAAATAGTTCTCTATTTGGGCTCCAGTTAAATCATGCTGCTATTTGCTGGATGCCTTGGTCTCAGTCCCCCAAGATCTAAGGCTTATGTTCTTCAAATTACGTGTCCTGATACTAGGCTCTGGTGCACCATGGCTCTAACTAGCCCTGGAATTGCTTGTTCCTGGTCAGAAAGATAATAGGACTTTATCAGGACACAATGAAATCTTGTGGTTTGAAGATACTGTTGTTTTTCTTTCAACAGCCTCATCTTCTCCTATAAGGGGTGCTAAAGTTCAATCTACATAGAATCCTGGACTATTCAAACTGGCAGAGAACTGAGAGGACAACTGGTATGCACTTCTATAGGCCAGACACTATTTAGCTGCTGTCTAGTCTGATATATGTATGTCCATGAATGGCTGGGAAATTTAAAAAAAATGGATTCTCCTGGGTGATTTATGGAAACTAGACCCATAATTTAGTAGTTACTTCTGACTTGCATATATGATACAACACGAACTGGACTCAGAGTCAGTAGATCTGAGATAGCAAAGTAGCTCATTGGATAGAGTATTAGACTGAGAATAAAGACAGTCCTGAGTTCAAATTCAACCTCAGACAATTATTACCTGTATGATTCTGGGCAAATCACTTAAACTTCTCTATGCCTCAGTTTGTTCATCTATATAATGAGTATAATATTAGCACCTGCCTCTTGGATTGTTGTGAGGATAAAATGAGATAACATTTGCAAAGTGCTTTGCAAAACTTAAAGCTCTATGTAAATGTTAACTATTGTTATGACCTAAATTCAAATCCCAGTTCTCTTGCTTACCACATATTATGACCATGAACAAATCACTTTACTCTCTGAATTTTGATTTCCATATCTTTAAAATAGGGTTCATAAGATTTAAAAGCTGAAGAGACCTTAGAGATGATCTAGCTTTCAAACTCTATTTTTCTTTTGCTCATAAGGATGTTTGCTTCTAATTAATTTTTAAAATGTAATTTTAGTATTTTTTCCACTTATGTGTTTAATTTCTCTCATTCTCATTTCTTTCCTTCCTCTTTGTTCCTTCACTGCAACAATAACAACAAAGGAAAAAACCAAACCATTGTAACAAATCTTCAGAATCAAGCTCTCAAATTCCCACATTGACCTTGTCCAAAAGGATGTATCTTGCTGTCCATTTGGATCCTATCACCTCTGTCAGTGTATCAGAGAAAGCTTCATCTTTAATCCTCTGGAATCCTGGTTTGTCACCTTGTATCAATTACAACTCTAAATTCTTTCAAGGTTGTTTTTCCTTCTAACTCTGTGGATAGAAGTATTTTTTGCTTGTGGACAATCAAGGTAGATACCATGGAGAGCTGAGAGAGACTCACACATATGTACATGGGATTCCCAATCAGGAGTTTCCTCTAATTCCAGGTATGCCTAGCAAGGGCATTCCCATTGGGCATCACTGATCTAGTCCAAGTTTATCTTTTTTGGAATAAGTGATGCCTTTAGGAGATAGCTGTGGTAGAGTGGACAGGGAGCTACTTTCAGCCAGGAAAACCTGGATTCAAATTCTACCCTTTATACCCACTGTTTCCTCCCACAATATAACCTGCTTGCTAGTTCAGGCAGATATCTAAAACTGTTTCAGAGCATGTGCTGACTGGCATTAGTAGAAAGAGTTTCTTTGCTAGGAAGTTCCCTGGACCAAAGAAATTATAGGCTTGGTTATAATAAAAATATAATAATACTTTATTACCTGCTTCATAGCATTGTTGTGAAGAAAGTGGTTTGTATACCTTTAAAGCATTGTAAAAAGACAAATTATTATAATTGTTATTATAGGTAGAAAAATGGTGGATTGGTTTTCTAATATATACCAGCTGTGTGACCTTGGATGAGTCATAGGATGATAGGATTTTTGAACTAGAAGGGACTTTATATGTCATCTAGTTTAATACCCTCATTTCATAAATAAGGAAAGCAAAACCCAGGGACAAGTGATTTCTCCAAGGTCACACAAGCAGTAAGTGGCAGAGACTGGATATGAATTCAGGTTTTCTGACTTAAAATATGCTTTTCCACAACTTTTTCTTCTTCAGTTTCCTTTTTTTATAAGATGAAGATAATAATCCTCTCCTTGTAATGAGTCCCTTATAAAGATCAAACAAGGCAACATATGTGAAATCACTCTGTAGATTGCATGCCACTAAATTTGAACTGTTGAAAACTTTTTTTCCCATCTTTCCTTCTGTGGACAAGAAGTTTAAGAGCTCTCAGAATTGTGAAGGGGTGGGCAGGATTCTGTAGGACAGCAGAGCAGAGGATGCTAAAGGTAAATTTCTCCTTTCCTATGTTGCTGAAGCCTGGCTCTGCCAAGCAGGGAGGATAATTACCCTGCTTGTCTGGCATGCAGGACGTCTTGTCAACACAACCCACTACATATAGCCTTCTCGGGAGAGATGACAGGACAGAACTGATTCATGTGGGCGCTGGTCCAAAGAGGGAGAGTGAACAAAGGGTCAACACTTCAAACAAATTATAGGGACTCTGGGTATATGAATGAGAATATGAATACATATATTTATATATGATTATGTATCTATCTATATATCTATATAAAACTCAAAGTCTGAGGCTGCAACATGTTATTACACAGATTCATATCCTACTCTGGCACCTAGTTGTGGTGTAGAGGTAATCTAGGGTTCTCCAAAGCAACCCTAGCAGAGCCCAAGCTCTAGCTGGTTCTTCCAGGCTGGAAAGAAGCATGATGTAATGGAACAAGGACTAGATCATTACAGTTGGGTGTTCTGGGTTCAGCTTCTGCCTCTGACACTTACTAGCTGCGTAACATTGGGCAAGTAACTTCCCTTCTCTGTGCCTCAGTTTCCTCATCTGTGAGGTTTGCTGTGAGCTGTTTGTAAACTTTAAGGCGTCATATGAATATGAATTAAAATGGATCTGACAAAAAAGCTGAGTGACTATTGTCCAGGTAACAAGCTCAGCTGAATATAGGAAGGCTCACCAATAGGAGGTATGTTGGGAGTGGGGCATACAAGGTGATGATTTTTTGCAGATTTATCATGGGTTTTCCCCCCATCTCCTAAAATATAACATTGTTGTTGTTCAGCTTTTTCTGACTCTCTAAGATGGGGTTTTCTTTCTTTATTTGGGAAGATTTTCTTAGCAAAGATATTAGAGTGGTTTACTATTTCCTTCTCTGATTCATTTTACAGATGAGGAAACTGAGCCAAACAGGATAAAGTAATTTGCTCGGAATCACACAGATAGTCAGTGTCTGAGGTAAGATTTGAATTTGGGCCTTCCTAGTGCTTTATCCTCTGTGTCATTAACTACCCCCAAATCTAACTTGCTTATGGCAATTGGCGGGTATTACACTTTCAAAGTTGGGTACCTCTTGTTAGATGGGTGCAGGACTAGAGAAAAGAAAATTTTGTGGTCTCTCCCTTCAAGCCTTCTTACTTTTCAGGCACCATTTATGCATACAGTTAGAATCACAGATTAATAGAATTGTGGGATATTAGACATAGCAATATACAACATGGCAGTTTGGGCTCTATTTTTAAGTGACAAGTGTATATAACATGTTCCATGGCCTTGTTTTACTTCCTAACAGCCTAAGCTGGCTTAAGAAAGCTTCAGTTTAGAGAAGTAGCCTATGGTAGGATGCTGGATTGGAAGGCAAGAAGGCCTGGGTTCCTGTTCAGCTTTAGACATCAACAGCATCTATGTGACTTTGGGCAAGTCACTTAATTTTCCTGAAGTGGTTTTTTTCATCTACAAAGTAGCGAAAATATTACTTATCTCATGGATCTTTACTGAGGATCGAATGCATATCAATGGCAAACATTAAAGCAGGGGCAGCTAGGTGGCAAAGTGAACAGAGCACTGGCCCTAGGTGTCAGGAGAACCTGAGTTCAAATGTGACCTCAGACACTTAGTCATTCCCTAGTGCGTGATCATGGGCAAGTCACTTAACCCCATTGCCTTGCAAAACAAACAAACAAACCATTAAAGAAGCTATAGAAACATGAACTATAATTATTACTTTTTTATTTCTTTAAGGCAATGGGGTTAAAGTGACTTGCCCAAGGTCACACAGCTAGGGAATTATTAAATACCTGAGACCAGATTTGAACTCAGGTCCTGCTGACTCCAGGGCTGGAGCTCTATCCATTGTGCCTACTAGCTGCCCCCATGAGCTATAATTATTATTATTTTTCTTTTATCCTGGGGTCTTGGAACCACTTTTGGGACTGGAGTGAGGCACAGGTCTGCCTCGATTTGGGGGTCAAAAATGTGATCTCTCTTTCACTTAAAAATACCTGATTCTGGGGCAGCTAGGTGGTGCAATGGTTAGGGTATCTACCTTGGAGTCAGGGGGATCTGAGTTCAAATTTGACCTCAGACACTTATTACTTATGTAACTGTGTGACCTTGGGCAAGTCACTTAACCCCATTGCTTTGCAAAAACCAAAAACAAACAAAAATACCTAGTTCTGGTTACTTCTCCAGATGAGTGAACATAAAGTGTGGGTTAAAATTTTAAAAAACATACTTTAATTTGCTGGGCCATGGCTCTTTGGAAGTTGTAAACTGTTTAAAGGAGGTCAGTAGGGCCTTCATTCCTGTAGAGTCTTGGGAGGAAGAGTACAATATTAGAATACATCATATCAGAACTGAAAGGTGTTTGAGAGCCTATTACACAAATATCACAACTTAAAGGGCCACTGGAACATAGATCAGAGATAGAAAAGGACCCTAGGGAAAAATAAGATCAGAGTTGGAAGAGGTCTTAGATTTCAGAATATCAGAATTAGAAAGACTCTCAGAGTTTACTTAGCCCAATCTTCTCCTCATCAGCTGTCCCTCTTAGAAACTGTGCAGTATCTGAAATATGACTCTCCCAACCCTTCCCTCCCCCAAAGACCTGGGACTTTGAGTGATCACTCTGAGAAGAATTCTATCTGTCCTTTAATTGGATAATAAAAGGTAGTCCAACAATGAAAAAAATCTTTGTTTTGATTCATCTTACAACTAAAGTAGTCTCATCCCTGGGGTCTCATGGTGTAGCAGGGAAGTTTTGGGGACAGAGAAATATTGGGATCTTTTAGTGTTGGGGAACTGATCTTGTGGCTTTTTCTATATTCACAAAGTATGGTACTATACTGTTCTTTATTGGTTTGGTGGTGATCACAGGTCTGACCTTGGTCACATCCTTGGGGCAAGAGCATGTATGGTACTAAAAGACATCAAGTATGCTCAGTAGGCAACAAATGCTTCAAATGCACAATGGATAGTATCTTGCATCATATATTTAGCCAGTCCTTCAGGATTGCCCCTATGGCATGTGCAGTGGAAAATCACACCTATACCAGGTGTTAGCTTACCTCCAAATGCTGTCCTTGCTCCACCTACCACAGAAGGTGTAATTAAGGAATCATCATTTCCTCGATCCATTTTTTAAAAAATCTATTGAATTGGCCAGGCAGCTGCTGCCCAGTTTCTTCTCCCCTTCCTTTCCTCTAAGCTGGATAGACATGCTCTAGCTCCTAGAAACTTATTTGCTTTTCCAGCTTATAGCCATTGCTTTAACTTGGCTCTCTCCCTAGTAACTCCATCTTCTTTCCCATTATTATATTTTATATATTATATTATTATCATACCATACCATACCATACCATACCATACCATACCATACCATACCATATCATATTATATATTAATATATATTATATATTATATTTCCCATTCCCATTTTATAATTGTCTCTTTTTACTTAACCTTATTACCTTTTTAGAAACTCACCTTCTTTCCCAGCCTGTAATTATTTCTTTTTTCTTTACCTTTATTACCTTCTTAGAAACTCACCTTCTTTCTCAGCTTATAGCTATGTCTTTAAATTGATAATCTCCTTAGTAGCTCATCTTCTTTCCCAGCTTGTAGCTATCTCTTTAACTTGACTATCTCCTTAGAAACTCACCTTCTTTCCCAGCTTGCAATTGTCTTTTTGCTTAAATGTTTTACCTTCTTAGAAACTCATCTTCACTTCATTAAAGTATCTAAATTTGATTTCCCCATGACTACTCTCCCTCATTAGGGATCAGTGGTTTCCTGCCTTACTCTAGCCCTTCTTTCCCTCAGCTTATTTTAATCAGCATGTCCTTTAAGTCAATACTGAAATTTATTATATTGCTGCTACTCCAAAGAACCTAATTTGTGAACTTTTTGGCAACTTGTGAACTTTTGTGAGAACCTGTAAATTAAAGTCTAAGCCTTTCTTACCTTCCAGAGTCAGAGTTCCCTAATTTTTTCCCCCTAAATGAACTGCAGCTGTCCCTTTCTCTGTCTTCAATGGGACTGGGTCCATCTAGTTACACATGCCATTTCTGGATTCTCTAAGGCCTTGAAAGTCAGTTCTAAGAAGGTAATGTTTTATTTCCAAGTTTTTGCAGGGTATAAATCTGGAAGATATTTTGGAAGTATGGAGATTCTCTTGGTGGAATATTCTTCAATAAACAGAGAACAGATTCAACAGAAGCCATTCCAATCCCTGAAGTAACTGGGGTCTGAGAGTGATAGAAGCAGGCTGGATGTTGGGGAATTTGTAGTCTCTGTGACAGAATGAGACTAGTTTTGCTTGGCTCTGGTTTCTACTGCTGGACAACCAGCAAGGCAGAGATTTTTTCCCCCATAAAAGAAGAAAAATATTTTTTATCAGATGCCATAAAACCATGACAGTTTCAAAGCAAACATCTCAGTCATTAATGCAAGCTAAATATGACAATGTTGGTCAGATCTGAAATAGGATTTGAAGCCAGATATTCTGGACAGTTAGGTGGTGTAGTAGATAGAATGGATAGCCTGGAGCAGGAAGACCTGAATTCAAATCCACCCTGAGACACTTATGAGTTATGTGACTCTGGACAAGTCACTTAACCCTGTTTGACTCAGTTTCTTCATCTGTAAAATGAGCTGGAAAAGGAAGTGGAAAAACCACTCCTATATCTTTACCAAGAAAATTCCAAATGGAGCCATAAAGCAGCAAAACTATGTTCTAGCCATTATGTTAGAAATTGGGAATAGAAGGGTAAAAAAAGAAAGGATTTCCACTTTCAGAGAGCTTCCATTCAGATGGGAGAGTCAACAATTATATAGAAAAAGGTTCATTGCACATATAATTATTAAAAGTAAATAAAGACAAAGTACAAGCTCATTTGGAAGGTCTTACCACTTAGGGATATCAGAATGGAGAAGATGGGACCTGAACTTAAAGGGAGAGAGACTCTCTTAGTGGAGGTAAGAAGGAAGTGCATTTCAGGCACGTGAGATGGCCAATGGAAAGGCTTGGAGATGTGAGATTAAGAATTGTGTATATGGAAAAGAGAGAAGGTTAGTAGAGTGTGGGAAGAGATATAATATCCAGCATGTGGGGCCAGGTTGGGAAAGCTAAACTGGAGAGATTTTATTTAATCCTGAAGGTAATAGGAAATGACTACAGTTGGTTGAATAAAGGAATCATGTGGTCAGATATGAGTTTATAGAAAACTAGGTTGGCAGTAGAGTGTACAATGAACCAGAATGGGGATAGACAACACAAGGATACTAGTTGGGAGGCTATTCTAATATATGTTGGGAGATTAGAAGTGATAAGGAACCGAACTAAGGTGAGAATTGGATGAATGGAGAGAAGGGGACTTAAGTGAGAGGTTTTTCCTTGCACAAGAAACCCCATCTCCAGACATGTCTGAAGTTCTCTCCATCATCTCTACATCCTGGTTTCCACAAATTCCTTAAAGTCCCAACTAAAATGTCATTTTCTACGAGAAGTCTTTCCTAGTTCCCCTTAATGCTGGTACTAGTTTTCCTTTGTTGGTTATCAGCAATTTATCCTGCTTGTAACTTGATTGTACATATGGTTATTATAATTTTCTCCCCCATTCCTTGGGACCTCCTTGAGATCAGGGAATGGTTTTTGTATTTCTTTGCATGCCCAATATTCAGCACAGAGTCTGGTTCATAGTAGGCATTTTTATGAATGCTTATTGACACTGACTAATTGAAGTAGAAAGGCAACATCTGGCATCTTGTCAGTGCAGCTGGAGCCCAGGGAGGTACTGGTCCTGAACCTAGAAGTTCACAACTTTTTTTCTTCTTGAGAGGTGAAGAATTTTCATGCTCAGGAAAGTCTCAGAAAGGAATGGAATAATGCTCACTTTTTCTAAAGTGCAGTTTTCTCTGCATCCTTCCCTTGCTTATGAATCTTTTGCTGCTCCCTATTACCTTTCTATGTTTCTCTTGACTCTTGTCGAGTATTTGAAGGTTCTTATTCAACCTGATTCTTTTCATTAGAAATGCTTGAAAAAAAGGAAAAAAAAGAAAAAAAGAAATGCTTGAAAGTGATTCCCATAAAAATCTATCTCTGACACTTCCCCAACCAGATTTTACTCAGCTTTGCAAGTTATTCTTGGTTGCAAGCATATATACATATACTTAAACATTTATACACATACACATATACATTCACATTCATATACACATATACACAAATATTGATATAAATAGATATAGATATAGACATATTTTTGGAATATGTTTTTGCCTTTTGGACTATTGTATTCCAATTTTTTTATTTTTTAATAGAAACTACCAAATCTTGTGTGAGTCTGATTTAGACTTTTATTTTTCCTTTGAATTACTTCTTTCTAAATGATTACAGTCTTTTTTCTTTTGATGTGGGATCTCTGGATTTTGGTTATGGCATTCTTGGATCTTTTCCATTTGGGCTTTCTTTCAGGAGGTGATTAGCAGATTCTTTATGTGCTTACTTTGCACTCTGATTCTAATAGATATGGGCTATTTTCATTTGAAATATAACCTGACAGATTTCAGAAAAACCTGGAAAAACTTGCATAAACTGATGAAAATTAAAGTGAGCAGAAACAGAACACTACATAGCAATAACAGCATTGTGCGATGATTAACTATAATTGACTTAACTCTTCTCAGCAATATACTTATCCAAGAGAACTCTTTAAGACTCATGATGGAAAATGCTATCCACATCCAGAGAAAGAACTGATGGGAATCTAAATGTAGATTGAAGCATGCTATTTTCACTTTCTTTGTATTTTTGTGGGTTTTATCCTTCTGCAAACTGTAATTTTTTTGCAAAATGTTTCTTCTTTTACATATAACTAATATGGAAGTAGGTTTTACATGATTGCACATTTATAACTTCAAATTGCTTACTATCTTAGGGAGTGGAGAGGGAAGGGAGAGAGAGAGAGAGAAAATTTGGAATTCAAAATCTTGAAAAGTGAATATTAAGAATTGTTTTTAAATGTAATTGGAAAAAATAAAGAAAAAATATAACCTGAGTGTTTGGACTTTTTCTTAAATTATCTCTTGATTAATTTTCTGGGTCAATTCTTTGTGATAGCAGATATTTTACATTTTTTCTAGTTCTTCCATCTTTTGATTTTGTACTAGTATTTCTTATTTTCTCTGGAATCATAATTTCTGTTGGCTAACCCTAGTTTTCAGGGAATTCATTTCTTGGTTAAGATTTACCTCTTACTCTTCTAAGCTATTTTCTCTTCTAATTCCTTCTTCCAGAATTTTTATTTCATTAAAAAAAATTCTTGCTTCATTTTTTTTAGATTTAAGTCCTTATTTTCCCTTTGGGTTTCTACTTGTAGTTGTTATAGAATCACTTTTTCCTTCTTTGGAGATCTTTAACTTTTCAGTAATTTTTGATGCCAGACAATTATTTTCTTTGATTTGCACATCTTTCCAACTTTAGTTCCTGAACTGGAACTTTGGGTTGGGGCCAGGTTTCCTTCTTTGTTGGGCTTTTGGATGAAGTGATTGGCCTTGCTTGATCTTGCCCTGGGACCCCTGAGTTCTTTCTCTGATCCCCACTTTTGGATTTTTTTTGGACCCTCTGGCATTTGGAGTACTAGAGATTTCAAAATCCTTGAACCTGGGGTATGCCAGTCTCACTTCTCCTGGAATGTGAGCTGGGATGACTTCCACTGCCCAGTGCTACTCCTTGACACTTTCAAGGTTCCCATATTGGGGTTTTCAAACTATCCCAGGGATTTCTCAGAGGAGTCGTCCACTCTCCTTGCCTCTGGACACAGATTTTTATAGACTACATATATTCCTGGAAGTCCTTGGCTACCCTAAAGTTACCCTAAGACTTTGAATGGGATATCCTATTGTTCTTGAGCTTCTACTTCACCTCTTGTGCTGTTGTTATAGGATGGAAGAAGTCACTGTAGCTCCTTATTGAATTTCATGAGTATTATTTGGTGTGGTGCAAAATTCAGGATATTGCTAGAAAGTCCAGCTCTTGTTTGGGTAATGAACATTGGAAACCCAAGATTAAAACTCTTTCTGCAAACTACTTTCAGCATTCCAGGTCTCCTCCTCCTTCTTCTCCTCCCTCCTCTTTCTCTTCTTCCTCCTCCACCTTCTCATTTTTTAAAGATTAAAATTAAAAAATTTTAGATGAACATACTTTTATTCTCTTCCTCCTTGTTCTAGGCTTTCTAAACTTAAACCTCCTAGGTGTGGAATGTAAAATCCTGAAATAAATCAAAATCATGAATTGAAGAATATGGTTTTTAATTGGGATAACAAGGTAACAAACCTACCACCCACAGTTGCAAAAGCTTCTTATGCCTTTAGGAAGAGAGGGAGTAGAAGCAATATGAAATAGTAAGTCCTGGTCATGAGACCCAGTGGTCCTTGGCAGTCTGGGCAAGGAAAGCCACTTCCTTCTTACTGTTCTGCCCTTCATGCTATCAATCCCAAAAGACTGGTACAAATACATTGGAAACTGATATTCAGCTTCCCCTGGGCTCCTCCAGATCAAAATCCTTGGGTGGAGGGACATAGGGTATGTTTCAGCAAAACCTAATCAAGAAGGGGTGGCTAGGTGGTGTAGTGGATAAAGCACTGGCCCTGGAGTCAGGAGTACCTGGGTTCAAATCCGGTCTTAGACACTTAATAATTACCTAGTTGTGTGGCCTTTGGCAAGCCACTTAACCCTGTTTGCCTTGCAAAAACCTAATCAAGAGTAATTCTCTTAGAATAGGCATATAAGGCCATTACTAGAACTTTGACATTACAAGGATCATTTAAGGATGTGGCAGTCCAAATTACTTTTGGTATTGACAATTTCTATTGTTCTATTAACAGTTCTATTAACAGTTTTCTGTCTGAGGAAAAAGGTTATCTCTCTCTCTCTCTCTCTCTCTCTCTCTCTCTCTCTCTCTCTCTCTCTCTCTCTCCTCTCTAGTTGTGTGACCTGGGATGTCACCAAAATTTTCAAGACCAGAATTTCCTTATCTGAACATTAGGGAAAATGACCCATTTCCTATTTACCACAAAGGATCACTGCAGAATGATATTGGAAAGAGCACTGGGACTATAGATTTTAGAACCATAAGGAACCTTAGAAATCCCTTAATCCAACTCCTTTTTACAAAGAAAGAAATTATTCCTCAGAAAGGTCGTGACTTGCCTAGTCAATGGGAGAACTATTCTCTAACCCACATCCCTTCATCTCAAATCCAGTTTGCTTTTCACTAAGCTGTACTGCCAACTCAGAGGATATGACTTATCCATGTATTTGTCTTGCTGTAGAACCCATGACTCTATAAAATGAATGAGATAATGAATGCAAAAAGATGAAGACTTATACTCATGGAAAAGATGATGATGAACTGACTAACCTTTGATTGAACTTGGAGGTACCCCTTGGATCTCAGAGAAATGAAGCCTCTTTTCCTGCAGATTTTGATTACTGTCCTGAGCACTTAGACTCAAGACTAGTCATTGTAAAATGAGGCCCATCCAGAAGGTTGTCATTTCTCAGTTATGTCCAACTCTTTGTGACCCCATTTGGCATTTTCTTGGCAGAGATACTGGAGTGGTTTGTCATTTCCTTCTCCAGCTCATTTTATAGATGAGGAAACTGAGGCAAACAGGGTGAAGTGACTTATTCAAAGTTATATAGCTAGTAAGTGTCTGAGGTTGGATTTGAACTTAGGAAGTTGAATCTTTCTTACTCCAGGACCAGTGCTCCAACCACAGTAGTATCATCCAGAAGGTAACTTTTATCATATTTAACTATTATAGAAAAAAAAAGTGGCTGGAAATGCCATCCTTCCATCCCTTCCCCCTTCCCTTCCTGCACCCCTTGAAGCTGTCTGCCAAGGGAGCAGAAGGGAAGCAAAAGGGCTTAACAGCTGGGAGGGAAAACCTGGCTTGCCTTTCAGGAGAGAGGGCCTTAAGAGATCATCTGGCTGGAAAATAACGAGTTCCTTACTCTGAGACCGCAAAGTGAAGTTGCTGTCGAAAATGGAGCATCTGGGCTGATCTGAATCTACAGGAATTGGCTTTCTCCTCTTCCTCACCCCTCCTTCTCCCCAACAAACATACACATGTTATGATCCAACAGTGCTTCTTTCTGTTCCTTTTTGGAACTGAAGGCCTAGGAAAAGGCAAAAACAAACACGACTCCTGAGACCAGCCCATTGTCACTATAAGAGTATTTCAAGCTGGGCCCCTAAAGAGCTCCTCTGTCCCTCCTTTCTCATAAATTGAACAAAAATACCTTCTTGGGTTTGGGCCAATTAAAAATGACTGTGGTTGTGGAGCTCAGCATCCTACAGGAAGCAGAGGATGTTAGAACTGGAAAAAGGATTGGAGATCATCTAGTCCAAACCACCTGCCAAGGTCTTGTGGCTTGTCTGCGGCCAAGCTGAGGATCTGACCATCTCATCTGACCCCTTCATTGTGCAAATGAGGCCTGAAGAGTCCATTGCCTAATCCACACATGAAAGTTAGGACAAAAATCCAGGTTTCTGGGTTCTTTCAGTCACATTGTACAGCCTCTATTAGTGTTGATTTTGAAAAATTGTAACTAGGGTGGAGTATGAGTGGGATTTTGTCCCAGAACTCAAGACTGCTCCATCACTTATACTTCTTTAGAAACTAGAAATAATGGGGCTTTTGGGCACTGATCACCTAGGCTGGAAGGACTCATCCAGTATTTTCCCTTCATTATGGGTTTGAGGAGCCTCTTTTCCTTGGCTTCATAGCTGGAATAGGCTGCAGACTGGGACAGTGTCACTCTATTTTTCCAGAAATGTTCATGGGGGTAAAGGTTTGGTTAACCAAAACATGGGTATGAGAGGGGTGGATGGTGAAGGGTTACCTTCCTTTGTCCTTTTAGACTCTGTGGTCTTCAAGAAGCCAGCTCAGGATTTTGGTCTGAGACCTGGGAGCTGAGGCCATGCTCATGATACTGCTATGTGCCCCTTGGGAAAGTCCTTGGAGGCCAGGGTATCTGGAACATGAATCCAGGGACGCTGGGCTTTGGTCTTGGTATTATATAGGAAATAAGCTATGCTGTGAACCTAAATCCCCTTCTGTCTACAGAGGCTGAGTACTGGTATAAGGCAGGGAAGGCACAGAGTATAGGTATTCCATGCCATTACCCTATGTTGGAGATGGGGGGGCAGGAATGGTTATGTGTTTGTTTATACTATACCTTTTTTGTTTGTTTTTGGATGATGCAACTGAGGTTAAGTGGTTTGTCTAAAGTCACACAGCTAATAAAGGTTAAGTGTTTGAGGCTGGATTTGAACTCAGGTCCTCCTGACTCCAGGGCCAGTGCTCTGTCCAGTGTACCACCTAATTGCTCCTCCTGTTATACTTTTTGAACTAATCTTTGTAAAAGCTAATCTGATTAACTGGAACTAGGCTGGTAGGGACCTCCCTAAAGCTGAGGGAACATATTTGGTAGAATCTTGAGTCAATAGCAGAAATTAGATATCCCCAAGAACTTTTGAGGATAACCACAAACTCAGGGAAAGTATGAAAGGTAATACACCTTACCTTCAGGCAGTGGGGCCAGGGCAGTTACAATTACAATTAGTACCTATTTAGCTTTTTATCTGTGAGGCCTTTCTTGACCCATCCTACCCTACTCCCTCTCCCAACTACCCACCTTCCCCTCTATTTCAACTGTAGTCTGGTCAAATCTTGGTGATCCTCTCACCCTGCTACAGGTCATTGTCTTGGGGTCTCTCCCAATGGTGGATCCTGAGTACAATGGTCTAAGTAAGACATCTTTCTATCCCCTTCTACCCAATCCAAAAAAAAAGAGCATTACCAAGTTTTTAATTAGACCTAGTTTGGTATAGTGAGGAGTCTGGAAAACCTGAACTGGAATCTTGATTTAGATGTTTACCAGATTTATGACCATGGACAGTCAGTTTAACTCCATGACACTTAGTTTCTTTATTTATAAAATGGAGATAATAATACTTGCAGCACTAACCTCATAGGACTTGGCGACATCCTGAAGAAGAAAAACTCACTTTTCATTTTTAGAGATCTTGGCATAATTGATAAGGCAGGAGGATCCTGGTTTGGGGAGGACCTATCCCTGCTGGTTTGTCTTCCTGGGCTTACCTCTTAGTGGGTGTCTCTGATATCCAGTCCCCATATAAGTTAGTGGCCTTTCCTTTGATGGACAAGCCAGTAGTAGTTTTTCAGATCCCATCTTCTGATAGTGAAACTGTATATTAAAAAACAAACAAGCTGTATCCTCGGGGATTTGGTTCTCTTGTCAGACATCAACTCCCCCCCCCCCCCCCCATGTATGCCTGCTTAATCAACCAATTAGAGAAATATTCATAAATGTGTATATATTTTTTTAGGTTTTTGCAAGGCAATGGGAGTTAAGTGACTTGTCCAAGACCACACAGCTAGGTAATTATTAAGTGTCTGAGGCTGGATTTGAACTCAGGTATTCCTGACTCCAGGGCTGATGCTCTATCCACTGTACCACCTAGCCATCCCTCATAAATGTATATATTAACCTAATTCTGTTTTGTTCTTTCTTAAGACTAAGCCTAGAGGTTAATGTTTGTCCCTTATTATTTTTAAGGCCAAACCCATGGAAGACTCTTCCTTAGGATCAAATGAGTTGTATATATAGTGCTTTGCAAACTTAAATCATCTTATGATTATCAGTTAGCATATTTTCTACTACTATCATTATTATGATTATTACCATCATTATTACCCCAGACATCAGAACTACTCATTCAAACACTCATTCAGCAAGCATGTATTAATATCTAATACTGAAAGCCCTGAAGCAATCCTTGTCCTCAAGGAGCTTACATTCTAATATGGTTAGATAGCCTATATCTATGTAAGTAAACACAAAATATACAAAATAGTTATGGCTTGCTATTTTACCCCTCCTCCCCTCCTAAGATTGGTATGTGTCTGTTTGTCTGTGTGTGTGTGTGTGTGTGTGTGTGTGTGTGTGTGTGTTGGCAGTGACATATGTTTATTAACAGTTTTGCTACCAAGTCACCCTAAAGCAGATGTTCCTTTCATCTCATCAGTTCCTTGGCAATAGTGGAATATTTCTTAGGGTAATAATATTTGATAACAGGATTTAAATCACTAAATTTAGGGTTAGATCGCACCTTAGAGATCACTTCATCTATCCCCTTAATTTTATAAATGAGGAAACTGAGTCCCAGAGAGGACAAAATAGGGGACAACTGGGCTTTTGCGCCAATGCTGATAGTAGAGAATGTTGGCAGCACTGACAGTCTCTTTGCTGTGTGGAAACAACAGTTTAGCATCAGTTGGGACTGATAATTTGGGGTGAGTTCGTTTCCATTCCACCCTTTTCTGCTTCAGCAAGGTTCAGTCACTGAAGCCATATGCAACAATGTCCAGAATTGTCAGCTAGTTCATTGTTGAGCATTGACATTGACTATGATTATTATTTTTTGTACCAGCTTGGTCACCCGATTCTCCACTGCCAACTGCCTTCCAAGTTACAACTTAGAGGGTTGGGACAAAGTGTGGAAACCTGGGCCATTAATTGTTATTCATATTTGGCTGTCATTCACATTTGTTGTTCCCTGCAAAAGGTTTTGTTCTCTTGAAAGCCTTTCAGGGCCTGGGCAGAAAGTCCTGGCTGGCCCTGCATGAGAATGAGGCTGTTTGGGATCCTTGGGAGTCAGCTGGCCTGCTTGTTCTTAATGGTTTGTCTAGAGAGAATGTAGAGGGGTTTGTTAACATGTCCCCTATAAAAAGCTTTTGTCTTCCCACTTAATTGGGAACATGTTTTCCGAATTGGCCCATTTCCCCAGGCGCAGATGAGCATAAACTAGGCTGTTTACTCAACACTCTATGGAGTAAAGGATGGAGAAGGCTTTATTTAAACAGATGTGTGGAGGCAGCATCTGGACTGCATTAATGGAAATGCTTTTGCATCTGGAAGCAGATCAGCATTTGAGAAGATGTTACTCTGACTAGCTCCAGGATGGGCCAGATTTAAGAGACCTAAGTTATCCTTGCTTAGTTTCCCAGATGCCAGAATGTTTGTACCAATAGAAGCCAACACTTGGTTTTCTTCGTTTGCCTTCAGGACACATCCCCAGTGAGTCACCCTTGACAAGAGACATGAAGGCATCTGTTGACAAGAATATGCTTTGTGTTACAAGTCCAAGCACTGCTAACCCAACACTCCCTGTTCCTCCCCAGCATTCTTGCCTGCCCTCCTCTCCTTCCCCCCATCCTGGGAACTAGACTAGAGGGTTTGCCAAGGATGTAGCATGTAGGAAACACACCCCCTGCCAGCTAAGAAAAGGTAAAGCCACTTTCAAGGAAGAGTTTCTTAAATAATGCACCTTGGAAAAGGGCCTTTTTACCTTGAAAATGCAAAATGAGAGAGTTCCAGAGCAGCAGGACCCCCACCTTTTCAATATCTGAACATCACTTTCTGTAGCTCTGTGGGGATGGGGCCCAGACACCTGGCCACTAGCTCCCCTCTAGTTGTGTGAACTTAGACAAGTCACTGCTAGCCTAATAATCTCAGTTCTTTGCATCACAAGGTTTTGTAATTGTGGATAAGTTAAAAATACAAAAACTGTAAATCCTTTTGTGATTTGTAAAATGCTAGATAGACTGAACATTGGTGAAAGAAACTGCCATTTGCAAATTCCCTCTATTGAAGCAAATAGACATCTGCTCTGCGACTTAGTCTTAAAGAGAAGACTTGAACATTGAGGCACAAAAGTAATTTGCCCGGAATCACATTCCTAGGTGTAGTCAGAACCTTTGTTTTTGTTTGAACCCTTGTCTGATTCTGAACCTAGTTCTCTATGCATTAAGTCATGCTACCTGTCTGCTTATTTGATGATGAGTGTGGCCTCTTTCTCCTAAAAGTGAAAGCAAGAAAGAGCCCAATTCCATTTAACTGGGAGTTTCATGGAGTTTTGCTTTGGTCAAGACTTGCTATTGTATTCAGTTAAAAAAAATGGATGTTCAGCCAAGAAGGACCACATCCCTGCTCTACCTGTCCAGTCCCCTGGAGTTAAATATCCTAATTCTTTAAGAAGTCTTCAGCCTGGAATTTCTATAAGCTACACACTGTCAGACAGGAGGCCTATGACCTGTCTTGGGCTGCTGCCACAGTTATACTGCTGGGAAAAAGAAAGAACCAAGAAACATTACCCCAGAGAGAGGGCAACACTGACCTTCCCCAAATATGCCCCCAGTCCACTTGATGAACCACCCTACAAACATAGCTTGGGCTAACAGAACTCAAACCAGTGGGTAGGATGGGGGGACAACTGGACTTTTGCCCCAGGGCTGCGGGTAGAGAGAGTTGGCAGCACTCACCATCCTTTTGTTGTTTGAATATAACACTTTAGCTGTTAATTGACAATGGTAACTTTGGGTGGGTTCCTTCTCCATCCTTGCTCCCCTTTTGCAAGGTTCATCAGGTTTCCATTTCCTCCACAAGGGCAAGAGAATGTTTTCCCACACCTGAATCCCAGCAGAGCTCTCCAGTCTTTTTGCCACTTTCATTGTAGCACTATTGGCTGATGCAAAAACTTGGCTTCAAAATGAAAATCTCTTATCATTTGCTATGTACAAAGTGGGAAGCTGGAAGTTCGGCATGCTTCATGTGTCCCTCCTGTTACTGTGACTAGTATTAAGAAAAGGATTCTTTTATACAAAGGAGATATAAAAGAAAGAGCACCAGGTGAGAGTTTGGAAGTCTGACCACAACAATAACTCACATTTATAGAGAACTTGTGTAACCTGTTTCAAAATCCATTTATTTTGAGACTCTCCTTAGTGGAAATGAGGCTCTGTCCTATGGGAGAGACAGGAAGGAGTTGGTGAAAAGTGAGAGTTTCAGTCTCAGTGGTCTTCTTCTTTGGGCACTCTTCAGATGAGAGTCTTTCTTTGGAGACTCTTCAAGGAAAACTTTTCTTCCAGCATTGAGCTGGCTTCAAAAGAGAAGATGGAAGAGATCAGATTCATTTCAGTTGAAGTGAGTAGTCTCCATCATGTCCCTATTTCCAGCTCACTACTCTAGAGACTTGGGGAAGTTTCCCTTTGGGTGAGATCCAGGATGCTTGGTTGAGTTGAGTTACTCCCAAGGAGAGAACATCTTTATTCTTTATTGTCTGCTATATATTCTTCTATGTATATCTTCTCTTGTTTCTGTTTTGTTATGATTTGGATAAATGGGCTCCTTTATTAATCTCTATGTGTGTTCACTGTGAACTAATATTTGGTGTGAATGGGGTCAAGTCTTAGATATAGAGTTTAGAGTCCTCCCCCACCTCCCAAATGGCAAAATGATCAAAAGTAAGATGGAAATTGGTCATATCAACAAGATGAAAACTATGTAATAGATAGACTTTTAGCCCACTCAGTACCCTCTGTGAGAAAAAGAGAGTGATGGTTGGTCTCTGTTCAATCTTCTACTTCCCCTTCTGGCAGGAATGGACATTTCTCCTGGAGAAGGTGAAGAGAGAAGAGGTTAGAGATTCTGATTCTGCTTCCCTTTGAGCTACACCACACATGAGCTCTGTTTACATATGGGCTCCATCTATTTCTACATGTGTAAAATTCCAAATTACTTTTCCATTGTGTCTCAATTGATCCTCACAAAGCTATAAGTCATTTTACAGATATTACAGAGGTTAAGTGACTTGCCTAGGTTACACCACTAGCAAATATTTGAGGTAGGTTTAAAACACAGACTTTCTTAATCTCCATTCCAGCATTCTATCCACTCTATGGTTCCTCTTAGAACCTCCTTCAAAGAAGAGTTCCCCAGCCAGTCATCTCTTCATTTTTTGCCAAGGCTGCAGACCAGGCTCTTCCAAACATGCTCCAGAAACCTCTTCATCTTGGAAGGTCATTTTAGCCCTAGAATTCACATCTTAGAAGTCCTCTTCCCCTCTGCCCCCTAGTCCCTAGGGTCTCTCCCTCTGATTGGCTCCTCCCAGAATCTCAAGCATCAGGACTGATCATTTCTTCATCTCTCACCATATTACACTGTTTTCTACCCACTTCCTCCACTTTTCAACTTCCTTTCTTGAATTATCTTATCCCACTGGAATGCAAGCTCCTTGAGGGCAGAGACTGCTTTTCTTTTTGTTTGCATTTATATGGGCTTAGAACTGTGTCTGGCACAGAGTATTGGCTTAATAAATTCTTGTTGACTGACTAGCTGCCTCTCATTCACTGTACAACCTTGGGCAAGAATCCCTTTGAACTCCCCATTTGTGAAAGGAAGAGATTGTATTAGAACAGGAATTCTTAAAAAAAACAAGAAAAGAGAAGGGCAAAATAATTAGAAGAGTGTAGAGACCAGCTTGCTAGCGATAATGTGGTAATTAATTGGGTGATCTTAGTGTATTGATTATAATCTTTGGAATATATACACATATGCTCACCCATAAGAATATATACATTCATATATATGTATGTATAAAGAATAAAGTTTCTCAGTTTGTGGTTCATAAATTGATTTTAGTGGGATTGGGAACTTGAATAGGAAAGGAGTTCTATCTTTATTTCCATAGAATTGACTTCCTTTGTCATCCTATGTATTTTGTTTTCTGTATCTAAAATCTTTCCCCTAATAATGGATCTGGCTTCACTAAATTGCCAGCGTAGACCATGATACAATTTATAGGTTCAGAGTCTCTGAACTAGAAGTGGGATCTAAGGCCCCTGTCATCACTGATATTTTGGCATTGGCTGAAATGACTCTATCCTGCCATCTTGTGGCCATCTGTATGAATACACCTCCCCCTTCAGATTTTCAATCTTGCACGTTCCTGGAAAATTCTGCCTCTTCCATGAAACATTTCCTGAGCAGTCTAACCTAACCAAGCTACCCTGTAGTTTGAGCTCTCTTTCCTCAGAACTCCTAGAATCTCCACAGTATAAATTGTCCAATCTAGCATGTGGTTTGGTCTTCTTTAGGTTTCAATATGATTAAGTTAAATTAAAGCTAGGTGTTGTTAGGCAGTGGAGGCTTGGAAAGAAAACAAAAAAGTGTCTATCCTCAAGGAACTTCCATTCTGTTGGGGGAGGGTATATAATATATACTTGGATAAATAAAAGGGAATGAATTTCAGGAGAGAGAAGGACAGGAGTAGGAAAGGTTTTCTACAGAAGACATATGAATAAATCTTGAAATTCTAAAGGGTAGAAGTTTACAGAGTGTATTATAGGCCTAGAGAAAATCCATCATATGGGACATGGTGACAGTAGATGGAATGTCAAATTATGGGAACCCCTGGGTGCCAGGTTGACTAGAATATGGAGTGTGTGAATAGAAATAATATGAAATAATTGAAGAGATAGATGTGAACCAGTATGAAAACTTTGTGTTTTATCCCAGCAACAATAGAGAACTGTTGAAATTTCTTGAACAGGAGAGTGACATGATTTGTCTTACAAAGGTTATGTTGACATCTGTAGGGAGGATAAATTGGGGAGGGGAAAGAGTAGAAGGGAGGAGTCTTATAGGTAGGCTATAACAGTAGTGTAGGTGAGAGCTAATGAGATCAGAATTAAGCTAGTGGTTATGTTAATGGAGAGAAATGAGCAGAAAGAGAGATTTTGTGAGGGTAGAATTGACAAAACTTGGAAGTTAACAGGATATAGGATGGGAAGTGAGGGAATAAACAAGGCTAAATTCTGAGCTTGTGAACATGAGTGACTATAGAGTTAAACAGGTAAAGTTAGAATTGGAACGAGGACAGGGGCTATGAACAAAGACTTGAACTTGGCTCCTGCAGAGGAAGCCTGCATGTCTGCAAAGCCCCTACAGAGACGGATATGAGCTCAGAAAGACCAAGAAGAAACATAGGGGTAGGAGAGACAGGACTAAGAGACTTGGGGTGAAGTAACACAAACTGGCATCAGTGGAGTGGCAGGGACAGATTGATGGCATTATTCCTAGAACAAGCCTCTAAGACCCAGTGAAGGAGCCCCCAGACCATGCCAAGTTTCTGAACAAAACAGAGGAATTATTGGACTAAGTCCTCTGGACCCAGCAAAGTGATTTCTGGGCCAAGAAAGATTGGTAGTCAATGAATCAAGGCAAATTAAGTCTAAAAAGATTTATTAAGTGCTTAAAATGTGCAGACACTGTGTGTGCTAAGTGCTAGGAAAGAAGAAAGAAAAAAAATGCAAAAAAATACAGAGTCCCTTGGCCTCAGGGAGCTTACATTCTAATGGCAGAGAACAGAAATCATAAGAAACTGAAAAGGGAGGGAGTGATGGGGAAAGGTACCTGAGCAGATGAGGAGAGAAATGAAGACACTTTCCTTAAAAGTGGAAGTTCTGGGAAGAACTAGACAATCAGAGCTTTAGAGGATGTTAATAAATCCTAATGAGGGCTCAGCAGCAAAGCAAAGGGCTTGGTCGGTTGATTCTTTAAGCTACTCAAGTGCTTTCCTTTTGGGGGAAAGGTCTCATCCCCAGGTTTGGACTCTGAGTATGAATCCCTGTAGAGAACCCTGGGGAAGGCAGAGTGACACCAGAGAGGGTAAGGGTGGCATCTTCATTGTTTGTGGATTTGGCCATCTTTTGAAGCGGGTTGGCTGTTGAATTAAATAAAATCTGTACTTTAATAGTGTCAGATTAGCCTGAAAACTTATATGGAGCTGAGGACCTCCACCTTTTCTGTAATGACCTAGACACAATTCAAATTCTAATATTCCCAGGGGAAACCTTGGGTAAAGGCATGACCCCCTCAAAAAAATTGTATGAGAAGCCACTGAGCTCCAGTCTGGTCTGTTTAACTTCAGAGGGTCATGGTCTGAATCCCATGTTAATAGGGTAATGGAATCACAGAATGGCCTTTAGAGAGACTATTGAGTACAACTATCTCATTTTGGTCAGGAGTTTCTGGCAGAGGTGTGTAGGTCCTCAACTCCCCCTCCTGGCCCTTAATTTTCTATTCTCCTCTATTATCACTCAACTAATTATTGTGTTTTTCCTAATTCCATAGTAATACTTTAAGTAAGGAGTTCTTAACTTGTGTGTGTGTGTGTGTGTGTGTGTGTGTGTGTGTATGAACTTGCTTTTTTTAAAAAAAATTATTTAAGGCAATGGAATTAAGTGACTTGCCCAAGGTCATGCAGCTAGGTAATTATTAATTGTCTGAGGTCAGATTTGAGTTCAGGTCCTCCTGACTCCAAGGATGGTGCTCTATCCACTATGCCACCTCATTGCCCTGTGAACTTGCTTTTAAAAATACTTTGATAATTGCATTTTTGGAAGCTTTTTTTTTTACAAGATAATAAGATTAAGTGACTTACCCAAAATCGCACAATTAGCAAATATCAAGTCTGAGCTGGATTTTAACTCAAGTCTTCCTGTTTCCAGAATTGCTGTTCTTTCCACTGCCACCTAGCTGCCCATTGATAGCTGTATTTTGAATTAGCTTTGTAATTTCATGTGTTTTATTTTTATGACTTTAAAGCCATTATTCTGAGAAGGGATCCATAGGCATAACAATAACAACAATAATGATAAAAAAGTTAGCATTTAGATGGTTTTCAAAAAAAGATTCACATATATTGTCTCATTTGATCCTCACATCAATCCTGGGAGGTAGATGCTGCTATTATCCCCATCCTAAAGATGAGAAAACTGAGGCAAATGGAGGCTAAATGATACACAATAAATGTATGAGATCAGATTTCTGTGATATTAAAAAGGTAAAGTGAGGGCAGCTAGGTGGCACAGTGGATAGAGCACTGACCCTGGAGTCAGGAGGACCTGAGTTCAAATCCAGCCTCAGATATTTAATAATTGCCTAGCTGTGTGACCTTGGGCAAGTCACTTAACCATATTGCCTTACAAAAACTAAAAATTTTAAAAAAGGTAAAGAACATCTGTGCTCACCTGAGTCTGAATGTTCAATTAGAAGCAGGGCCAAGCAGGCAGTCATTTCCTGTCTGAAAATTGCAGAGGACTTGGCTCTTCTCTGACAGCACCCCACATCCCCCAAGAAGGAGTGGAGCTCCATAAATATGAGAGTAATTGGGGACTCCTCAGGGTCAGGGTCTTTTTTTTTTCCTTTAGCAAATAAGATCAGGTGAGTGGCAAGCAGCGCCACTTGGCAAATATATATGTAGGACTAGAAAAGGGATTGGGTTGCTCATAGAGGAAGAATGAGGAATCTCAGGTAAGTAGCCAGTTGTCTTAGCCCGATACTGAGAAAATAAAAGGAAGATCTCCAGGCCATTGGATGGCACTTAAGTTCAATGCAACTAAGCAAAGTCATTGGGAAGGATTTACTGAAATATATGGACAAGAAATACAGGAAATGAAAAGACATATGGGGTTGGGAAAGTGATGGATCAAGAATTAAATGTTCAAATTTGGCTTTGTCACTGGGGCAAATAATTTAATCTCTCTGGGCTCCAGTTTTTTCAACCGGAGGCAAAATGAAGGGCTGGAGTAGATGGACTCTAAGATTGCTTTTTATCACTAAGAATATATTTCTAAGGAATATATTAGACAGTATTATGAGATCAATTAGTCAATCCTCTGCTGCTACCTTGTGTCCATTTATAGTACTACACCCAATTCTAGAAGCATTGTAAAAGCCTAATCCATCATTCAAGCTGACCTTTACAAAGGGATTTAAAGTTTGTAAAGCCCTTTACATCCATTATTTCATTTGATCCTCACAACATCCCTGTGATATAGGCAAGGCTGTGTTATTCAGTTTTCTAGGTGAGAATACTGAGACTCAGATCAAATGGAAGAGACTAACAGAGGGGAGAGTCAAGAGATAGGAGTTGGATCTAGCCCTTTTCTACCACTATCCCTTTGTTGAACTTCAGGCCAGTCAATTGTCTCCCCTCTGGGATTCAGCTACTATAATTGCAAGAGCTCTATAGTCTCAAAGTTTATTATTTCCTGGACAGATGAATGGCTTTTAGTTGTCTCCATAGCAATCCTCAATGTCATCAGGAAAAGTTATCAAGGAACTGCTTTGTTATGAAATTTTGCCTTTTGATGTTATTGGCTTAATTCATCGGAGTCATTCATCTTTTCTCCTGCAAGAATTGTAACTTCTGCATAGGGAACCACCACAATTTACAAAAATAGGAAATAAGGATTTTAGGCAAAAAAAAATGCGTTGGGGTGGGTTTTTTGGTTTGATTTGATTTTAGGCTCAGAATATTTGAGGTGGAAGGGACATTCTAAAGTTATCCTCTCATTTTAGAGCTGTAGAACTGAGTTACTCTGGGGTATATAAGCACAGCAAATTGCCCATAGAAATGGGACTAAAATCCTCACCCCCTGCCTTCTGGAAAAACATTCTTTCCTATATAATTCTCTTTGTACAAATATGGAATATTATTATCAGAACAAGAACTTGTACTTAGGCAACTGGAGTTGTAGCTCAATAGCAACAACATGGGGGGGGGTGCAGGGAAGTATATGATTCCTTCTCCTGGGATTTCTCTTCCTACCCTTCCTCCATTTCCTTCTAGGACTAGATGCTTGACAGGCCTACTTTCTCACCTGCTCAAAAATTATTATATTGTATTGCTAGGTGGTGCAGTGGATAGAATACTGGGCCTGAAGTCAAGAAGACTCTTCTTCCTGAGTTCAAATCTGACCTTGGACACTTTCTAGTTGCGTGACCCAGGGCAAATCACTCACCCCCACTTGCCTTAGTTTCTTCATTTGTAAAATAAACTGGAGATGCAAATGAAAACTACTTCAGTATCTTTACCAAGAAAACCCCAAATGATGACACAAAGAACAACAAGCACAATTTCCATAGCTCTCTCCTGTGGTGCCTTCTACCAAGGCAAGGTCATAGAAAATAATATATAATAAAAATATTTTTATTTTTTATATATTATATAATTATATATTATATATTATTATTGTATAATTATTTCTTAGTGAAAAGACAAGAATTGCCCAGGATGTTGAAGGGAGGGTCCTCCTGGATATGAAACTATTATTACTTCAGTATTTCAAAAAAATGTTTGATTTCACATATCAAAGCACTATCTCTATCTACCTGTCTGCACATCAGTAGATGATTTCATAAACTGTCACAAGCAGAAATTCCTCTTTCCTTCTGGTGAGGTGCCTCTTTAGGATAGAACTCATACTGTCCATGACTGGGTCTGTACTCAGAACTTCTCCAGTTTGGCAGTTCTGGTTAGAGTCCAAGGACAGAAATTCCCTTCTGCATGCCAAATCCCTTGCCCTCCTAAGTCCAAAGGAGAGAAAATTCTGAAGAAAGGAATGGCAGAGACTAGTCTCTTCAGCTCCTCTTAAAAGACTCCAGAAGAGTGCTTGGCTCTTCTCTAACAGGAGATTCCTCAACAGGAATCCAAGCACTCTGGGTCTCAGATAGCAGTCATTTTTGAAACAATTACCAGTTACTGGAAACCAAGCAATATTATAATGCCTTAAATAATAATTAACAATAAATAAGATGGGGCAGCTAGGTGATGCAGTGGATAGAGCACTGGCCCTGGAGTCAGGAGGACCTGAGTTCAAATGAGACCTCAGACACTTAATGATTATCTAGCTGTGTGGCCACTTAACCCCATTTGCCTTGCAAAAACCTAAAAAAAAAACCCCAATAAATAATACAATAACAATATTTATATAAAGTATTTTAAGGTTTACAAAACATTTTTAATATATCATCTCACTTGCACCTCAAAACAACTTTGTAACCTACGTGAATTATTCCCAATTTCAGATGAGGAAACTGAGCCTGAAGAAAGTTCCATTCCCAGGATTACACTGCGTGTAAATGGTCAAGGTAGTATTTGAATTCAGGTCTTTTTTTTTTTTTAGGTTTTTGCAAGGCAAACGGGGTTAAGTGGCCACACAACTAGGTAATTATTAAGTGTCTGAGACCAGATTTGAACCCAGGTACTCCTGACTCCAGGGCCGGTGCTTTATTCACTAGGCCACCTAGCCGCCCCTAAATTCAAGTCTTCTTGACCTAGATTCAAATCTAGATTCAAATCTAGTAGGAAGTTCTCTCGATGAGGGGTCACAATGCATGTCTGTGTCTTTCAGGATATCAGTCTAAAAAAACCAGGGCTTCCTTTGATCACCCCTTGTTTCTCTACTTCCCCTCCCTAGTGGAGTTCAAGCCTGGAGATTTTTGAGCAGTGCTATTGGATTTTCTCCGCTAGAGGGCAGCCTGGATAGCTCTGGTCACCTTTAGAATGGAGCGTGTGGAGATTGGAGAAGGGACAGGCATCTCTTTGGATCCAGGGAGTAGCTAGACTAAATCATTCCAAAGCTCTCCAGCTCCAGTGGTAGGGCCAGTGTCTCCCTTGCCTGATTCACTCTTATTAGGTCCCCATGTCCTAAGAGAAAATATGAATTTGTGGCCATGAGAGTTCAATTACCATTTAAAAGATTTTATAGATCCCTAAGAATGTATATTCAAGTAAGTGAAAGGGAGGCAACTCCCTTGGGGAAAAAGCAAGAATACCAGGGAAGATGGAGACCAATGTAAGGTAGTGGAAGGAAGTGTGGATTGGGTACCATGAAATCTAGGTTCTGCTTCCTTCTGTGTGATGATGTCATATTGCTTTGGTTCTGAGCTAGAAGACATTGGAAGGTCATCTGTTTCAACTCTGTTCATGGAAGCTGAAACGTAAAGAAATGTTTCAACATTCATCATAGTGGGAAGGGCAGTCAGCAATTACTATCTCCATTTTAGACAACGGACTGGAGGAGTAGAGAGAAGTGACTTACCCAGCAACATCCAGCTACTAAATGGCAAATCTGAGACCAGAATCCAGGTATTCTGATTCCAAGACTATTATCATATTCCCATTTTAAAAAAATTTAAATAATTTATCAGAAACTTCCTTGAAAAACCTTGCATCTATAATTCATCTTTCAAATACAGTGAGTCTACCTCTCTGGGAAAGTAGAAGCAGATGGGATAGTAGCAGAAGGCTTTGGGGTTTGAACCCCAGAGTCAAGGGTAGTAGGTGATGGACTGAGCAAAAGGGCTGTGGTTTTGCCAAGGGGCACAGAGGGGCACCTCTCACACCTTTCAAATTGGAATCATTTAACTGGGTTAAAAAAAAAAAACGATTCCCCAATAGGGCTGCTCTGGCGGCCTCAGAGCCGATTCGGGAGCCGCCAAATGTGTGGGATTTGCAGAGTTGTAAGTAGGTCAGGTATTTCTGTCACTAATTATTACTTGTGAAAATATGTCGTGAACATACAGCAGGGAAACAATATTAGAAGCAGGCAATGATTTTTACAAAATTTTTCAAGGATTTATTGATCAGGTTGGAATTCTTGAGGGTCACCAAAAGAAAACTACACAACACGTGATTTTGAAGGCCAGATCAATGACTGGAGCCAAGAGCACTTGACTTTAATTTTCACTTTGTCCCCAGTTTTTGATCATTTCTTTCTCTTTAGACCCTAGTTTTCCTCTGTGTTTTAAGAAAGAAAGGAAGGAAAGAAGACAGACATGAAGAGAAAGAAAAGAAGGAAGAAAGAGAAAAAAGGAAGTGATAAGCATATAGAACTTGAAGGGTTCTTAGAGAAGCCAATATGCTCAGTCCTCTCATTTTGTAAAAAAAGCAGAGAGAGGTTAAGTGATTTGCCTAGGTCACATAGTTAGGAAGCACCTGAGTCAGGATTTGAACTCAGGTCTTTTTGACTCCAGATCTAACATGCTAATCATTGTAATGCAAGGCCTTTCCAACTCCAGTGGTATAGGGTTCTTTTTATCTGCTCTCTAGAGAGCAATATTCTAGGGTTCTTTGATTTCCGAAAGGAATAGGAAATGGGGAGAGTACTAAACTTCTGCACTAGCTCATTGAAAGTTCACCATCAGGTTCTTTCTTTGGATTAAAGTCTGAGATCCTCAGGAGGTTTTATCTTTATTGAATTGGATCTGTGATTTCATTGGTATAGAAACTCCTAATGAGGAATCACCCAGAGTAGTCTTCAAAAAGTATGATTCAACCTGGAAGCCTGGGTATCCTGTGCCTTCTGTCTTTTGAATTATTGTTATTTTCCTCTCTGCTCAGTGTGAAAAGGATGATTCAAAGAGAGTAAATGGTAATGACCATCCATTTGGTGATCCAAACAGCATAGGATACACCTAAATTTCCTCCTCATCTTTTTGGAGAATGGACCTTATTTAGAGAATATCTCATTCCCCCTCCCCCAGAAACAGTACTGTGAGAGGGGCAATTCAATTCGATAAGCATGGTTCCACATGTTTCTACAACCTTATTTTCAAATCTTATGAGATCTACAGAGTCAAACTTTTCATTTTATTCACAGGGAAACTGAGGTTCAGAGATGATAAGAGATCTCCTATCTTCAGTGTCTTTTCCATTAAACCATTGAATCTCCTCTTTTTCCTCCCCAACCTACCCCACAAATATTGTGTTTTAATATCATAGCAAGAGGTTTCTCTAATTAATTTTATTTTACATATTTAGAGTTAGGGACTTGCAAATGTAGCATGCAAATTTATGTAAAACATGCAAATTTTGAGTATCCCTGAATATGTTATAAACTGTGTGGTACCTTTTATTTTCTCATCATGGACAATCTTTCCTAAAATGGTTAGTGGGGTAAGACTAATTCTCCTGAGGATGGAGTGGGACATATAATTTTGACCATGTGACTGAAGTCTCCTATTCTATCCCAAAATGTACTCTCCTATCCTCATCTGACCTGCCAAAATTCCAACATTAGTTTCATTTTGTGGGTTATGGCTTGGAGTCCCTATGAATTTTATTAACCAGACCTGAGATTTCACTGGTATAGAGATTTTCTAGTGAGAAAAGTCCTTCCACAATTATATATATATATATATATATATATATGTATATATTCTCTATCTTATAGTCTTAGAATATCTGGGTTTCTGAGAAGTTAAATGATTTGCCAAGAATCATACAAATACAAATGGAAGGAGAAACAAATCAATCCATTACCAGTTATTAGCACATTAACAAGGAGCCTGCTGTCTTTGTGCTTCTCCAACTCCTGCTGGTCCCATGTTAAGCAATCCATGTATGTAGTGCCTATAAATGTCTTTATTTTCTCATCTGTAGCCTTCAGCCTCCCCTCATGTGTTCTTTTTTTTTAGTTTTTTTTTTTGCAAGGCAAACGGGATTAAATGGCTTGCCCAAGGCCACACACCTAGGTAATTATTAAGTGTCTGAGCCGGGATTTGAACCCAGAAACTCCTGACTCCAAGGCTGGTGCTTTATCCACTATGCCATCTAGCCGCCCCCCTCCCTCATGTGTTCTTAACAGTTTCAGTCTGTTCCTATCATTCTCCTCCACTTCTTTCTGGGGTCTGTATACTGAGGATTGGGAACTGTTACCTGGGTTGTGGGCCATGAGCCACATCAGGCTACTTACCCATGGACCTGGGAGCCTATGCTGCCTTAGGTGGGAACTTCTTGATGGACTAGGATCCTGAGACCATTCCACATCCTATTGAATTCCTCTTCTCTTTATACTTCCAACTTTAGTTGAGTTTTCCCTGGGTGCTAGAATTCCTAATTATGGTGCCAATTTATTTGATTATGGGAAGAGATTATTGATGGGCAGGAGGGCTTTAGATTGATGACAGTAAATGATGAAGGAAAAAGAACATTGACCTGGAAGGTACAGACCCTGATTTTAATCTTGACTTTGCTGAGAAGTCGTTTGGCAATTGTAAGCATTGCTTTCTGTCATCTTATAAATGAAAAGACTGGATCAGTGATTTTAAAGGTTCCTCCTAATTCTAATGTTTTATGTTCCATGGTCCTTTCCAGTTCTGAAATTCTGTCTTCTACATTTTAAGAAAACTCTTCTAGCTTTAAGATTCTATATTCTAAGGCCCTTCCAGCTCCAACATTCTATGTCCAGTATCCTTTTCTGCTCTGAAATTATTTGTTGTAAGGTCTATTATAAGGTCTCCTAACTTTGGAAGTTCTCAATCCTAAGGTCTTTTTCAGTTTTAACATTCTGTTTTATAAGGTTTTTTTTTTTAATCTGACATTTTAGATTTATAGAATCATGCTTCTAGAGCTGGCTGTCCCCCTAGAACTGGAACACTCTCCCCACCTTCTCTCCACCTCCTGACTTCCCTGGTTTCCTTCAAGGCTCAGCTTACATCCCACCTTCTGCAAAATGTCTCTCTGGATCCCTTTTAATTCTGGTGTTTTCCCTTTGAGACTACCTCCAGTTTATAGTGCTTATATAGTGCTTATATCTTGTTTGTAAGCTGTTTTTTGCACATTATCTCCCCTATTACACTCTTTGCACAAATACTTGTAGCCTGACTGGCCTGGGATCTCAGAAATTATCTAATTCAATTGCTTTGTTTATACATAAGGAAACTGGCTTCTAGAGAGATTGTGACTTCCTCAAGGTCTATGAATAATAAACAGAAAAGCCAGAATCTGAATTCAGGGCTCTTGCCTCCAAATTCTTTTATCTTTTGATTGCACTACACTCTTGTCCTCTGAGCATTTTTCTGCTCTGACATTCTGAGCATCTATAACTGACCTGACTGTAGAATTCGAATCCACAGTGGCTCTCCCTGGACCATGCTAATGCTCATTCTATGCTATTCTTGTGATTGGGTATATTTTTAATTAATGTGTTTGGTGACTTTAATTAGTGCTGCCTTAATTGCACTTGCATCCTGAGGCAGTTCATGCCAAGGCCACGGTGTTTAAAATCCGAAACAGTAAATAAGGATGTGGGATTGGGAGAATCACAGGGCCATTTGAACAGAGCTCTGTGGCTGCCAGGTGTTCCCTGGTTGCCAACTTCAGAATGTCCAGACCTTGTTCCAAGTGTAGGCCTGCAAAACAAAGATGCATTCGGGGCTGGCACCATTTTTATTCACCTATACAGACTCAATTGAGAAGCTAGGTTCTAGAACCAGACCCACTACTCACTATAGTAAATTAATGACCTTGGGCTACATTATATTATTTTCCCATTCTGGGTCTATAATGAAGGGATTTGACTAGAAAAATCTTTAAGATCCTTCTAGTTCTGTGATTCTATGATCTCTGATTGAACTCTCTTGTAGCCCCACAGAAATAGTAGATTAGTCAATCAATGAGCATTTAAGAGGCATCTATTATGTGCTAAGCTTTCCTTCATGTTAAAGATGCAAAAAAGGAGCAAAAGACCATTCCTGACTTCCAGGAGCTTACAATTACACAGGGGAAATAACATATAAAAATTAGGAACAAGTAGACTACATATAGGATAAATAGGAAATAATCAATGGAGGGAAGGTCCTAGAATTAAGGGAGAGCAGGAAAAGCTGCCTGTAGAAGGTTGAATTTTAGGTGAGACTTGAAGGAAGCCAAGGTTAGTCAGGAAGCAGGGAAGATAATGAGGAGGATGTAGAGTGGATATTTGTTGCTGTTATTTTTTAGCTTCTTTTGGAGTATTGTCTTCCTCCATTAGATTGAAAGCTCCTTGAGGGCAGGGACTGTTTTTCTAATTGTCTCCCCAGAGCTTAGTATAGTGCCTGGTCCATTATAGGCTCTAAATAAATACTGTTTAGAGTTTCTCTGTAGGATGAAGGGTTCAAGTCAGGCTGTTTTTAAGATCCCTTCCAGTTTTGGCTTCCTATGACCTAAAAACTTTTCCAGCTCTTATATATAATGTTCTAAGGTTCCTTCTGACTTAATAGTTCTCTTAAATATTTGTGTAGACATTATAAATCCTTCATTCTTTCCCAGCACTCAAGTTCTTCTCTAAACTAGCCCAGGCAGTCTTACCCAAACTTACCATCTACTGCTCCCTGATATGTATATTTCCTTTTCTTTTAGACAGGTTCCTCACTTTTATCTTATAGTAAAGTTGATTCCAGATGGACACTAGCAAGGACTGTTGGTCAAGTTCAGATTCATAGAATCCTTGGAGAGTAAAATTGAGAGGGACTGTGGAACATGAAATGTTAAAACATAGAGCAGAGAGCTGGACAGTACCAGCTATTCACATAGAATGTTAGAACAAAGACATTCAAAGAACAGAGACATTCTAGAACAGAGAACATCAGAGCCAAAAAGCAACCTCTGAAGATAGAACTTTAGAGCTGGAAAGACCCTTAGAATATCATACATCAGAGCTGGAAAAGTTTTTAGGTCATAGGAAGTTAAAACTGGAAGGGATCTTAAAAACAGCCTGGCTTGAATCTCTCATCCTACAGAGAAACTCTAAACAGGCCATGGTCATGAGTTGGACTTTGGAACTTCCCATTTGAACTGAAATCTTAAAGGTTCTTGTGCTTTGGGCTACTTAACTCTCTAATATGAATTTAAATTTTTAATAACTTGAGAAGCCATCTAACTCTACCTATGGGAAAATGAATAGGTGGCATTCAGGAGTCGTCACATAAATTAATGGAAAGTATGTGACCACATTATCTAACTATATTAAGTGTGAACAATAATTAATTATAGATGCAGCGCTATACTCAGACTTGTCTTATATAATCCTCTACCCATATTTGAACACCCAGAAATACATTTTTCACCCTTAGCACATAGATTTAAAAAGGAAATTAGTAAGGAATTTTTCATAATTCACAAGAATGACCATTTCAGGGGGACAATAGCCTTCACATAGAATCATGGAAAGTGGGAGCTGGAAAGAATATTGAAACAAAGAATTCCTCAAAGAAAACATTCATCACCTACTGTTGAAGAGCACTGGACTAGGCCTGGAGGAGATAAGTTTAGATATGGTAGATTTCTCATTAGAGGCTATGGTCTATCTAGTAGTTGGTGATGTAACATGAACATAATTAACTATAGTACAAAATAATATAGGATAAATCTAAGTGAGAGACTGAGAGTGCCATATGATATACAAGGGGAGTCAAGATCAACTGGGGGCAAGGAGTAATAATGAAACACAAAATGCTAGAGCTGGAAGGGACTTAGGGGTCTATTTAATACCTTGCTATTATTCAACAAGAGGGCGTGTGTGGACCCTCAGAGGGAACTTATTTTCATATGGTCAATGACAGAACTAGAACTTACTTCACTGATTCAGTTCTTCATATGTATATGTATATATATATATATATATATATATATATACACACATACATACACATATACACACACACACACACACACACACACACACACACACACACACACACACACACACACATATTTCCATTGGCTGATTTGGAGTTTTACTGTCCTGAGAGCTTGTTCCTTGCCTCAAAATGGTGATGGCCAATCACTGATAGATTTCATTAGGAAACATTAAAAGAGATTGTATGTTGTGTGCATTATCAGATCCAACCCTTTGGGCTTGTGGACTGAACTCTGAAAGACTTGGTACTCTGTGTCACACAATTTTTTGTTATTGTTGTTCAATTGTTTTCAGTTAGGTCCAATTCTTTAAGACTACATTTGGGATTTTCTTGGCAAAGATACTGGAGTGGTTTACAGGTGAGGATACTGAGTCAAATAGGGTTATTTGCCCAGGTCACAGAGCTAGTGTCTAAGGCCAGATCTGAACTCAGAAAGATGAATGTTTTTGACTCTAGGCTCACGACTCTATCCACTATGCCACCTAGATGTCCATCATATAGTTTAGCATTTTTTCCCTATGCCATCTGGCCCTGTGTTCTAGACTCAGGTCTGCTCCTAATTCTATTTGTGCTTGGGTAAAACATTTTTTTCCTTTATAGGCCTCAGTTTCTTTCTCTGTAAATTGGACTAAAGGATCTCTAAGACTTTGACACCTTATGTTCTAAAGTTCCATCTAGTGCTGTCATTTCCCTATTCTAAGATCTCTTTCAATTCTGTTATTTTATGTTACAAGGTCTTTTCTAAGAAAAGGAAAAGGTAATAAGCATTTATATACTATGGGTCAGGAATTACACTTACAAATATGATCTTGTTAATCCTCAACCCTGCAAGGAGGGTGCTATCATTACCTATTTTACAATAGACAAAAAGAAGTTAAATGACTTACCCAAGGTCATGCAGCTTGTAAGTGTCTAAGGCTGGATTTGAACTCAGCTTTTCCTGACTCAGGTCCAGTACTCTGTCTACTTGTGCTACCTTGTTGCTATGTTCTAAGTCTTACTTGGAAGTATTTTGAGGGAATGGAAAGAAGCCTTCCAAATCCCAGCTCAGATATTTCCTAATTGTCTGA
Organism: Macrotis lagotis; assembly: GCF_037893015.1. Classification (NCBI taxonomy): domain Eukaryota; kingdom Metazoa; phylum Chordata; class Mammalia; order Peramelemorphia; family Peramelidae; genus Macrotis; species Macrotis lagotis. Next base: position 294,636,891 of record NC_133658.1, read on the forward strand.
AGTCACTCTGCCTCTCTGTAGTTCCGTTTCCTTCTCTCTGTGATTCCACAGAGCACCTGTGTGACCCAATAGTTCATGGCCCTTTCCAAAGTGCCTAATTTCCTCCTGGATGTTGATTCCTATTCTGGGAAGGTCCTACCCCAGGACTTTGGAGACAGGTGTTAAGTAAATATGAGGGGTTATTCTTCCTATAGAAATATTTTCCATTAAGCATCAAAACTCTGTTCTCTGACACAAAGGCCTTCCTCCTGCTCACGCTGGGTCTCTGGCTCACCAACATGAATCGGCAGAGCGAGCAGAGGCCTCAAGTAGGGCGGAAATCAATTAATTAAGGCTCAAGTGGCCATGTTGAATCTCGGGTCTCCATCTAAATGCTGAGCATTATTAAGGTTGTAAAATAAAGGGAAAACACAGCCTGGAAGAAATGATTAGTGTGCAAAATATAGAAAGAAAGGGAGAAGAAAAGATTATTCCAGATGACATCCTACTCTTCCCCAATGCGCAAACTCAACCATAGAGCAATTACTCGATCTGCGAGCTCCCTTCGTCCGCTGTTCTCCTCCATCTGTTTTCTAGGGCACGCACGACCTTGTTATGTTCTATTAAATATAAACAAGTGGAAAGCTCCAGACAACAAAACATCCCCTTGCAGAAGCTCTCTCTGGCTAATTACAATACACATTGAAATGTCCCTCAAGATGGATTTAAAGAACATGCCTGAGAATTAATTTTTTTTAAAAAATATAGATCATCAGCACAGGGAAGTAAGGACGACTCCTCAAACCCAAGGTTTCCTGTGGTTTAGAGCCAAAATATGTCAAGTCAACAAACTTTTATTAAGCACCTACTATGTGACAGAGTCAAAAGACTGAAGCTCACAGTATAATAGGGGCAACAGTATGTAAAAATTTTTGTAGAAACAAATCTATGTACAAAAGGATATTTACAGAATAAATTGGGCTAGTCTCAGAGGGAAGGCAGAAAGATTAAGGAAGACTGGGAAAGGCTTCTTACAGGACAAAGTGGGACTTTCAATTAGACTAGAAAGAAGCTGAGGAAGCCAGGACGTGGAGATGAGGAAAAAAGAGAGTTTCAAACAAGGGAAAATCCTTAGTCAGGAGATGGAATGCTATGTGTGAGGAAAGCAAGGAAGGAAGCATCACTGGTTCACAAGAGTATATGATGGAGTGTGAGGTGTAAGAAGACTGGAATGCTAGTGAGGTTATGCAAGGCTTGAAAAGGTGAGGATACTTTTGTTTATTTGTTTATTTTTATTTTTTTAGGTTTTTTGCAAGGCAAATGGAGTTAAGTGGCTTGCCCAAGGCCACACAGCTAGGTAATTATTAAGTGTCTGAGAAAGGATTTGAACCCAGGTACTCCTGACTCCAGGGCTGGTGCTTTATCCACTATGCTACCTAGCCTCCCCTGTTTATTTTTGTAAGATGCAAAATCAGATTAATTAATGTCCTTTGTAACATGAGGGGATTCCTTCTAGCAATCTCTACAGTCCCTTTAGCTTAAAATTTAAATAATACCAGAGGTGTAGAGACCTGAATTCCAATTGTAGTACAGGATAGTGGCAAGGAACACAAGTCAGCAGAGACTGCCATCCTAGCATTGGCAAGGGAGTGAGGGGACTGAGTATTTTTTAGTCAATCAGAAAACATGTATTCTTATGTCAGACACCAGGTCACACAGAAGGGATATAGAGAAATGAGAGTTTCTGCCCTTGAAGACTTACAGACTAAAAGGTAAGACAACATGAACATAGAGAAATATACACAAAATATATAAAAAAATAAATTCCAATGTATTTTGGGGAGGAGGGGAAGGGAGGCCCTAATAACTAAGAGGCAGGAACTAGAAAGATGCTTCATAGAGAAGGGTATGTTTGAGCTGTACTTTGACACTTAAGGAAGCAAATAAATGAAAGCAAAGGGATGAACCCTGGACTTGTCAGCCAGAAGCAGGATGCAATTGTACAGCAGCAAGAGCACTGCTGCTTATCATACAGCCTAATTATCATTTTCATTGTTTTGTAATAGAAATGGGAATTATTATGGTGGCACAGATGAAGGCTATGTGGGATGCTTGGAATACTGTAGTCATGTAGATAGCTCTGTGTATTAGGGGTCTGTGCTGCCTCCCTTAAGATTGTAGAAAGACAGTGTGTCACTATATTAATTATCCAAAGGAGTGTAAGCTTCGAGATGTTGTTCACCATGTGGCACTGTATTCTAGCCACAAGCCAACTGGTCTCCCCAGAGCTGCTTGGGCCCCTGCAAGGAATTGCCTTCTTAAAAAGTGATAGCTTCCCCCCAGGACACCAGAGAGCGGTTAGCTACAAATGCTCAGACTCTTCTCTCCCTCAGGTACTGGCTGGATTTTGAATTTAAGCATAAACATTAAATAAGGCTCAGAACTGTTAAAAACAGGGGAACATCTATGGCTCTACCTCCTACACCACATGAGATCTCAGTCTGAACAAGCTCCCTCATTCAGAGACGCAGGCAATCAACCTAAAACAGCCACAAGGCTTATTTAACTTAGTCAAAATGAAAGAAAAACGTCATCTGTGCTCCTAAATGGGATGATTTACCTCCAACTCCATCCCCAAATCTTTTACCACTTGTTTTCCACTTTTAAGTTTGGAGTGTTAGATGGGCCATTCCCAAACCACCAAGTGGTCAGGATAAGCAGGGAGGGAAAAGGAACCTTAGAGAGGTCAGTTGGTCATATTGGAGAGATATGTACAAACCTCTAGAAGGTCTGAGGCCTAGGCAGTTAGGTAGTGTGGTGGATAGAGTACTAGGTTTCAAATAGATCAAGAAAGATCCAAGTTCAAATCTGACTTTAGCCAATTACTAGTGGTGTGATCCAGGACAAACATTGAACCTCTGCCACAGTTGCCTCATCTATAAAACGGGAATATTAATACCACCTCCCCAACAAAGTTGTAGGGACCAAATGAGATGAGTCATAAAACTCTTAGCAGAGTAGACCCTTAATAAATGCTTATTTCCTTCCTTCCTTATATCTTCCCTGTCTGGGCCTCTCCTTTGTCTTTGTCTTTTTGTGACCATTCTTTCCTGTTTCCGGGTGAAAGGTATTATAAAGGTGACCCTTGTGAGTACTGAAAGATTGGAATGGTGAGACACAAGAGGTCCAGGAGTTGGAGTCTGTGCCAGATTTTGTGACCAACCAAGAGAAAACTAAATTGATTCCTCCATTGATTTTACCAGATTCAGAAGTAAATGTGGTGTTAGAGAAACTCCCCAGGGAATAAGATGGTATAGTAAAGAGTATGTCTCTGTACTGGGGGGGGGGGGCGGGGGGGAGGAGTGTTTATAGTTCTGTTTTTGCTATATCTTCTCAGCAAATATCCCTTTTGTAAAAAATAAAATAAAAATAAAAACAAACCAAAAAACCTGATGTTCCTTGGTTAAACGATACCAGAGTATTAATAACTGGTTATTGCTATTGGGAAAACACACTTGTATAAGGACTCAAATCAAAAGCATTGGAGAAAGATACCTCTGATCCCTCAGGGCTGGCCCTAGAACACTGAATAAGAAGATATAGCTGACCTCCCTTCAGCACAGCAAATCCATAATCTTTTTTTTTTTTTTTTTTTACTGTTTCATTTGGTATTTTATTTTATTTTTCCCCAGTTCCGGATTCTCTCCCTTCCTGCCCCTTCCCCCATTGAGAAGGTAAGCCATTTGATATACATTATATATGTACAGCCATGCAAAATATTTACATAATAGTCATATTATGAAAGAAAACAGAATCAAAAAATCCTCTAGAAAAAATTTTAAAAGTAAAAAAACAAACAAACTATGCTTCAATCTGTATTCAGACACCATCAATTCTTCCTCTGGGGATAGATAGTATTCTTCATCATAAGTCCTTCAGAGTTGTCTTGGATCATTATATTGCTGAGAATAACAGACCTATAATCTTGTTACACTCAGATGCACTAAGTCTTGCCCACAAAGAACTTTCAAACAAATAGCCACAGTTAGTCAAGTTTTTGTTATTGATGTTGTTCACTTGCTTCAGTCATGTCCAACTCTATGATTCCATTTGAGATTTTCTTGGCAAAAATACTGGACTGGTTTTCCATTTCCTTCTCCAATTTATTTTACAGATGGGAAACTGAGATAGAGTTAAATGACTTGACCAGGGTCATGCAGCTAATGAATGTCTGAAGTTGAATTTGAATTCAGGAAGATGAGTTTTTCCTGACTTCAAGCCCTGCACTCTACCTACTTTATTCTCAAGAATTATTATATTCTTATTATAGACTTTTTATGTGTCAGGGATATATTGTTCTGGTCCTCAAGGAGTTCATGTTCTAATGGAAGAGAGGAAATAGAAATATGAAGATAGCCATGAAAAAAAAGGAAGTCAGAAGGAAGGAAAGATCCAAGCAAAGTGCTCTGAGACATTTGAAGGAAGAAGATCACTTTAATTGGTGAGTTTAAGGAAGATTTCATGTAGGATCCCTTTGGGATCTTGGAGGAAGGAAGAGATTCAACAACTAGCCATAAAGAAGGAAGAGATAGGAATCTGTTCTAGGCATGAGGCATAAGGTATTGATGGGAGTACCAATTAATGAGCCCCCTCCCCAACATTCAGATCTGCTCTGAGTGCCCTTCCTGGGGCACTCTAGCTATGACTTAAATACTGATTCTGCAATCCCTTAATCTGTGTTTGCTCACGGTTTTTTGTCTTCTGGTTTTATCTTTTGTGAGAGGATTAGGGTCTGGTCTCCTAGAGACTTCATCACTTATTATCAGCTCCTAGGATCTTCTTTGATATCCAAACGCCATCCTTAACAAACAAGTATATAACCTAATTATAAGTTCTATCCCTTCTAACTATCCCTTGGTGGCACCAACTTCTAACATCCAGACCTACTTCAAACAGACTTAATTATTTATCTGAGATCATTTTCTCTCTCTTCTTCTGTCTTCTCTTCTTATATAAATGAGAATATGGCAGATCCCTCTTTGCTGGAGTATTTCCCAACTCTCAACCCACTGTGCCCAATATAATGCCAACTTGCCTAGGAAAGAGCCTACGCCTCAGGAATTATTTCTCAGACATTTTATGCTAAACCCCAATATTTTAGGGTTTTACAGACCCTAACAGTATGAACAAGGCACAATGATGGGGGAGAGCAGACTCAAGCAAGTTCAATAGTTCAATTCTTGTATTAAATCCTCCAAAGTATCCTTCCCTAGGACATATAAGGTATTAACAATTCCTTATATTTTGTATAATACAGTACTCAAATTTTTCAAAGGATATTTTATTTTCTAACTACAAAAATGTTTCATTGTATCTGATTTAGATTTCAATTCAGCTTGCTTAATCAATAGCCATTTATTAAATGCTTCCTAGGTGTTGAGCATTGAGTTAAGTGCTAGGAATAAAAATTAAACATGGTCCTGATTTCAAGAAGCTTCCAACTTTTTTTTTTAAATCTAAATTTTACTTTATTTTCAGATTTACCTTCTTTCCTTTCCAAACTTCCCTTCCCAACCCAAATGAAGAAATCTAAAAAGATAAAACTTCCATCCCAAATATATATGGTCAAGCAAAAATTCCCTCATTAGTTATGTCCAGAAAATATGCCTCTCAATCTTCACTCTGTGAGTTCATCAACAGGTCACACTACAATACTCTAAGGCAACCAATATCATCTAGCAACATCTTATCACTGGTCTTTTATAGTTCCTATTAAGGAGTGACTTACTTGACCACTCAGAAATGAATTAAAGACAACCAAGAGAGAGTGACAGCAGCTCTTCCATTGGAAATGAACTTGAGGGGGCAAATCTTTGTAGTAGCTACCTTAAGTTTGAGCCCACTGTCCCTGGAAGTGGTAGAGGAAAGAATGGGTCCCCATGTGTTGAGGAAAAATGTTTATACTTATGTTTTCAATATATCTTCTCATGAAATACTCCATTTGTTTTTTTAAGTGATTTTATTTTTTTTTCCATTCATCAACTTGCATATCTATAAGTTACACATTTTTCTACTACTTGCCCTTCCCACCCTGCTTCCCCTCAGCTGTGAAGATTCTGGTAAAAGTTGTATGTGTACTTTTGTGTTTAACATGTTTACATATTGATCATTTTGTGTATGAGGAATTAGGACTAAGGGAAAAGAAAGGAAACCATGGGATAGGAAGGAAAAGCATAAGAGAAGTTTTGAAAAAAAGTGAACATAGTATCCACTCAGATTCTGTGGTTTATTTGTTTTTTTCCCTCTGGATGTGGTTGGCATATACATAACAGGTCTCCCAGGATTGTCCTAGATCTATGAACTGCTGAGAGGAGCTGCTGGATACTCCATTTGTAAAAGCAATAAATGTCCATTGTTAAATGATAATAGGGCTCTAATGACTGATGATTCATATTGGAACATACTAGACTGAGGGCTCTAGCCAATAGCACTAGAGAAGAATCACTCTGACTCCTTGAGGGTAACCCTAGAACCCTGAGAGGGAAATGTCACCCACTCTTGGAGATTTGACTCATCAATGCAAATGTGAGTCAGAATGATTCCCAGAGTTTCATAAGAATTATACCCTGTATCCCCTATTCTCAATAGAGCTGCCAGTATATAATGGGTGCTTAAAAAATTCTTGATGACTGACCAATTTTTCTAGTGCTTCAAGGATTGCAAAGCATTTGTCCTAGAAGTGCCTTACAAAGGAGGTCACGGGACTCTTACTTTCTCCATTTTATAGATAAGGATCAGATTGATTCTCAGACCTTGAGCTGGAGGGGACCTCAGAAGCAAGGTAAGATTCAGAATGGGAATTTGAACCCCAAAACTCTGACTCCAGAGATAATTCTTTTCTCACTGTATCAGACTCCCCCTATGGCCTTCTTGCTGGTTAGGATTAGACTTGAAGTTGAACCCAGGCTACCTAACTTCACTCTTTCTGCTATGCCTTCTTGACTCAGTGTGAATATGGTTAAGTACCTACCCCTGTCTGGATTTCAATTTCTGAATCTCTCTTTTTTAAACTTGTTTTTGGAGGGGGTGAGGCAATTGAGGTTAAGTGACTTGCCCAGGGTCATTCAGCTAGTACGTATCTGAGGCTGGATTTGAATTTAGATTCTCCTGATCTGGATCTTTTTGAAATTGGTGAATTATACTAGCTGATCTCTCAGTGGTTAGGGTTTGGTTCTTGGAGTCCAGAATTGTTGAGTCCTAACTCTTCATGCTCCCATTTGAAGTTTTCTTGGCAAAGATATCAGAGTAGTTTACCATTTCCTTCACCTCATTTTACAGGTGAAGAAACTGAAATTAAACAGGTATAAGTGACTTTCCCAGATTCACACAACTAATAAGTGTCTGAGGCCAGATTTAAACTAGGTCTTTTGGACTTTGTTCACTGCTCCACCTAGCTACCTAGACTATTTGGGTTCAAATCTCACTTCTGATCCTTTCTGTATGACCCTGGGCAAGTCTCTTAACCTCTTTGTATCCTAGTTTTATCATTTATAAAATTAGGAGTTAGATTTAATACCCTCTAAAGTCTCTTCCACTTTTAAATCTATAATCCTACAAATCTCATGGTATCTACTGGAAATGCTTATCAAGTTGAATCATTTTGTGTACTTGAAAGCAAAATAAAATTGCTTTTAAAAATGATAAATTAGACTTTTAACAATTTAGATCACCCTCAGAATTAGTAAGGTTTCTCTGATGAGTTATCAACACACACACACACACACACACACACACACACACACACACACACACACACCCTCCCAACTCCCCCAGAAACCATCCAACACTGACTTCTTGGCAAATGCAGAAATGTTAAGGTGAAATGAATAAGGTTTGAGAAAGTGAAAACATGAGCCTTCAAATACCATCTGTTCCCACTGTAGATTTGAGACTTTCATCTTATGCCACCAAAATATTTGAAAATCTTATCTTTGATTATAAAATCTTCCACAGTATTGCAATAACACCTAGAATGACCCTGACAGTTTCCCTGGAGTTTTGAAACTAGAAACAAAAATCCCCTATAGGGGGAGAGGAAAACAGTCTATTTTTTTCATTGTGAATTATAAGAAAATGATGGATTTTGATGGATAGTATTTCAGTGTTCCCAGAGAACCCTTTTCTATTAAATAAATCATTTAACAAACAGTAAGGATTGAATTGGAGCTGAGGAGCCAATGAGGAAAGACACCTGCCCTCAAGGAACATACAATTTGTTGGAGAGGGGGTTCGAAGTGTAATAATAACAATAATAATAATAATAATAATAATAATAATAATAATGTTCCATTTATTTTTTAACCTTTTATTCTTTCTTTTTCTTTTGTTTGAATTTTACAATTTTCCCCCAACCTCACTTCTCTTCCCCACCCCCCACCCCCCACAGAAGGCAGTCTGATAATCTTTACATTTTTTCTATGCTATACATTGATTAAAATTGAATGTGTTAAGAGAAAAATCATATCTTTAAGGAAAAAAATAGAATATAAGAGATAGCAAAATTATGTAATACATAAGATAACATTTTTTTTAAAGTGAAGGTCTTTGGTCTTTGTTTAAACTCCACAATTCTTTCTCTGGATACAGATGGTATTCTCTATCACAGATACCCTAAAATTGTCCCTGGTGTTGCACTGATGAAATGAGCAAGTCCATTAAGGTTAATCATCACCCCCATGTTGCTGTTACTGTGTATAATGTTCTTCTGGTTCTGCTCAACTCACTCAGCATCATTTCATGCAAGTCTTTTCAGGCTTCTCTGAATTCTGATCCCTCCTGATTTCTAATAGAACAATAGTGTTCCATAATGTACACATACCACAATTTCTTCAGCCATTCTCCAATTGATGGACATAATATCCCATTTCTAATAAAAAAAAGAATGAAAATTTAAGCAGTTGAGTTATTTAAGGTTGCCACCTTCCATGAGGAAATAACAATCTTTAATAATCAGTCTTACAATACTCAAGTGAAGTAGGTTGTATAAATATTGTTCTATCATTACTGTGGGAACTAAGGGATGGGGTGCTTGCTCTCTCCCTTTCAGCTCTGCCCCATGAGAGACCAGCTTTACTTCCAGGGGAACCTGGCCTCAAATGAGAGAAATCAGATTCCTTCTTTCACTCTTTGGCTTCTCTCTACTTCCCATGTCAGAGTCCTGGGACAATTACCTAAAGCTTTGGTTTGGCTGGTGTCTAGAGTATCTTCCTAAAGAGGGCAGTAGAAGAGGAATCAGATTATAGTGCAAAGAGCAGCACCTCTGGAATTTGAGGTCTAGGGTTGAAATCCCAGGATGCTTTCTTCTTGTATAATAAGGCACTTTCTTTCAGTCCTAATGTCTTCATCTTGGGTTTGGATTAGTTGGCAACCAGGACTTCTTCCTATTCTAAATTGTGAGTTGTGAACTTTTGTGAGCCTGCAAGGTACTTAATGTTCAATGTAAATCAGGTATGGGATAACTATTTATTTCCTCCACTAGTGGAGAGGGAGAGGTGGAGTTTTCTAGTACCCCAAGCCAGTAACCATTTATCTGTGCACAGTTCAACCCCGTAAAAGAAGTGTAGGTGTCCTATGCTTCAAAGAGCTTGGTGATTCCCTCTTTAGGGATTCTAGAGGAAGGCAGTCCTGAAGGGAGGGACACCATGGCAGTGGGACCCCAGCAGTGGGAGCTCAACTGCAAAGCAAATAACACACCCTAAAACTCCAACCCCAGAATAAAGAAAGTGCTCTGTACTTGTGCTAGTTATTATTCTCCTTGGACCAGAACATGGAGGACCTTGAGTGACAGATCAAAGAGACCAGACCTTATTTCTGCAGATAGTTAGAAATGAGGAATTTTGCCAGAGTTAGAAGGGATTCTACAATCCATGACCAAGAGTTGAAAGATATAGAATATTTTGTATATTATATGAAATTAAGAGAAGTAGAGTTTAAGAAAGTTTCTTAATCCCTTGTTATATTCTCTAGTCTAGTCTATTTTTAAAAGAACAAGCAAAGCAGAAGGTTAGGAGCCATTAGAGATAACTCAGTTATATTCTAACTCATTCTGATGTTTATTTATTTTGATTTCAATTTAATCTGATGTTTGGGTACAATATGTTGATATTTTGTCTATAGAAGTAAAAAATGGCATTCGTTGTTCATTGAGGGTGTATAGAGAATTTCAACTCTCCATGCTTATGGAACAGATAATTTTGTTCAGATATGGTCTATCCATTAAATGTTATTGATAGAAATTTGAGTTAACTTATGGGAATATTTACAACCTTTGATTCTAATTCACTTTGATAATGATTTGTTTGTATTTTAGACAACCTCTGAATATTGTGACCATCTTTGAATCTCTGAACCATCTGCTGCTTGAGTTTTTATATTCTGAGGGAGCAGCTCAGGATATTGGTACTGCCCAGACTGCACAGTCCCATTAACTTCAATGGATGGAGTGAAACTACTCTGGATTTGGATATCTGTCTGCTCTTTGAGCGTTGTCTAGGAATCCTGAGAGAGATAAGGCCAAACAGAATAACAGCCAGCTTCAAGGAATCTTCCCTTCCTTCTCAGCCTTGAACAAGGCTTTGAGGCTTCTGTTTAGACTGGAACCCCAGCATCTGCAGGAATTTGGAGTCAAGTTTGAGGATTATATAAGTGAACTGGGATCCCTTCACTTGAAAAAGAGAAGGCTGGAGGCATAAATTTAGAAAGGATATTGAGAAAAACCTTTAAGTTTAAGGAGGTAAATTATAGTTTAATATAGTGTATTCCAGAAATTCTAAATAGTTAAACTAATAAAAACTTAAAACTGCACTAAAACTTTTGCAACACACTGTATCATGAATAATTACCTAATGATTAGAACCTTCCTACATTAAAATAGATTCCTTTGGTAGTAGTGAGCTCTTTGTCAGTGGTGGTTTCCAAACCAAGACTATATTTTAGCGAAGGAATTATCTGCATGGGATAAGAAGCTACCAGTGCTGACTAAGATTCCAAGATTATATGTAATCAGAGATATTAATATAATACCTAGCTACCATCATATAGTAAACACAGGTTTACAAAGTATATTACATGCATCATCTCATTTGGACCTCACAATAGCCTTGTGGTATAGGTACTGTAGATAGTATTAAGCACTACTTTACAGATTAGGATTCTGAATCTCAAAAAGGTTTGAGTGACTTAGTCAGGGGGACACAGCTACTGAGTGTCAGAGGCAGGACTTAGGACTTTCTGATTCTCATTGTGAAGATAAAAGTGAGATAATATTTGTAAAAGTGCTTATCACTCTTGTAATGCTTAATTCTTTCTCCCCTTCTGACTCCAAGTCTAGTACACTTTGCACCATGCAACACTGCCTCTCAAGTGCTCTGACACTATTAGACAGGGAGATGTAAACTAAGAGGCCTTTCAGTTACCTTTCATCTCATTGTGGTAACAAGGGCCCTGAAGGAAATAGAAGACATCATGTGTCAATCAAGTCAAACCACCTTTATTACCATGACTACAACCTCTCCTCATTCTCCAGTGGATAAAGTCTAATACCCTAAACCCAAGAAACCCTTGGCATACACTTCTGCCACTTGGGGGACTGTTTCCAACCCAGGCTCCAAGCTATCTTCCTGGGAAATAAATTTATGTGGATGCAATCTGGCATCTGCTTGGGTAGGGACTGTAGCCACAGCTACCAAAGGACCAGAAAAGAAAATTCCAGCCAACAGTATCCTTGATATTGTCATATGGTTCAGTATCAGAAACTAATACAAATAATAGTATCAATAGAAATGTTCTTCAAGAAGATGTACCACTATTTTCTTTTCTACTTATATGGCACTTTTCCATTTGCAGCTGAAGCTTTCTATTTGTGTTTTCTCCATTAGAATGTGAGTTCCTTGAGGGTAGGGATTTTTTTATTTTTCTCCTTTAGGTCCTTGCAAATGGTATGGTCTATGGGTCTGAGAAAGGCTAGGTTTCAGGGTCTCCTCTTTCCCCTTCTGTTGTGCTCATAAATCCCTTTCCCAATTCTCATTTGAGTCTTTGTCCTCCTGCTATCCTTCCTGGAACCATCCCTGAGGTACCTGGATACACAGACCTCCAGCCATTTTTTGACTATCTTAGGATGGGTATCTGTAGCTCCCTTGGGGATGTGTGACCTGTATTTTTGTCCCTTGTGAGGGGGCCAAGTCCAAACAGTAACTCCATTTATATGGAGTCAACTCCACAATCCTCATCATTATCTGCCTGAACAACAACCATGTCAGTAAGTTCAAGACAAGGAAAATCACACCTTGTCCAGATAAGGGGAAAGGAGCTTTCCAGTATACTCCAGATCCTTCCATCTTAGCCTAAAGAGAGGATGGTACTTTCTAAATCCCCGAATTTCCTAAATACTGAATTCCAAAATCTCTGAACTATAGATTGTTTTCAAGGACTTGGCCCAAATGACAAGAGAAGTAGCTTGATATGGGTGAAAAAGATAACTTGGTTTCTATCTTGATGATTTAGGTTAAAATTCTGGCTTTGACCTTGGGCAAATCATTTCCTTTCTCTGATTGAAGTTCCCTCTTCTATAAGGTGAGGAGCTTGACCTAGATGAACTTTAAATCTCCTTCCAGATCTAAATCTATGCTGCACAATATCAACACATCTGCAACAGCCATTGAGAACTTTGATAAGTAAGGAATTCAGCCAACCAACCTGCTTTATATTACTTTACCTCAGAAGTGGAGAATCCTTTTTTTTTTTTTTTTTTGCCAAGGGCCATTTGGATATTTATATCATTTGAGGATTGTACAAAATTATTAACTTAAAAATCCTAACCCTAAAAAGCTCTTAGATTTATTGGACTTTGATTGCTATTTGTGGTTGCCTTGACAACACCAGACCTAATGATTTCATGGGCCCTTGGGCCAGAGTTTCCCCACCCCTGCTTTACATCTTCACATGCAACCAACTGGGTCAATTTTGGCTCAGAAGAGTAATTGAACTAACCATCTCCTTTAGGCAAATGTAGAGAGCCTACAGGTGGGCAGATTGTTTCCATTTCTACCTAGCATGGAAAGGCATAGACAACAAATAGGAAGAATTTAGGTAAGAAACTTTAGTGGGCAGCTGCTAAGGATGGGGCTGTGGAAAACATCCAGGAGACCTGGGAACTGGATCTGGCTTTGCTACTAGCTTCACTGTGTACCCTTGGGCATGTTGTCTCATTTTTGAGGATCTCAGCTTCCACATTTATGAAATGAGAGAAGCTGAATAGATAGATCTCTAAGAACTTTTCCAGTCCTACCATTTCATAGTTTAAGGTTCCTTTTAACTCTAATACAATATGATTCTCTGGCCCTGATTGACTCATCCCGGTGATGATTCCCAAATCTGAATAATAAGATATACTAATTTATTTTGTGCATTTTGGGGGAGGTATGGTTGGGATACATAGCAGAGCATGTAGGTGGTACAATGGATAGATTCCTGAGCTTGGAGTCAGGAAGACCCAGTTTCCTGAGTTCAAATCTGATATCAGACACATACTGGCTAGTTGATCATCCTGGGAAAGTCAGTTAACCTTGTTTACCTCAGTTTCCCCATCTGTAAAATGAACTGGAGAAGGAAATGGCAAACCACTTTACTATCTCTGCCAAAAAAACTCATCAAATTCATCTGAACATTAGAAGGCTGTTTGAGGTGCTGAGAGGACACAACTACAGTGTATGTGTAAGAAACAGGACTGGAAGTCAGGTCTTTCTGACTCCAAGTCTGGCCCTCCCTCTTTCTAATGGGCCACTTTGTCTCTCTTGCCTTACACGTATATAGCAGGTGTTTAATGGAGGTTTCTTGAATGAATGCATGCATGATTTCCATTCCTCACCCTCAAATTATCAAGGTCTTGTTAACAGAGAGAAAGAGACAGTGTATCTAATCCGTGTTCCTTTTTTCTACATTTTTTTTCAATTAATGCATTCTGCACTTACCCTTTTTACTGATAATTGCTATGTGCTAATTAACGATAGAAAAATGACACATCTGGCTTAGCAATGCAGCTCTGAGCAGATGTACATGATAGAGCAGAACTGTGGGGCCCCTACTATCATTTTAACCACTCTTTAGGGTCATGCTTCCCTCACAAACCCCAATGGACTGGACGCTGTGACCTGGACAGGAAAATAAGGCTAGGGCATTTATTTTGAATGTATTACTTTTCCCCTGGAAACAAAAACAGTTTATAACATTGTTCAAATATCTAAGAGCTGTTTCTGAATTTTGACATTGGGGATGAGATAAAGGCTAGTGTCCCTCCTCACCCTGACCCCCTTTATAAAGTATACCATCAAACTCCTTTATTTTACAGAAGAGAAAACAGGGACAGAAAAGCAGAATGACTTTGTTCAAAGTCATATCTAAGAACCCATGTCTCCTGTGTACTAGGCAAGTGCTGAGATTACAAAAAAGGTTTCAACTATTACCCACTCTGCCTTCCCTTTAAAGACTTATGGTTTAAAGAGTTCACCATGGTGTTTGACTTCATGGACCCATCTATGTTCAAATTCTGGATCTGATATTTAGCACCTAGGCAGCCTTGGGCAGACTGCTCCACTTTTTATGCACCTCAGTTTTCTTACTTGTGAAATAAATTGATGGGATCATAGTCTTGGAGCTGGAAGGGGTCTCATAAGGTATATGTTCCAAGCTCTTCATTGACTAGATGAGGAAACTGAGACCATGAGAGAGTAAGTAACTTGTCTAAGCTCACACTGGTAGTAAGCATCAAAGACAAGATCTGAACCCAGGTCCTTTGCTTCCAGAACTCTTCACTGTTCTCACACAATCAGAGTCCCTGCTGCTCCAAACCTTGATGGTTGAAAGCAACATGCCAATAGGTGAACATGTTTGGGGGGGGGAATACCTGGTATTTATTTGATCATCTGCCTCTGAGGCAAATATAAAGGACCACGACTCAGGAAAGTGCCAACCTAGTGAGAGGGATTTGAATCCAGATCTTCCTGGCTCCAAGTCTGTCCTTCTATCTAGCTTTCTACCTTCCCTCTGGGCTGAGCTGCCTCAGTAGCAGGGGAAGCAGATCAATTGGGGGGCTTTAAGGTGAGTGTTGTTCCCATTGCCCCTGGGGCAGTGGCTCCTGCCATGGGTGGGCAGCTAAGAGACCCAGGTTCTAATCCCAGCTTCACTCCCCACATACTCCGTGACCTTGAGCAAGATCACTTATTTCCTTGTCCCCAATTTCCTCCTCTGTATAATGAGGGGGGTTGGACGATGTTACCAAAAACAGCCCCTAGAATTTAAAAATAACCACCATTTCCATTTACAACTCCAATCATGCACAATACTACCATTTACAAGTATGATCTTTTCATAAGCAGAATGAATGTCAGGCATAAAAATTTATAAAGGCATAAAATATCCAAGAAGCAGTTTAGGGAAAAGTGAAGGGAGTTTCTGTTTTGGAGAATTTCAGACCTGCTTTCCTCCTGAGTCTGACCCCTCTGCCTTTGCTACCACAACTGGGGGGCTTCCCCTGTCTTCTGCATCCCTGGGATCCCTTAGCGGGAGGGATCCTCTAAGACCTGAGAAGAAAGAGAGCAGGTAAACTCCCTTCCCCCTCATCTTTCTCCCCAGACACTAAGAAGCTTGACTCAATTCAACAAAGATTGTTATTTACTAGACACAATAAAAAGACAAAAAGTTCATTACATTTTGCCAGACAAGAGGAAACAACACCGAAAGGGACACAGCAATACCCTACAAGGTGCATTTTCCATAGTATAGTAGAAAGTGTGTTGATTTTGGAATGACCTAGATTCAAATCCTGCACTTGTCACTTAATTCCTTTGTGACTTTGGGTAAGTCACAGCTGCTCTGTTCCTGATTTTCCTCTGTAAAATGGCAGGTTGAACTAAATAGCTTTGAGGTTCTTTCCAGCTCTTGATGATCTCATAAGATGAAGAATAAGGCATTAAATGAGGGACTGAAAACTGGGGGGGGGGGGTTCAAGAAACTGTCCCAAAAGGAGGGGAAATCTGAGTTGACCCTTGAAGGAAGTTATGGATTATGGAGAAATTACTTGCTATTATTGTTAATACTTGCCACTTGTATGGCCATTTACAAAACCCTTTCACATACTTATTTAGAATGGGAATATTCACATATTTAGAAAGGGAAATCTTTCTAACAATGAGAAATGTTCAGCAAAGGAATATACTTCTGGGTGAAGTAATGAGTTCTTCCTCATTGGAAATGTATGGATTTTTCCATCAGAATTTGGGACAACAGCCCTGGGTCATAATATTTTAGAAGTAGAAGGAATGTTGTTCAGGCATTTTAGTTGTATCTGACTCTCTGTGACCCCATTTCTTGGCAAAGAAACTGGAGTGATTTGCCATTTCTTTATTCAGTTCATTTTACAAATGAGGAAACTGAGGCAGTTAAGTGACTTGCCCAAGATCACATAGTGTCTGAAGTCAGATTTGAACTCAGGAAGATGAGACTTCCTGACTCTAGACCTGGTGTTCTATCCTCTGAGCCACCTAGCTACCCTTGGAAGGGATATTAGAGATCATGTAATTCAACCCTTCATTTTGACAAATTAGGAAACCAAGAACAGAAAATGACAGTATGAATATTAAATTAACGAGTTGGGATTCGAACTTTTGTCAACTGACTTTAAAGTAAGTGCTATTTTCACTATGGGCAGACTGCATTTCCTTATCAAGCACACGAAAGAAGGGATTTCTGTTCTGTGTGGGAGGTTGGATTAGAGGAACATTCAGGTTCCTTCCAGCTCTGTGATTCTGTGACAATTCTTCATTTACAACTTCTCCTTTCTAGGAAAGAATAAATGAGTGAATTTCAAGCAGATTATTTATTTTTGTTATTTGGTATCAGAGGCTTTTAAATCAGATAGGACATGAGAGATCTCCTACTCCAATCCTGGACTCCCCTCTGCATGCTATGGATCTACCTTCCCTCTGTGCTGGCTTACTAGGATAGAGACATTTCCAGTTCACTCACAAAGAGGTAGCATGGTGTCATGGAAAGAATACTGGATCTGATGTCAAAAGATGTGGGTTCAAGTCTCAGTTATGTTTTTTACTTATTGAATGAATGTGTGACTGTGGGCTTGCACTAACATGCAAGTGAGCCATAAGCACATTTCCTTGATAGGAGATGGATTCACATAGAAGAATGAATTTTTACCTATTTTGTAAGAGTAGGCAATTTTTATTGGGTGGAGGGGGTGGGGAAGAGATGAGTACTGTAATGTGCTGGAAGACAGGAAATGTGGGTAGATACTGCTGCTCTCTGGGTCTCAGTTTCCCCATCTGTAAAATGTGAAGACTAGACTGAATGGCCTTCAGTTCTCCCTCCCCTATAATTCTAACAATATTTTATTAATAGGATTTTCTCTTCTTTGTCTTTCCCTAGTGCCTAGAAACTTTTTTCTTTTTGGGGGGGGGTGTGTGGAATGGGGGATTGGAGGAAGGGTAGTAGGTAGAAGAATAGAACAAAGCCACAGATGTCATTTACAGTCATAAATGTCAGTCACTGCTTGGGAGATAATGGGCTGCCCATGGATCCCACTTTACAAGGACCTCTCTGATTCCCTGTCTCCTATGCAAACTGGCAGGACTGGTGGGAGAGGGTAGGAAAGAGGGAGACAGTGAGAGAGGATAGTCTCCTCTGCCTGCTTTCGGAGTATGTAATTGGAGACTGTTTCCTGAGTATGGCAGTGCAATGTGTTTTTATGCTGATGATATTATAGGTTTGGCAACAGTAGAATCAGCTATTTCAATACTACCTCTCAATCTCTCCTGGAAGTGATGGAAAAAATGAACAAAGACACTGTAAGTGGTGGGAGAGTAGGGACTGCCTAGTAGGTGGGTAAATGACTCCCACTTTCCTTCTTCTACTCCTCCACACTACTTCTGGTGGCATTTGAAACTCTCAGACCTATCCCCCAATACTTTCCCCTTCCTTGCTCCTCTTTCCTCCCCTCCCTCTTTTTGTGACTAGCAGGAGGAGCCCATTTCTTGTGCGTTCATATTTTATCTGAATTTTCTTCCTTTGGAACAGTAGAGTGCTTCCTTTTCATCCAGTATAACCTTAAAGAGGTGTATCGTGTGTGTGTGTGTGTGTGTGTGTGTGTGTGTGTGTGTGTGTGTGTTAAGATATAATGATATCTTAAGGTAAACATCTGAACTGGAGATAGGGAGGAAAGTGAATGATGTGGAAGATAGGAAGAAAGAACCATTGAAGGAGTTGTGGACCTTGCCTACTAGTACAGACAGTACCACTCACTCACCTTCGTTCTCAAATTGGTTTTGGAAAAAAAAGCCCTTGACGGTATTTTTAGTTTAAGGACCTGGCTGGGTTCAATTCAAGTTTTCTCTGTCACTTTACTGAATGTATGACTTCGACTGAGTTATTTATCCTTTCGAGGGTGTCAGTTTTGCTTCTAAAATGAGGCAGTAAGATTGGGGGATCTCAGGTGGCCTTTTGTGACCTAAGGAAGTAGGAGGAGGAGAAGTTGGGAAAAGACAAAAGATTAGCAGAGCCTCAGAATGTCCTGCCCCAGGGAGTGCCCTGTCTTCACTGCCTAATTGACAAGAGACCTATTATGCCTTTGGGCATCAGGAGAGTTGGCTGCCAGAAGAAAACTACTAACTGGAGACTATTGAAGCCTGAACGCTGGTAGCCTGAAAAGTGGCCAGCAGAGTTCCCTGGTTCCTGGGAGAAGTGTCAACTGGCGATCTGCATATTTGACTGTGGTCCAACTTCCATCTATCCCACAAAGTACTTCCTTGGGGCAAATCCCATCTTTGAGTTCCAGTTTGGTAAATATAGAAAGCAGGGAGAAGTAGGAAAAGTAATAGCCACTGGTACAACAATAGGGCCTCTAGTCAATTTTGAAATTCTCTAAAAAGCAGACCTTTATTTTAAAGCAAAGTAAATTCAAAGAGGCCCTATTAAAGGAAGCACACATAATGCATGCCCAACATGAAAATCTGGAAGAAATGAGAGGAATAAATATTCTCTTTCACATACTGGGGGAAAATAAGAGAGTGGAAATTCCTATAAAACAAATAGAGCATAGACTATTAAAAATTTTTATTGATATTTTTTGTTTTTAAATCACCTTCATTTCCATATATATCTTTCTCCTTCATAGGAAGTCATTCCCTGTACCAAAGAATAAGCAAGAAAGAAAAAAGCAATTCAGTAACGCTAACTAATATATTAACTTAGTCTAACTATATATGTAATTCTTTGTACCTATAGTCTTTCATCTCAGGAAAGAAAGGAGGAAGAAGATCACAGATTTAAATAATACCAAAAGGGACATTTTGTCCTGTACCATCTATCTTCCTTCCATTGTCTTCCTTCCATGTTCCATTTTACAATCAGAAAAACACTGAATTTTAGATAGAAAGTTTTGAAGTTTTTTGGTTATGGAACTAAGCAGTGAATGCAGACATCTATTGTGCTCTTCCCCCTCCATCTCCTACCTCTAGTGCACATGGATGGGTAGAGTTTTCAGCTTCTGAGATCAGGAAGAGCTAAGCTCATGATGATTGGTCTTTTGTTGTTTATTTTTCAGTCCTTTCAATCGCATGTGACTCTTTGGAATCCCATTTGGAGTTTTCCTGGCAAAAATACTGGAGTGATTTGCCATTTCCTTCTTTAACTCACTTTACAGCCAAAGAAACTGAGGCAAACAGGATTAAATGACTTGCCCAGAATTTTTGGCAAATAGTTTCTCCATTGATCTGAAATGATGGGAAAATTTCAGACCCTGATTGTAGAAGTTGTATTGCCTCTGCTGGTAAATTCCTTCCTTAAGGACAGACTTCTCTTAAAACAGAGCTATTTGAACTCCTTTGGCAGTCTGGTAAAGCCTGGGAATCCCCTCTCATAATCATGTTTTTAAATATATAAAATGAAATCCCTAGAATTACAAAGGAGACCAATTACATTAATAGTTATCAAATATGTTAATCAAATAGTTAACAAAATGTTAAAATATGTTAATCAAATAGTTATCAAAATGTTAAAATAAAACAAGGGTACAGATATTAGGTAGAGAACCCCTTAAAGACTATTCATGTAGGTTTGATCATCACCTCTATGTCCAACCTTGGTCTCTCACCAACATGTCCAACTGCATATTCCACAGCCACCTCCAATGGACAGATCCAAATTCATTGACTTTCCCTTTGGAACTCATCCTTCTGCCACACTTTCCTAATTCTGTTGAGTGTACTTCTAATCTCTCACTCAACCAGATCCACATTCAATTCTTCCTTTGCCCTCAGTTTTACATATGTAGTTAACATTTATGAAGCACTTACTATGTGACAAACCATGGGCTAAGCACTCTACAGTTATCTCATTGGGTCCCTTTACTCTCTCCCATTAAATCAGGTGCCAAATCTTAAGAATTCATTCTATCTCTAAAACACTTGTCATATCCATCCCCTTCTCTCAATATTAAGCACTTACTATGTGTTGGGGTCAGTTAGATGGCACAGTAGTCTCACATAAAAGGTATTAAAATTAAGGAGGACCAGGAAAGTCTGTGTAAAAGTTTGAACTTTAGTTGAGACTTGACAGAAACCAGGAATCTAGATGACAGAGATGAGGGGGGAAAACATTCTGGGCATCAGGCACTGCAAGTGAAAATATTTAGAGTCAGTAGGAGACTGTCCTGTCTAGGAGGACAACACATGGAGCATTCCAGCATTCAAGGATTGTGTCTGAAGGCAACAAGGTCCTAGACCCATAATGGGGCTCAACCTCAAGGAGGATACAGAAACAGATGCTAACTGACAGCTTTATCATCTATTATCCAGTACTAGGTTACAAATCCAGGGCAGATTGAGGAAGACTTGGCTCCTAGAGGTGAGGCATGGGCGCAGGCTCTGCCTCTGAAGTACAGAAGCAAGTTGTAATAGTGTGACCTGACTCCAGGAGCATCTTCGGATCTCAGTTGCAGCTTCTAGTCCAGTTTGAAGCCTGCAAAGGAATAGTCAGGGCAGACATCACACACCAAAGAGGAGGTAATAATTTTGTCACTCTGAACCAGCAGAAGCTCCCAGCTGTCTGATAGTGGATGAGTTTAGCAGTATCTACTGTTGTTCAGGCCAAACCCACTTCAGGAACTTAAAGAGTTCAGACCAAGGGGATAGTGGATCAGATCACTTTGGGAACATTGGTCCCCAGAGATGTAGAGAGCCTGCACTAATATTATACTCAGTACTCCAAGAAAGCAGCAGAAGGACTAGTCCATACCTTCTCCTCAGAAATGCACAAATCTTAGCCCTAAAATAAAGTTCAAATTCAGAAAGTAGCCTGAAAGAATGAGAAAGAAAAAAAAAGAATCCCACTACAAAAAAAAAATGATTTTGGTGACAGAGATGAAAAAGGTACCAATGCAGAAGAGAATGACTTCAAAGCCTCCACAAGCAAACCTTCAAAGAAAAAGAGAGTATGGGCATCAATTCAATTAGAATTCCTGGATCTTCCAGGCAAGAATTTTAAAAAGGTTTAAATATATTTTTACAAATGAAATGAAAACATTGGAGAAAAATAGGAAAAATTAGAATTTTAAAAGAAAGAATTGGAAAGGGAATTAATTGCTTGGCACAAGAGGCACAAAACCTTAACAAACTCCATGAAAAGCAGAATGTACCAAATAAAAGTCAATAACTTTGTGAGTCAATAATATTAAAACAAGACCTTGATTAGTATTTTAGACTGAAAAAATAGAAGAAAATGTTAAGATATCACATAAAAACAAATGGCTAGGAAAACAAATCAGGAAAAAAGAAATGACATATGAATATCATAATCAGAAAAAGAGCCTCAATGCCATATTTTATAAAATATTAAAAGAAAAATGCAATGATACAAAAGTGGAAAAATGCAAAGTGGAAAGAGAAGGAATCCACTGGTCACTTCCTGAAAGAAACCCCAAAATGAAAATTTCAAAGAACATTATAGTCCAAACTCAAAGTCTCTAGATCAAAGAAAATATACTGCAAACATTGAGAAAGAAAGAATTCAAGTAGTGGGAAGTCACAGACAGAATCATGCAAGCTTTAACAGCTACTACTTTTTTTTTTAGGGTTTTTTTCAAGGCAATGGGGTTAAGTGGCTTGCCCAAGGCCACACAGCTAGGCAATTATTAAGTGTCTGAGGAGGGATTTGAACACAGGTACTCCTGACTCCAGGGCCAGTGCTCTATCCACTGGGCCACTTAGCCACTCCCACAACAGCCACTACTTAAAAGGAGAGGAGAGCTTGTAAAATGATATTCCAGAAATTAAAAGATATAGGCTTGCAGTCAAGAAAACTTTACTCAGCAAAACTGATTGGGGGGGGGGGGGAGTGTGGAATTTATCTTTAAATAAACAATATACTTCCTAGTATTTTATTTTTTTAGTTTTTGCAAGACAATGGGGTTAAATGACTTGCTGAAGGTCACTCAGCTAGGTAATTGTTAAGTGTCTGAAGCTGGATTTGAATTCAGGTCCTCCTGATTCCAGGGCTGGTGCTCTATCCACTGTACCACCTAACTGCCCCCTCCTAATATTTCTAATGAAAAGACTAGAACTGAGTAGAAATTTTTTTTTTAGTTTTTTGCAAGGCAAATGGGGCTAAGCGGCCTGCTCAAGGCCACACAGCTAGGTAATCATTAAATATCTGAGGCTGGACCTGAACCCAGGTACTCCCGACTCCAGGGCTGGTGCTCTATCCACTGCGCCACCCAGCCGCCCCTGAGTAGAAATTTTGAAACACAAACACAGGAATCAAGAAAGACTTTAAAAAGGAAATATGAGTGGGTTCATAAGGATTATAGAGATAATCTAATTAGAAAGAAGGATTTGGAAAGCTCTCTCATGTCTTGATTATCTTAAAGAAAGACAGATAAATACATGTTCAAAAGAGGGGAATAGAAAAGAAACTTAGGTAAAATTATCTCACATAATTGGGGGATACACAAGTAGAAGTCCTTACAAACAAGGAGAAAGAATTGAAGAGAGTAGTTGACATGAACCTCACTCTCATATGAACTGGTCAAAGGAGGGAAGAATACATACACCACACAACTGGGTACAGAAATACATTTCACTCAATATGAGAAAAAGAGAAAAAGTGAGAATGGGGAATTGGAGGGAGGGCAAATTAAGAGAGTAATTAAACTTGCATGCTCAATTCATTAATTTTTTTCTTTTTTTTGTTGATTGAAGGATTTAGAGACATAAAATTCTCCCTAAGAACTAATTTGGCTGTATCCCACAAATTTTGGTGTGTTATCTCATTGTCTTCATTATTTTTAATGCAATTTATTGTATCTAAACCTTCAGGTTTAGATTATTTAGTTTTCTATTATATTTAATCTCTTCTTTAAGGCACATTATTAATTGTAATTTTCATTACATCATGGTTGGAAAAGGATACATTTACTAATTTTGATTTTTCTGCATTTGTGATCCTAATTTGTTTAAAAACTAAAAATATATTATCAGTTTTTGTGAGGTTATCACTTACAGCTGAGAAAAAGATATACTCTTTCTTATTCTCATTCAGTATTATCTAGAGAACTATCATATCTTACTTTTCTAAAATTCTATTCAACTAGGGGTGGCTAGGTGGCGCAGTGGATAAAGCACCAGCCCTGGAGTCAGGAGTACCTGGGTTCAAATCCGGCCTCAAACACTTAATAATTACCTAGCTGTGTGGCATTGGGCAAGCCACTTAACTCCATTTGCCTTGCAAAAAAAAATCTAAAAAAAAATTCTAGGGGTGGCTAGATGGTGCAGTGGATAAAGCACCAGCCCTGGAGTCAGGAGTACCTGGGTTCAAATCTGGTTGCAGACACTTAATAAGACACTTAATAATTACCTAGCTGTGTGGCCTTGGGCAAGCCACTTAACCCCATTTGCCTTACAAAAAAAAACTAAAAAAAATTCTATTCAACTGCTTAACTTCTTTTTTATGATTAGATTTGCTTAGGTCTGAAAAAGGTAAATTGAGGTACCTCATTAGTATAGTAGATTTTACTGTTTTTTCCTCTTATAGTTCATTTAATTTTTCCTTCAGGAGTTTGGGTGCTATGCCATTTGGTGCAAATATGTTCATTATTTATCTTAATTCATTGTATATGGTACCTTTAGCAAAATGTATACTTCAATTAGGTCAATTTTTGCTTTTGCAAACAATTTACTATTTTCTGTTTTATGAGTGAGTTCATACCATTCACATTCACAATTCTGTGGCTGTGTATTTTCCTCAATCCTATTCTTTTATATTTATCTTTTTTTTAAAAAAAAAAACTTTGTCCTCTCTTCAAAAATCTGTTTTGCTTCTGACCACTCACTCAATCTACACCCTGTCTTTCTTTTAGCCCTTTTCTTTCCTATTGGGTAGGACACATTTTTATACTCTACTATTTATGTGTATACACAAATACACACTCACATACATACACTTCCCTTTTTAACCTATTTTCAGATAAGAGTAAGTTTCAAATGTTGCCTTTTCCTCACTTCCCCTCCACTGAAAAAATTTTCTTGCACATCTCTTATATGTGAGATAATTTCTTCTTATTCTTCTCCTTACCTCTTTCTTCCAGTGAATCCCTCTTTTTTGTCCTTTTTATTTTTCTTTTGTGATCATTCCACTCTACACCCTCACACCTGTTTTCTAAGTAGACTCCTAACTACTTTAATGATGGTTGCAACTTAAGAGTTGCAACCATCATTTTCCCATATAAGAATGTAAAGAGTATAACCTTATTAAGTACTTTGCAATTTCTCTTTCACGTTTAACTTTTTATGTTTCTCTTGTGTTTGAATGCCATTTTTCATCTTTTCATCATTAATACTTGAAAGACCTCTGTTTCATTAAATTTCCATCTCCTTCAGTATGATTATACAGCCTGTCTGGGTAGGCTGTTCTTGGTTGAAATCCTAAATCTTGGGTTTTTTTGTTTTTTGGGGGGTTTTTTTGGTTTTTTAGGTTTTTGCAAGGCAAATGGGGTTAAGTGGCTTGCCCAAGGCCACACAGCTAGGTAATTATTAAGTGTCTGAGACCGGATTTGAACCCAGGTACTCCTGACTCCAGGGCCGGTGCTTTATCCACTCTGCCACCTAGCCACCCCAAAATCCTAAATCTTTTACCTTCTGGAATATCATCTTCCAGACTCTATGTTCTATTAGAGTGGTAGCAGATAAATCTTGTGTGAACCTTATAGGCTCTCTAGTGTTTGAATTATTTCTTTATAGTTTCTAGCAATATTTTCTCCTTGATATTGGAACTCTAGAATTTATCTGTAATATTTCTGGGAATTTTTATTTTGAATTTTTTTCAGGAAGTGATCATTGGATCTTTAGCATTTGCACTTTGAGGAGAGATTAGTCTTAAACAAAATAACTTTTGTTTAAGAATGTGCAAAATTTTTTTTTGAGGTGATAAAAATTGAAATTTGAGGGGGGTGTTCATTAATTGGAGAATGGCTGAACAAGTAGTGGCATGTAAATGTGATGGAATATTATTGTGTTGAAGTGGTGAAAGGCAAACCTGGGGATTTGTATGAACTGTTGAAGAATGAAGTAAACAGTCACTGAGAACAGTTCATACAAATCCCCAGGTTTGCCTTTCACCACTTCAACACAATAATATTCCATCACATTTACAACAGGGAAAAGAGAATACTCAGAAGAAGAAGGTGATCTACACCACCAAAAACTTAGAGAGACCAAGAAAGATGAAGACTGAGGAAATGGTCATTATTAGATTTGACAATTAAGAGATTATTGAGATCCAGGATTGTAAAATCCAGCCATGGAGAGAGGAAAAGATATGGCAAATATTCCAACTAATATGTAAAGAAATGAATTGAAACTGTAGGAAAACAGATGAGTGGGAATCAGTCCAGAAGGAAAATAACTGGATAGGGCAGAAGTCTTCAGCATGAGCTGTATTCTGATTTTGAGAGTTTATTCATTTTTTTAATATTGTAGGACTGGACATTTTAAAAGCATGCTCAACTCTTGGCTGGAGCCAAGATGGTGGCATGAAGGCAGGAATTCCTTGTTCCCCCCAAAAACTCCAAAAGCCATCAAATTATGACTCTAGCCAAAATTTAGAGGGGCAGAACCCACAGAAAGACTGAGTGATACAATTTCCCAGTGCAAGACAATTTAGAAGTTCCACAGGAAAGATCCCCACTGGGACTGGGATTGGAAAAAGTTGCAGCACAGCTGTAGCTACAGTGCAGCTGCAACTACAGTGCTGCACAACTGGGCTGGGTGCCTGGGTTGGTGGCAGAGGGGGTGGTTTCCAGACCTCTTGACTCAGGAATCATGGGGACAGCTGGAAGGGGTGATGAGAGAATTCTGCTGCACCAGAGTGCAGAGTGGAGCGCTGGCCTCAGAGCAACCTTGCAGTGAGAAACTGCAGTGGGAGTTGGGAGAGCCACCCAGCACATCCAGAGCTCTCACTGCTCTCCCTGGGGCAGGACTCAGCTGTTTGCCCACATTCAGATCCAGTTTGCAGTCTGTGTCCTCACAAAACCATCATAGCCAAGCAAGGACCATCATCACAGCTCCAGGGCAGGGGTTGGGGGGGGGGCAAACATAGGCAAGAGAGCAGTCAGAGCCTCTCAAAAGAACTTGGACAAATTAAGGTCCCTGTGGGTTGTCCCCCAAACTCCCAAAGCCTTGGAAGTGCAGTAAATCAGTCATAGGCTGAGAAAATGAGCAAAGAACAGAAAAAGTAGAATCTGACCATAGAAAGTTACTTTGGTACTATGGAAAATCAAAATATATACTCAGATGACAACAAAATGGAAGTTGCTGTATCCAAAACCTCCAAGAGAAATAAAAAATGGGCTCAGGCTATGGATGAGCTCAAAAAGGACTTTGAAAAACAATTAAGGGAGGTAGAGAAAAATTTTGGAGGAGAAATGAGAGTGATGCAGATAAATCATGAAAACCAAGACAGCAACTTGGTGAAAAAAACAGAAAAAATACTGAAGAAAATAACATGTTAAAAATCAGTGTAGTCCAAATGAAAAAAGCAACACAAAAAGCAAATGAGGAGAAGAATGCCTTAAAAAAGCAGAACTGGCCAACTGGAAAAGGAGATAAAAAAGCTCTCTGAAGAAAATAACTCCTTCAAATGCAGAAAGGAAACTGATGACATTGTGAGAACTCAGGAAGAAATAAAACTATATCAAAAAAATCCCAAATTGAAGAAAATGTGAAATATCTCCTTGGGAAAACAACTGACCCTGAAAACAGATTCAAGAAAGATAATTCAAAAATTATTGGGCTACCTGAAAGTCATGACCAGGAAAAGAGCCTAGACTCCTTTTTTCCCCCAAGAAATAATAGAGCAAGATTGTCCTGAGATCCTTAGAAGCAGAGGAGAAAATAGAAATTGAGGGAATTCACTGATCACCCCCTGAAAGAAATCCCAAAAGAAAAACTTCCAGGAATATTACAGCCAAACTCCAAAACTCCCAAGAGAATGAGAAAATATTAAAAGCTTCCAGAAACAAGCAACTCAACTACCATGGCCCAGGGAGCATCTACATTAAGGGTGCATAGGGCTTGGAATATGATATTCTGGAAGGCAAAAGATCTTGATCTACAATCAACTATCTAGCAAAGCTGAACATCCTCTTTCAGGGGAAAAGATGAATGAAAAAGGGGACTTTCATACTTTACTATTGAAATAACCAGAACTGAACAGTAAGTTTGATCTCCAAGTACAGGACTCTGGTGAACCATAGAGGAGGTAGATGAGAAGGACTAACTATGAGGAACTTAATGATATTGAACTGTTTGTATTCCTATATGGGAAGAAGATATTGATAACTCATATGAACTTTCTCATTTATAAGAGCTGTTAGAAGGAGCATATATAGACAGGACATAGGAAGGAATGTAATATAATGGTATAATATAGTAAAAAGATGGAGTCAAGGGGGGATAAAGGAAAGTACTGGGAGAAAGAGAGAGGAGAGGAAGAAGGGACTAAGATATTTCAAAAAGGAGTCAAGGAAAAAGCTTGGAGTGGAATTGGGGATGGCAAGGGGGAATGAATGAGCCTTCATTCTCATCACAAATGGCTCAGAGAAGAAGTAACATACACACTTAATAGGATATAGAAATCTATCTTACCCTAGAGAAAAATGAGAAGAAAGGGAAGGGATAAGGGGGAAGGGAAGAAGGTGATAGAAAAGAGGGAAGATTTTGGGAGAGGGTACTCAAATACAACACACTTCTGAACAGGAACACAATGAAAGGAGAGAGAGAAAATGTAATAGATGAGAGTGGGGTGGAATAGATTGGAGGGAAATACAGCTAGTAATAGCAACTGTGGGAAAAATATTGAAGCAACTTCTTTGGTGGCTATGATGGGGAAGGCAACTCATCCCAGAGACAGAACCATTGGAATCTGGATACAGACTGAAGTACACTTTTTTCTCTCTCACTCTTCTTGAGATTTTTCATCTTTTTCTGGGAAGAGAGTTTATGATTACTCTCACAAGATTATTGTAGTAATATAAAATAAACAAAAAAAGAAAAAAGAATATTGATAACCTTGGAGAGAGTTGTTTAGTTCTTATAAGATGGAAAATCAGATACATACTCTTCAGTTTTGCATTTAAAACCACTTACAATTTGGTTTCAGCCTAACCTTTCCAGCCAAAGTAACCTGTTATCCATTTCTTGGATTTAGCCCTGTTTTCTTTGCTTTGCACAGGTTGTACAGCACACTTGAAAGTGCTCCCTCTCGGGGCGGCTAGGTGGTGCAGTGGATAGAGCACGGGACCTGGAGTCAGGAGTACCTGAGTTCAAATCCAACCTCAGACACTTAATAATTATCTAGCTGTGTGGCCTTGGGCAAGCTACTTAACCCCATTTGCCTTGCAAAAACTTAAAAAAAAGTGCTCCCTCTTTACTCCCCCCTCTTAGAATGTCTGAATCCCTTCATCTTCTGGGTTATCTACTGAGGGAAGCTTTTCTGACCCCCCCCCCCCCCCCCCCCGCAGTGACCAGTGTTCTCACTATCCACACATTATCATGTATATACTTATCTCTATACCTGTTACCTACCCTTGTAGAATGTAAGCTCCCTGAGGCTAGGAACCTGTTTTCGGTTCTGACTTTTCTAACCCCAGTGCATAAATAAATGCCTTCCACTTAGCAAATAAGTCCTAGCTCCTTAATAAATGCTTCTTAGGTCAAAGATAAATGATCACATATAGATATTTATATGTATGTCCATAGGTATTTATATGTATATTTTTTCTAACAATGTTGCCCACATGATTAGACTTAGACTGAATTGTTAATGAAAACAGGCATGACTGGCTTCCTAAACATAGAAATGGGGTACAACAACTGAAGGAGGCTGCTCATCATAATGAATTAGTCACTGATAAGACTGACTCAAATTTTCATTTATCTCTGACTAGGGAAATAGCTTTTGACAGTAAATTGGAAATTTTCATTTTCAACTCTCTGAAAGTGTATAAATTTTCTCTCAATTAGTCACAAGAGGCTCTAGCACATTTATTTCTCTGCCAGCAGCCCCCTCCTCCCCTTCTCACCTGTCAAATCCTGCTTTAAGACCTTATCTCAAAAGTCACTTCATAAGTCCAACCCCTAGGGATGGCTCCTTCCAGAGAAATTTGTTTGTATCCCTTTAGTGGCATAAGATCATAGAAAGATCAATGGTTAGAACTAATCAGGACCTGGGAAGCCATTAAGTACAACATCCTCACTTTGCAGATCAGGAAACTGAGGTCCAGAAAGGATAACAGTCAAACAATATTGATTAACTATCTATTACCATCTGCCAGGCATCTTGCTAAGCCCTGAGGGGTTACAAAGAAAGGCAAAAGGCAGTCAGTCCCTTCTCTTGAGGAGCTCATATTCTAATATCTTTCCCAGAGTCACACAATAAGTGTCTGAGGTCTCATGGGGACCTATGGGTTTCTGACTTCAAGTGACATCCATCCATCCATCCATCTTTCCTTCCTTCCTTCCTTCCTTCCTTCCTTCCTTCCTTCCTTCCTTCCTTCCTTCCTTCCTTCCTTCCTTCCTTCCCTCCTTCCTTCCTTCTTTCTTACCACTTCCCCTTCCTTCCTGTAAACCTTGGATTGACTCTACCAAGCCTTGTTTGGGGACAGTTGCTAACATCTTTTAGGACTTTTGGACATGAACTCCACTGCTTTAAGATCCTCCTTAGGACTAAGGGAGAGTTCTTTTGTGGCTAGAGATAGTACCAACTCCAAGAGAATTATGGCAGAACCAAGACACTCTCTGGCTGCTTCTTGAAAGAAAAATGAAGTAACAGAGATGTTATCTTATCAAAACAAAACCGTAAATAGCCTGTCTAATAGATGGAGTCATTCACATTGACAGCGGGAAGGATCTCTCTTAAAAATCTCCCTAAGATATTATCCATTCCGAAAGGTTTCTCATACCTAATAACTCAATATGCCTCTCATGGATCTATCAAAATAAGTCCTCCTTTACATATTATCCTGCCAGAGAAGCACAAACATGCTGAAACAAAAATATACTTTTCCCCCTATCTCCTGCTAACTCCTTTGCAGATTTTAGCTTTCTCTAAAAAGGCTTAGGTACTCCAGAGAATAGTTGGCTTTCAGACAATAAGAAGGAAGTAACTATTTTCTCCTTTTGGATATTGATGGATTTTAGATACAAAGAAAACTGCCAATCTATTGCAAGTCAAGGAATAGGGGAGAGGGGAGTGGAGAGGTCAATCCACACTGGGCACAATGGTGACAAAAGAAGTATGAGTACCATGTACAAGAGATGTTTCAAGAGACAACATGGTGACTCAGAAAGAATCCTGGATTGAGAAGCTGGTTAAAAATCTATCTCTGCCTCTTATGATTATGGGGGGGGGGCAGTAGAGAGGTTAGCCTACCTTAAGGGTAGAATCACAAACAAGAATGGTGAAGAACTCTCTCCTAGAAAATTAGCTTGTTCCCCTATGAGGATGGGGAAAGAAAGACCCAGGAGAGAGCCACTATGATGATTGACAAACTGCATGATAGGATCATAGAATTAGAGCTGATGGAGACTTTGGTTGTTATTTCCTTCAATTCTCCCTCATTTTACTCGTGAGGAACCTGAGACACAAAATGATTAAGCAACTTGCTTAAAGTCTCCTTGATAGCAAATAACAGAGCCAAGATAGGACTACAGGTCATTTTATTCCAGGTCTAGACTCTAGAAGCTTAGGAGAAGGAAAGAAGCAGAGGCCTATTGAACCATGGAGCATGAGCTAACAGAAGATTGAAGAATAAAGTGAGCTAAAGGGTTAGCAACAGGAGGAAGTGCACCTTGGGACAAAGAGACAATTGCTCTTACCTAGTTCCATTTTCTTTTTAGAAATTTTTGTGAAGGTTTTTAAAATTTTGTAGTATGTTTTTCTTTCTCACAGCTTTTTTCCTTTTGTTCTGATTCTTCTTTCACAACATTACTAATATGGAAATATCTTTAACATGTTTATTCATGTAAAACTTATATCAGTTTACTAGCTGTCATGGGGAGGATAAAGGGAAGGAGGGAGAAAATGTGGCACTCAAAATCTTATAAAAATGAATGTTGAAAATTATCTTTATATGTAATTGGAAAAAATGAAATTAAAAAAATTTGTGAAGGAAACTGGGTTCTCATTTTTGGTCACATTGAATGAGTCACATCTCTTCATCAGGCCTCAGTTTCTTTCTCTGCCAAATGAGTGGGTTGGACTAACTTCTCTCTAAGGACCCTTCCAGTCTTGGAATCCCATCATTTCTTTCTACTAGACTGGATTTTCTGCTGTGAAAAATTATAGAGGTCTCATTTCCTTTCCCTGTGTTCCATTAAGTTTGTAATAATTACAAGAAAAAAATCGATAGGTAATTCTTCAGACAATCATATTGCTGTAGTTGTGGGGTTTAAGGAGAGCTGAGGCCTCAGCTTTTGCAGATGTTTTGTGGATGAGGAGGCCTGAGAAGTAAAAGAGTGGGGTATAACCCAACTCCCCAACCTTGGGGAGGTCAGAACCCATCTAATTTAACAAGGAAAACAAATTGAATTGGAAATAGAAACTCCCAACCTCGATGCTGGTCTCAGCTCATCACATATGATCTTTGAGCATGCAGGAGGGATTTTTAGAAATGGAATCTTCTAAAATGGCTAAGTGGTAACTCCTGAATGGGGAGAGAGTAAGACTCTCCAAGCTAATACATTTCTCACCAGGGAGTAGTGACCAGGTAAGGGCACTGGGCTGGAAATCTCCAAATTTCCTGCTCAGACCTATGGATTCGAATTATGCCCTCTTCTTCCTTTGGCTATTTTAAGACTCCATATTTACCTAACCTCTGAAATCCTACATGTGGATTTTTTGATCAAGGACCATTTCCTTGGAAGTCTGAGCAAGAGAAAACTCATATAAAATTGCAAGATGGAAGAGTGTGGTTGAGCCATTAAGACAGAATAATTAGCAGGTAACAAGGAATTGGGTTTGGAGTCAGGAGAGACTGAAGTTCAAATCCTGACTCACACACTTATTAGCTGAGTGATCCTGGACAAGTAAATGAATTTCTCTCAGCCTTAGTTTCCTCATCTATAAAATGAGTATAATAAACAGCACTTTCCTTGAAGGGTTGTTGTGAAGATCAATTGAGACAATATATGAAAAGCATTTCACAAACCCTAAAGTATTATATAAGTATTACCTAGTTCAACTCTGGGCAAGTCACTTAACCCCCTATTTGCCTCAGTTTCCTCATCTATCAAATAAACTGGGGAAAGAAATGGCAAACCACTCCAGTATCTTTACCAAGGAAACTCCAAATGAGGTCATAAAGAGTTAGACACAACTGAAACAATTGAACAACAATAATAAGCCGTGTACTAAGTTGATGTGAGAGGAATACAGGTAAAAAGTTCTTTTTAAATTTCAGTTTTGTAAATGTTTTCAAGAAAAATTTCTTGGCAAATAGGTGAATGAGCTCTGGAACAGATTATTGAAGTTACTAATTCCATAGCTTCTTGGAGATTGGTAACTGAATCAGAGGACATTCTGAGAAGGTTCTACTTCGTGTCATAATTTTCTGATGCATAGTCTGCCGAAATCTAGACTCATTTACAGTCCTGAACTCAGAAGACCCAGGAATAAAAGGAACATTGAAAATATCTCTCTGCCATCCTGAAAGGAAAAGTTTCCTCCAGCTCTGTTTGATTCTATTCTCCCAGATTGTAATGACTTCCAAATTCTCATGGCTCCAATGAATGAAGTTCCATTATTTGTGGGGCATAATGCATAGTGTGTCAGAAACATGGGAAAGTTAGTATTAACTGTCCTGCAATTAATCATATTAACCATCTCATCTTATAGAGGAAGAAGTCAAGGCCCAGAATCATGACATCAAAGAGCAAGGATGAAGAGGAGCCTCAGGATATCTGATCCAATCCCCTCATTTTATAGATGAAGAAACTGAAACCCATGGATAGGGAGTGACTTGCCCAAGGGCCTACAGATTTCAGAGGCAGTAGTCCTTTCACTAAGGAGTTACTGTTAAGAGTTTAAACTCTGGTCTCCTGTTCTGTTCCAGAAATATTTGGAGGCTTTGGATGTAAGAACTTTGATTTTGCTATCTTCTTCTGAGTGTGTATGGATCTTCTTTGTCACCATAGTAACTTTCTATGGACAGAAATTTTTGCTGTTGTTTGTTCATTTCCCCATCTTATTTTTTGACTTTTAACTCTTTGTTCGAGTGGGGCTCTACTTCCAAGGAGGAGGGCATACTGTCTCAAGCTTCAGGGGTTTTGTACAATTATTTTCTCAAGATATTTCTAGGTCCCTTTAAGTTTTCAATTCTTCCTAAATAGTACTTCTCTAAGGAGAAGTATGCTTATACTCTCCTGTTAAAGTATATACTTTGATCTGTGAGTGACCACAAGCCCTCTTTTCTGTCCTGAAACTGTGACGAAGGTTCCCACTCCATTGTGACCACAAATTTTGGTGTGTTGGTATTCTTCTTCGCCATGGGGCTGCCATCCAGGACTGCAACCTGGATCTGAGTATGGGCAAAGCAACAGAGTCCTGCAGGGTTAGTAATCTCCTTCTGGGCAGTTGTTCAATCTTCTTTCTCCTTACTGACTGGGCTGAGAGCTCTGGAAGCAGCCACTGCCACTGCAGATTGGGTTGCTTCCAAGAACTGTTCATGGTTTGCTGAGGCTGTATCTGTGCTGGTGTGATCTGCTCTGGATTGTGCTTCACTTTCAACCAGGTTAAGAAGATCTTTTCTCTTAACCTTCTAAGTTGTCTTTGACTGGAGAATTATTTCATCCTGTCCTTTTGTGGGTTTCTGCTGCTCCAGGAATTATTTTATGGCATTATTTTAAAGGGGTTTGGTGGAGTTTTGGAGAGAACTCAGGTAAATTGCTACCTTTTTCTTGTCATCTTGACTTTCTCCCCCCACCCTAAGAAATATTTGTTGATTGATTAGACAGAAGTACCCATAGACCCTAAGGTTTTGTCTCTGTTTTAAGAACATAAAGTTGTGGAGAGAAGAAAAGTATACGCACATTCTTAGCCAGGAAACTCATCAACTGAGCCCAATTCCTAACAATTTTTGTTTTGGGGGAGTTTTTTTGCATCTGAGGTCACCTCCATTTCCCCCAATTTGAGTGTTAGAGTATCATCACTGA
The DNA here is from genome assembly GCF_037893015.1 of Macrotis lagotis. NCBI lineage: Eukaryota > Metazoa > Chordata > Mammalia > Peramelemorphia > Peramelidae > Macrotis > Macrotis lagotis. Next base: position 294,671,693 of record NC_133658.1, read on the forward strand.
TCAGAGAGATTGACCTTTCACTGTCTTGGGGCATAGCTTTTCTGTAGAATAGCAACCTGGTCCAGATGTTCTCTTGAATCTCAATGAAGGGACCTACTTAAAATGCAGCAAACAATTCAAAATTATGCGGGGGCCTGAGAAAACGTCAAATTATGCAGAAAAAATGTGAGCCCTTAGAAAGCTATATTCAAGTAAGCACATTCAACCTCCCCCAAACTGGCATGGGCAGGCCTTCACAGGGACTATTAGAAAGAATGGATTTTAAAATCTCAATAATAAGAAAATGACTGACAAGTGATTCTTGGACATTTTTTCCCCCTCTTGAAACAAAGGTTCTCCTTGTAGCTCTGGGGAAATGTAGTCACTTAGCAAAAAACTGGTATATTGGGAGAGGGGATTGGTTCATAGGCTTCTCAAATAAAGTAAAATTCTCCAAATTGCTGACCAGACTTAATCACAAGAGTTCTAATTCAGGGTGTGTGTGTGTGTGTGTGTGTGTGTGTGTGTGTGTGTGTATGTGTGTGTGTACCCCAAAGTAGCTAAATTAGGAATGAGCTAGAAGTGAAAAAAAAACTTTTTAAAGCCACAAATTATTTGAGGAAGCACCCAGTAGCAACCCCTTATTTTATACATAGGGAAACTGAGACTAAGGAAATTTAAAATTTATAGGTTCACTGAATCACAAAATCATTGAAATGGAGAAGACCTCAGCTAATTCAATTCATACTTGACTACATTGAATCCTTATAAGATCCCTAACAAGTAGTCAACCAGCTCTGTTTAAAGACTTCTAATGTGGAAAAGTTCAGTGCTCTTAAGGCAGTTCATTTCCTTCTCACCCCCCCCCCCCCTTCCCTGCCTCAGACTGAGTCTCAATCTCTTCCAGTGGTCACTAAATCCCAGAGCTAATTGGCATGGAAGCTTTGACCTATTCCATTTCTAACCAGGGCCCCTCCTTAGACAGCCTATCAGTAGCCCTGACTCATACTCTCTCATAATGTTGGTGCCAGATTCAATATCTGGCATTCTAATTATCTTTCTTCCTTCTACATCTCAGAACTCCTGAGCTTGTGACCACCAACCTCAGGCTCCCTGGTACCAGGAACCCATCTCCTTTCACTTTTGGACAGCTCTAGTTAAAAAGATTTTCTTACATCTAGTCTAAATTGATGTCTCTTCAACTTCCACTTTCAACTCCCAGTTCTGCTCTCTAGAACTGAGCAGAACAAGTCTAATCCCTTTTTCATATGATGGCCTTTTAAATACTTAGAAACTCCTATCATATTCTCCTAAATATTCCCTTCTCCATGCTAACTGTTCCCAGATCCTCGCCAAAAGTGTTTGCCAGTCATGGAAGCTGTCTAGTGGTAGAGATCAACCTGAAGCAGGATTTCTATAAAGTACCTTTACTTTTCAGATATCTCCAGTAATGACCTGTCTCCATTCAACTCTACCTAGGCTATCATCTTCCATTACTCTCCATTGGAAAATTGAACTCCCCCAGAACTACTCTAGTCTTTGATAGACCTTCCCTTTTCCTCTCTCTCCCCTCCTCTCCTTTCCCCTCTCCTCCCCCCCTTTTCTCTCTCTCTCTCTAATCTTGAAGAAGTATTAGAGATAGAAACTCTGATGTGCCCCCACCTGAATAGGAGGAAAAGAATGGGTTAGATCACATCTGAGAAATTTCATAAGGTTTTCAATAATATCAAACTGATCCTTGATACAAAACTCATTCACCCCCACCCCACCCCTCGCCTCTGTCTGCAATCTTTTCTTTTAAAATATCAGTGTCCTCCCAACAATGTTATAATGTTGTGAATCACTGAACAATATAATTCTCAAGAGTAAAAATTGTGGGTGACCCAAAGGGAAATGAAGAGGCACATGATGGTGTCAGTTACAGTAAATTACCAATGATGAACTAGTTACACATGAGAAGTGGCTTAAAAGGAAATGTCCCTTTAGGAAAGAAGATGACACAGTCATGTAACTGGAACAAGGGAAAACAAACATCTACCAGATTACACTGTGGTACCCATGCAACTCTGAAAGTCTTGAAGGAAGATTCTTAGCACATTGACTAGAACCTTAAAGGATGACTTAGGAGAGGACAAGAATTGCACAGGATGAGATGTGGATGGCTGGACTGAATATTGTGAGAAGAAACACCTCGTGTATGGTGTACTGAGTCCGTTGAAGTATAGACATGTAGATAATGTCTATGAAGGTACTGTGTCAACTCAATTCCCTATTCAAGTGAAAAGGATAAATGAATGAAAAAATGTATTAAATTGATCAATTAGTACTTATTCTTAAGCTATTTAATCAATAAACATTAAGTATGTATTATATGTCAGACATTGTGGTAGGTGTTGGGATACAAAAAGAGTTAAAAGACAGTTCCTGCCCTCAGTGAGCTCACAAAGTAATGTGGAGTCACCTAATAAGCAAATATATACAAATAAATTATAGACAAGGTGGTAATCAACAGTGGGAAAGCCCCCAAATTAAAAGGGGTTAGGAAATTATAATGAGTTCCTCTAGAAGATGGCATTTTAGTTGGGACTTGAAGGAAATCAGGGAAACCAAAAGGTGGAGATGAAGACAAAGAACATTCCAGACAGGGAAGACTACCAAGGAAAATGCCTGGAAGCAGAGATGGAGGGCTTTTTTGAGGAAAAGACTTTGTCAATGGATTGAAGAGTATATATTGGGGAGTAAGGCAAAAGAAGACTGGAAAGGTACAAAGGGTCTAAGTTAGAAACATCTCCCTACAAAAATGCAAACATTAACAAAAGAGATGATACCTTATTTTACAAAAGGATTTCATTTAGTAAAGCATTATCTTGATATATTAGTTTATTTTTTATCTCACTATTTATTTTACAAAATTTAGACGTGTAAGGTGACTCAGAGGTCATTTAGCTCATTTCCTTAACATTAAAGAGATAGAAAGCTTAGGTACAGGATGAGGAATGACTTACCTATGGTCATATAGGTAAAGAATTGAAATCCAGATCCTCTGAATTCAAATGCATGATATCATGCAGATCTTATAAAAGGGAAGTGTTGAAGGTGGGATCCCAGGCAGAGAAACTTAAAACTAAAACTAGAAGTCTTTGATTTTTATAGGGCAAAACAACAAAGAAGAAAGAAAGGAAAGAGAAAAAGAAAAAGAAAAAGAGAGAGAGAGAGAAAGAAAGAAAGAAAGAAAGAATGAATGAATAGAGGAAGAAGAAAGAATAACATTTAAAAAAATAATTAGAGCTGGAAAGAACCTTAGAGTAATGTAGTGCCAGACTTAAGGTTAGTAAGACTTGATTTGAGTCCATCCTCAGGCACTCTTTGACCCTAAATGAGTGGCTTAATCCTTCAGACTCTGTTGCCTTCTCTGTAAAATGGGGACAGCAGTAGTACTTAATTCATAGGGCTCCTATGAGGATTCAGTGAGTTTACTTACAAACACACACATACACATATACACATACAACTTTAATAGCTTATAGTCACACTAAGACTTTTGGGGCACTGTGTATATGAATATGTGTACATATACATGGTGATTTGAAAATCCTAAATGTGACCTATTGCTCTCTAACCTAACCTTCTTATTTTATCAATGAATAATAATTTTTTTTGTCCTTCATTTTTTTAGGGGTTTTTTTTTTGCAAGGCAAATGGGGTTAAGTGGCTTGCCCAAGGCCACACAGCTAGGTAATTATTAAGTGTCTGAGACCGGATTTGAACCCAGGTACTTCTGACTCCAAGGCTGGTGCTTTATCCACTATGCCACCTAGCCACCCCTTGTCCTTCGTTTTTGAAGAAGACCACAACATCAGGGTAGGTGATGCCTTGACATGTACATGAATTGGATTTGAGTGTGTGTGGGGGGGGGGGGGGCGGGGATTTGTGCTAAATCACCAGCTTCACTTTCTCCTCCAGAGCCATCTGGATTGAGTGGCCAGGTATGGATCAGGACCACTGGAGATGGCCTTGATTGGGAGGCAGAGCTAAGTGACTGGCCTAAGGTCACACAGCTGTAAGAGTCAAGTGTCTGAGACTGAATTCAAACTCCCATCCTCCTGACTCCAAGGTCAGGGTTCTATCCACTGAGCCACCTAGTTGCCCATTGATGAATAAAAGAAGTTAAATAACTCCCCTGAGCTTACTTGGCTAGTGAACTGTAGAGTCAATATCTGAACTCAGGCTCTCTTACCCCCAGCTAATTCCCATTTCATGCTTTATGCCTTCTCTTTACAAGCAAGCCTTAAAGGAACAGGTCTCTTCTGTAAAGCAAGGCCAACTTACAAAATACTCCTAATAAATCAATTGACACACCTGGTCCCATTTGGAGATGAGGGTTCGAGTGCATTTTTCCCCCTCTCCTGCCCAGGACTACTTGTCACAGACAGTTAAGTCAGAATCATCAACAGAGGTGGCATCTCCAGGGAGCTAATGATCTGCTACAGGACAGCAGGGCCGGAGGCAAAGTTACTGCAGTTCTTGTAAACCAGGAAAATAAAAAATGTAAAAAGGAAAATAATGCCCCTGTTTCACTTGGGGGAAATAAAATCACATTTATGGTCTCTGGTTCTAAACTCTTTATTTCTGAAACCACTTGGGCAGAAGCTGACCCAGCAAGTGCACCAAGTTTCAGACTAGGTGTAATAGAAATCAGAAAGACTGAACAGTTCAGTGAGGAGTGGGAGCAGGAAGGAAGAGCACCTTTTGTCAATAACCACCAGATTTCTACCTGCCCTATCTGAATCTTTCTCTCTTTCTTCATCTTTTTCTCTGTCTTTATCTCTCTTTCTGTAGCCCATAAGGCTTAAACTTGCCCTGGCTGCTGGTCCTCCTACTGTGGAGCTATACATTAGGGGAGTACCACGTGGGATTTCTATGTGGCAGAGCAGTATTTTTCTGAGGAGTCTTGCTCAAAGAATCACAGGATGACAGCTCTAGAGCTGGACAAGATCTGAGAAAACATCTAGTCCAATTCTTTAATTTTACAGAGGAGGAAACTGAGGCTCAGGAAGCTTAAGTGACTTGCTCCAGTTCACTTAAGCAGCAGAATTAGGACAGAAACCCAGGATCTCCAAAGTCCATATTCTTTCCCATGTACTACGCAGTCTGTCTTTCCCTGTATGTCCCTGAGGAAGATCTCATATCATAGCAGGCTATAAAGAAAACTTCTAGAGATTGTAGGGCCATGGATCTAGAAATGAAAGAAACCTCACCTCTCTGTCTCCTCTGCTTTGTTGGCAGCTCTTTGGCTTTGCCCTTCACCCCCGAGAATGTATGCCTGTGCCAAGTTCATCTCTACTCCTGCCCTTGTGAGGAGCAACTCTCAGCTGCTAAGTAGACTGTTGTCTGCAGTGGGGTTAAGATGACCAGATGTTCGGACAGATGAGAACCTCAACATTTTGTCAGGATTGGGTCCCTTGATCTCATTTGTCCCCAGATATGGATTCCAAACTAGCGCCATCTCACGGGACATTGACACAGCAGCCAAGTTCATTGGGACTGGAACTGCCACTGTGGGGGTGGCCGGTTCTGGAGCTGGGATTGGGACTGTGTTTGGAAGTCTCATTATTAGTTATGCCAGGAACCCCTCCCTGAAGCAGCAGCTCTTCTCCTATGTCATCCTGGGCTTTGCCCTTTCTGAGGCCATGGGGCTCTTTTGTCTGACGGTGGCCTTCCTCATCTTCTTTGCCATATGATGGAGCCATTTCTAACCTCAATGTTTCTGAACATTCCTCCTTGTCCTCCAGGTCCTTTCATGACTCTTCCAGCCCATGTGTACGTCCCCCTCCATCTTACCAGGCAGCCTTGGGGAAAGCCATGGACTCAGGGTTTGACAGAAGGAAGACCTCAGAGGTCACTTAATTGAACCCCTACACATTGGAGATGAGGGAACTGAGACCCAGAAATAAAAGTGAATTGTCCATGGTCACACAGGTAGGAAAGTATAAGAGTTGATATTTGAATCCAGGAACTCTAGGGTCAGGGTTTGGTCAGTAATACGCTCAGTAGTGATTGAATCCTTGAAAATCTCTTGATCCCTTTCTTAATCTCTTGAGAAGATCTGTGTCTGAGGTTTCTGGATCCTGACATTTCAGGCATGGTGCACATCTTCCAGCACCAAGAGTTCACCTCCTTCCCCTTTTGCAGGTTAAGGAGTCTGATTGCATTTTTATTCCTTCCAAGAATGATTTGATGTTTTCTATTTCCCTGAAATCTTGCTTCATCACAAGAATGAAACAGTAACTTAGAATCCACCTCAACTCAAAGAGAGGGAGAAGGAGTGACACAGGGAGATACAGTCAGACACACACACACACACACACACACACACACACACGCAGACAAACAGAGAGACAGTGACACACACACACACACGAATACAAAAAGACAGAGACAGACACACACGGAAATAGAGAGACAGAGAGAAGGAGACAGAGACACAGAGACACATACACTCTGACAGAGAAACAGAGAGACAGTGACACACACACATACAGAGAAATAGAGAAAGAGAGACAGACACACACAGAGAAAAACACAGAGAGAAACACAGGGAAGTAAAGAGAATCAAAGAAAGAGACAGATGGATATAGACACAGAGAGACAGACCCACACACTGCCAGAGAGACAGTAAAACACATAAGCACATACATACACACACACAGAGAAAAGCACAAAGAGACAGAGAGGGACAAAGAGAGGAATAAGAGAAACACAGAGAGAAAGAGACAGAGACAGAGATATAGAGTTTTAGCAAGAGACATTTTTGTTTTGGGAGAGGTGGAGGAGAATCCTTGATCCCTGGTGTCTGAGTTATTCTGAATGCCAAAAGGATTGCAGGGAGATATAATTGTGCTTTCTTCCAACACACAAATACACAGACACAGAAACACACACACAGTGGTTGTTGCAGTGTTGGTTTGACTTAGCCGTTTCTTTGTTACAAGACAGAGGTGTGTGGTGGGGGGGTGGGGAGTGGTACTGGAAAGTACTATAAAAACAAAAAGCATCAATAAAACATTTTTTCAACAAATGTAAACACATCCTGCCTAGCTCTGTTCCAGCTTCCCTGGAGTGTTCCCCCAGAGCTGCAGAGAGAAGCCAGTCCCACCTCCTGCTTTCCAGAAGGGTCTCCAGCTCTTTGCTCCAGGCCTCCTGGTAGAGGAGAACCCAGGACCTCTCTCAGAAGGCCTTGGAGAGAAGGCATCGGCTTTTGCTCTGGCCTCGATCCACCAGGGGGAGAATTGTCTTTGTTACTCACATTATGTACATTGTATTTTCTAACACATTATTAATGCAGCTGCTTTATATAGGTCCTTATTTGAACAAAACCCAATAAGCAAAAAAAGGTGATTGAGATGAATTAGAAGTTGGTCATCTGCAGCATGAAATGATTTTTCTCTCCACAAAAGAATCTGCTCCTCAATCTTGCCTTAGGCCACCCCTTACTTCTAGCATCATGCCAGAACAGAGGCCTCCCATAGGCTTCCTCTGGCCACAGGGATCATAGTCATGACCCGCCCTGTGTCCACAGGGTATTATGAGAATCAACAACAACAATGCCCTCCGGTCCCAACAACAATAATGCCAACAGGTCCAATTTCTGTTTCACAATCGTAACCACTGTTGGGACAAGTAGATTTACATTTCACTGTTTCCAGTCCCTGGAGAGCAAAAGAGGTGATGTTTCCACGGATAGAGCTTCCTTCATAGATCCCGGCTTGTCATGTATAGGGTCTGTACTGGGTGGTGTGGACACCAATAAAAACAGAGAATCCTCCCTATAAGGAGGTTACATTCCACTGGGGAAGTACAATATGGACACAGATAAGCAAACACAAGGTAAACTGAGGAAGGAGAGAAAAGGCAGAACAAAAGAGACAGAAACAGAAAGCAGAGAAAAAGTCAGAGAAAGATATTCCCAAAGAGAGAGACAGAGACACAGAGACAGGCAGAGTCAGAGAGAAAGAGAAGGAAGAGAAAGAGAGACAGAGACAGAGAGAGTGAGAGCCAGAGCCAGAGAGCCAGAGAGAGAGCCAGAGCCAGAGAGCCAGAGAGAGAGCCAGAGCCAGAGAGAGAGCCAGAGCCAGAGAGCCAGAGAGAGAGCCAGAGCCAGAGAGAGAGCCAGAGCCAGAGAGAGAGCCAGAGCCAGAGAGAGAGAGAGAGAGAGAGAGAGAGAGAGAGAGAGAGAGAGAGAGAGAGAGAGAATGGAAATCCAACAGGCAGAAATGAGGAGAGAGTACCTTTCAGGTTTGGGGGATAAAATGTTGAGGATGAGCTTCACTCAGTAGTCTAAATCAGTTAGAATATGGAGTGCAGAAAAAGGAATTATAATGTGAGCTAAGACTGAAAGGTGGATCACAGACAGAAATTCTTGAGGGCTTTACCAGATGGAGCAGTTTATATTTTATCCTATAGACAATGGGAAATTACTGAAGGTTTATGAAACATGTACTTCAAGAAGATGATTTTGGCAGTTTTCTGATGGATTGAGAGGGGTAGGGACTGGAAGCAGAATGACCAATTAAAGACTATTAACACTAATCACCTGGATGCTAGGTGGTTCAATGGTTAGAGTGAGGGACCTAGAGTCAGGAAGACTCATTTTTCTGAGTTCAAATCTGACCTCAGATACTCATTAGCTGTGTAACCCTGTTTGCCTCAGTTTCTTCATCTCTGTACAATTGAGCTGGAGAAGGAAATGGCAAATCATTCTAATATCATCAGCAAGAAAACCCTAACTGGGGTCATGAAGATTATTCACAACTGAACAATAACAAAAACTCTAATCCAAGTAAGAGGTGATACGGGCTTGAACAGGAGTGTTGTCTGTATGAGCTGAAAGATAATGAGACAGGACAGATGTTATCCAAAGGCAAACTTCAAAATGTGTTAGTCTGATCAGATTTGGGGGAGAAGGAAGAGTTCTATATGATTCTGAAGTTATGAACTTAGGTGACTTGTATCCTTTAACAGAAATAGGAGCATTTGGAGGAAGGCATAGTTTGGGGGAGTGCTACAAAAGTTTCCCTTTCTTCTATTAGAGATTTTTCTTTTTCAGTGAATAATGCCTATGTCTGGAGAAACTAGTTCTGTCCCTTCTCCACCCCCTTTGAGAGATCTTTTGAGAAATAATCCAACCTAGTTGCCCTAGACAGAGATGAGAGGAAGAAAGGCAAGAAGTTGGTGGGGGGAGAGTAATGTTCCTCAGAATCCAAAGACCCAGTTGAGAGATACTGACATAAGAAGGCTCAGTATGCCAGCACTGGGAGGATGAAGGAAATAAATGATCATAATCTCACCACGAACTGAACCAGAATGAGAGACTTGCTTGAATCATCTGAGAAAGAGCATTTCTATAGCTACAGTACCTAAAGATACTCGTTATTTGGGGAATGGCACATGGGGGACCCAAGAATAAAACTGAAGATTTACACAGGAGATATTTAAGCATTTCTGGTTCATCTGAGCAGCAAGATGGTGGTCCAGGTATTTTCTCCCATTTCCTTGACTCTAAAATCTCTCCAAAACAGAAATTATGAATTAAATATAAAGCAATATCAGCTGACTCCAAGGTCTATAACAGGATCCAAAAGAAGGTTTAAAGAAAACACAACAACCCAGAACAACTCACTGACCCTGAGCTCACTCAACTGCAACCCAGAAACATCAGTTCCACAAAGCACTGATCTGCCAGTGTTGGGCAAGAGAACTGAGGAATAGAGGGAATGGGATGCGTCACCAGGATAGGACCCTGTACCTGTGAAAGGCATTGTAGCACTCTACCAGACCTGAGGAAAAGAGCACACTACTTAGCTAGGACTGTTTCTGATCACCCAAAAGTCATTTAGAACTGGTGAATCATGAATTGTCTAGAGTGAGAGGAGGCTGAGATGCCTTTTTTAAAGCTTTTTTCAAGGCAATGGGGTTAAATGACTTGCCCAAGGTCATACAGCTAGGTAATTAATAAGTGGATGAGCTGGATTTGAACTCAGCTCTTCCTGATTCCAGGGCCAGTGTTCTATCCACTGTACCTCCTAGTTGCCTGGAGACTGAGATGCTTTGAAATGCATCCCTGAAGGAAACCATAATCAATAGGGAAGGAGTCAGGAAGTGAGTAATAAGAGAAATAAGGAGAGAAAAAATATTTCAGGAAGAAGAAAACTAAAAGCTCTTGAACAAAAGCAGATAAATCAACAGAAAAAAAGTAATGACTGAAGGAAATATGATTTTCAGATCTAGTAATTGAGTTTAGGTATCTATGAATAAATACTGCAAAATAAAGGAAAATGATCTACCACTTGATGAGACAAAGGACCCTTAATTTGAGGGGATTTTGATGAAGGAATTTGAGGAAAACATGGAACTACAACATACTATTTCTTAGTGGTTTAAAAGAGAAATGAGAATCATGAGAGCAGAATTTATATCCTGCACTACAAAAATAAGGAGCAGGGGGGTGGCTAGGTGGCGTAGTGGATAAAGCACCGGCCCTGGAGTCAGGAGTACCTGGGTTCAAATCCGGTCTCAGACACTTAATAATTACCTAGCTGTGTGGCCTTGGGAAAGCCACTTAACCCTATTTGCCTTGCCAAAAAAAAAAAAAAAAACCCTAAAAAAAAATAAGGAGCAGGATAGAAAAACTTGATTATGCAATGACAAGCTTCACCAAAGTAATAAAAGAAAGAACAGCAGCTTTGGAATGCAAATATACCTAAGAAAAGAGTGACCTAAAAGAAGAGAAGGAGAAAAAAAAAAAGGGCATTAAATGCTCACTATACAAGCAAAACAGATTGATCTTGAAGATAAAATGTAGAGACACAACTTAAGGATCATAGATCTCCCAGAAGAACAGAACACAAAATATTTGCATAACAATGAAGAAATTTATAAAAGAGAACTGCTCAGAACTTCTGAATATAGAAAATGAAATTATGATTAAAAGAAAATGAAATTACAATTGAAAATAAAACTCAAGGCTGCAAAATCCAAGACATAGTTAAATTTTATAATTCAATTCAGAAAGAACAAGTTCTTCAACCTGTCAGAGAAAGATTTTCAAATACAAAGGAAAGAATATTTGAATAACACAAGACTATTCTGTGCCCACTAGAAAAATGAGGAGGGAATGGAATAATGTGTTCTTAAAAAAAAAAGCAATAGAGCTCAAGATTCAGCTCTGGGTGACCTACCTTGCAAATATGAGCTTAATCATAATAGTTCAAAAGATGGAGATTTAATAATAAAGAAGAGTTTGAAACAATTTTAGAAAGAAAACCACAATTGAATAGATTATTTGCTTCTCAAGCAACAGAAATGCAGGAGGACTGAATAAATTCAGAAGGCAAGGACAACAATAACAGCAATTTGACAACAGTAAGACCATTCTGAATATACACAAGGGGACGGGTGAGGGCAGAAATCTGGTAAGAGGTAACTATGAAGAAGCAGAAAAGAAACTCTGCCTCACTTAAATCCAATTCAATTGTAAGTCAAGATATCACCCACCTGATGTCATTGGTCCCCTTTGAGAATGAAGGCTGAACAATAATTGTTCAGTTGATTTCCACCATGTCCAACTCTTCCTGACTCCATATGGAATTTTCTTGTCAAAGATATTGGAGTGATTTGTCATTTCCTTCTCCAGCTCATTTTACAGATGAGGAAACTGAGGTTAAAGAAATTGTCCAGGGTCACACAGCCACTAAATGTCTGAGGTCATATTTGAATTCAGGAAGATGAATCTTCCTCACTCCAGGTCTGACTCTATCCACTCTGTCACCTGTACAGAGAACACAGAGAAAAGAGAGCAAATGATCCTAGAGGTCATCAATCAGAAAGTAAGGGTCTAGGGTAAACATAAAGAGAAAATGGATAATGAAAAAAGTCAGAGCAATCTTTTTTGGAAAAGGGCACAAAAAGAAATTTAAAAAGCTAATACCAGGACCAGTTGAAAGGGAGGAGATGAAGGAAAGATCTACTTGTCTGAGAAGAAAAAAGATGGGAAAAAATATTAAGCAGATGAAAGCAAGAAAGAGAAAGGAATAAAACCCTAAAGAGAAAAGGATAACAAATGAAAAGATGGTATCGGGGTGACAGAGAAAGAAACTGTGGAACAAAGCCACCTTAAGAGAATATTAAAATAAAATAACTGAAAGAACATAATACTGTGTTTAATACAGCAGAATGGGGGAAATTCCTTAACAAAATCCTAATTTGGGGGACAAATAAAGGAAACTATAAACCTATAAAGCAGAAAACATAAATTTCCTGGGGAAAAACTCCTTATTTGATAAAAAAAACTTGTGGAAAAACTGGAAAGCAGTCTGGTAGAAATTAGGCTTAGATCAACATTTTACACCACACTCCATGATACATTCTAAATGGATACATTAATATTAAAGAGACTACTATAAAAATTATAAGACAAATAAAAGTTGGAGCCAATTGCAAAATATATAATATATTACTTGGATTATTTGACACTGAAAAGCTTTTTCTCAAACATGCATCTGTGATAAGAATGGAAATAATCAAATGGGGGGGAAATCTTTGTATCAAATTTCTCTTATCAAGAGTTTGGAATCTAAGATCTGTGTATATGTGTGTATACACATACACAAATGTGTGTGTATAAAAATAAAGGTTTTCTATCTCTCCATCTATTCCCAAGGTTATTAGATTAAAGATTAGAGAGGCAATGAAACAAAATTATTACTTCTCCCAGATGATATGTTTGTATTGAACAGCAGAATCAAATTCAAATAGAAAAAAATAGGCCACGAAATCCTGTAGGCCACATATTAAGTTAGAAAATCACGTGTTAAGATTATTTATGGTCTACTGCATTTTATTTATTTTGTTGAATATTTCCCAATCATATTTTAATCTGGTTTCTGATATGCTCACAAGTGTTTAACTCCTCTGGTAAAGAGAACCTTAGAGAATCAACTAAAAATTGATTAAAATAATTAATAACTGGAAAAATTGAAGGATATAAGATAAATTCACATAAATTATCAACAGTCATACATATAAAAAAACCAACAAAATGCAGGAAAAGCTAGAAAGAAATTCCGCTCAAAATAACTTTTGTTGTACAGTTGTTTCTGACTTTTCTTGGCAGAGAAACTACAGTGGCTTCCCATTTCCTTCCCCAGTTGATTTTACAGATAAAGAACTGAGGCTAACAGGGTTAAGTGACTTGCCCAGGGTCACACAACTAGAAAATGTCTGAGGCAGGATTTGAAGTCAGTAAAATGAGTCTATGGATTCCATGCCCATCGCTAATCCACTGCGCCACCCAGTGGCCTTTTGAAATAACTGGAATTGCATCTACCATGATTGACCCCAAAACTATATGAATTTAATTAGAAACACTTTATTTTTTTGCAGAAGAAAATACAAATTTAAATAATTAGAGAAAGATTAATTGCTCATGGGTAGGTTGAGCCAAAATAATAAAAATTATAATGTCTATAAGAGAATACTTTATAGAATTTAAGAAAAAAGACATTACTATGAAAGGACAAAAGGTCAAGAATATCAAGGATAATATTTAAAGCAAAGTGGGAAGGAAAGGGAAAGAGGCTGTAAGTATCGGATCTCCAATTATATAGCAAAGCAATAATCATTAGGGTAATTTGATGCTAGAAAAAAAGAGATTGATCAGTGGAACAGAATAGGTATACAATAGGCACAGGCTTAATAAACTCAGAGATCTTGGTGACTAGAGAAAGGACTTACTATTTGACAAAAACTGCTTGGAAAATTGGAGAGAAGCCTAGCAGAAATTACTTTTAGACCAACACCTCACGCTATATGTCAAAACAAACTCCACATGGATACATGACCTAGATATAGAAAAGTCACATGTTAGACGAATTAGAGAGGAAGGATCTATTTATATTCATGACTAAATGAGTGCTAGATAAAATGGACACAAAATAAATCAGACAATTTTGATTATAGAAATTTAAAAGATCTTGTACAAACAAATCTAATGTAGTAAAAATTGGAAGAGAACTAGACAATAAGAAAAAAATCTTTACAATAAGGTTCCCTGATAAAAGTCTCATATCCAAGATATATAAGTAATTGATCCAAATTTATAAGACTAGGAGTTATTTTCCAATAGATAAATGGCCAAAGGATATGAATAGGCTGTTTTCTAAGGAAGAAATTCAGGCTAACAGTAATCATATAAAAATGTTCCAAATCACTAACAATTAGAAAATGCAAATTAGGGGCAGTTAGGTGGCGCAGTGGATAAAGCACTGGCCCTGGAATCAAGAGTACCTGGGTTCAAATCTGGTCTCAGACACTTAATCATTACCTAGCTGTGTGGCCTTGGGCAAGCCACTTAACCCCATTTGCCTTGCAAAAAAAAAAACCTAAAAAAAATGCAAATTAAAATAACTTTCTACATCAAACCTATTAGATTGGACAAAGAAGACAAAAGAGAAAAATCACAAATAATGGAGATGCTACCAGAAGATAAGTACTGTTTGTAGAGCTATGGATTATTGATATAGTCATTCTGGGAGGAAATTTGTAATCATTGCCCAAAAGTTTGAATCTACATACCCTTTGATCCAACTTTATCATGAATACATCTATACTACAAAGAGATTAAAGAAAAAAACTCATACATACAAAAAATATTTTTACAGACTTTTGGTAGTAACCTAAAATCGGCAATTATGGGATATCCTCTTTAGAAGGAATGGCTAAACAAATTATGGCATATGAATGTAATGGAACATTGCACTATGAGATATGATGAAATGGACAATTTCAGAGATAACTGAGAACTCTAAGAACTGATACAGACAAAAATGAATGGAAATTGAATAATTTGTAGAATGGTATTTTAGAGAAAAATAACTTTCAAAGACTTCAGAATTCTGACCAGTGCAAAAGCAAACCACTCAGCCAAAAGAATAAAGCTATATCATACTACTTAACTAATGATAAAGTGATGAATTTAAAATACATAGAAGTGCTTTTATTTGGACATGAATAATGTAGAGATTTGTTTTGCTGAATTATGTGGACAGCTATGAATAGAGGACTTTCTTTCCTTTTCTTTGTACTCAATGAGGGGGTAGTAGAAGGGGGAGGTTAATTTAAAATGCTTGCTATTGCAAAATAAACTATTAAAAAAAGATTAAAGAGGCAATGAGTATAGCCTTCCAGAGGACTCAGTCAGCAAATCCTATGATACTTTTATGAATATTTTGTGACTCACTCCAAATTGTCCTTGTGTTTCTTTCTCGTCTTGTGTCCCTGGACTTGTTTATTTGTTCAATTAGAATCAGAGGACCAGGGTTCAAATTGCTAAACAAGTTATAAGTAGAGAAAACAAGTTCTGGAGGCTCCTTCACCAAATTGTCACTTCTAATCTTTACTGTGTAGCACTGAACAAGTCAACTTCTCTGGTTTTCCTCATCTGTAAAATGAAAGGGACCTTTTTGGGATGCTGGCTCAGAATCTCCACAAACCTGTGACATCATGTCCATGCGACCTTGGGCAAGATATATAAACTCTGAGTACTCAGGCAGTCTTTTAAAGTTATAACTTGTAGGACAATTGTTGACCCATCTAATTGATGTTAGCTACTTGCCATAGGCAGCTAGAGGAGAGAATTGCTGGGTCTACAATCAGCAAGACTGAATTCAAACCTTAGCTCAGACACTGTGTAACCCTGAGTAAGGCTTAAGTCTATAAGTCTTTGTTTTCCCAAAGTGAGACAGTGGTAATAGCACTTCATATTGATGTGAATATTTTTAAAGACATAATATTTATAAGGTACTTTGCAAATTGTAAACCTCCACATTAATATATATCACTACTAGTAGTTGTATTCTAGCCGCTAGCTACCTGAGTTCCATTCTGCCTATGAGGAATCATTATTCAGACTCGGGAAAGCAAGAGTGGAAATAAAACAAAAATTTATTAAAAGAAGTTACAACACATAGGAAGGGATAGGGTAGAGATAGGGAGAGAGATAAAAGAAAAGCCAAGCAGCATTGGCTGGACACAGGTCAGAGAAGACTGCGGACCTGAGCAGCAGGGGAGGGGGTGGGGGGTCCAAGCCAGGTTTTTATGTCTTGCCTCTCCTCCAGAGGGCAAAAGGTGAACTCCCTTCCCCTTACTGGATCTGGAATTAGATAGAAAGTGAAGCCTAGAAATCAGGATACAAATTTTACAGTAAACAATGCATCAATGGTACATCCAGTTTGAGTAGCCTTTAAGATTACAGATTAGTTTCTGCTACATTCTTAGTTCTCTGTATCTTTTACAGGGTAGTCAATTTATATCTCAAGAATAGGTGGTAGCCAATTTATATCCCCACCCAATTTCTATTACATTCACAATTCTCTTCATCTTTCCCCTGCATTATTCCCCCTTGAAATTATTCAGGATTCAGATTCTTCTGGGCCTTTCAGCGTCCATTTGGAGATGAATGCATTACAACAAGGACTTCATTGAAGCAGGATCCAGAGAATGATTGGCTGGCACAGCTGGTTGGCATCCTGCAGAGGCTGGTCTTGGAGATATATAGCTAGAGAGTCAAAACTCAAGGAAAAAACTGAGCAAGCAAAAACCAGAGATATTCTAACAGAGAAGGCTATTTAACAGAGGTCCAATAATTAGGAAAAAGCTAAAAGATCTAAAAGGGGCAAGAATTATACTTTATGATCCTAAGCCAGTATCAAAATACCTTTTTATAAGAACATGGGTTCCAATATAACATAGATTTTTTGATGGATGCCACATAAATTGTGAACAAAAGCTCAAAAATAATATAAACAAATGTATTGAAAAAGCATTTTAAAACTGCATATGTTCAAAAGGTAATTTGTAACAAAATTTTCTATTTTAGCTTTGGCCATCTTTAGAATGAACAAAAAATTCCAGTTGAAGAATAGATCTCTCTTTAAAGCAGTTAAAAAAAAAATACCAATAGACATTATCCTGATCCACTGGCTCACTCTCATACTTAATTATGATGCACCTGGAATGGTCATGGCTATTTGCTATTACAGAGCAAAGAGGGACACGAGGACATGTTCCCTTATGAAGTCATATAGACAATCCTTTTCAATGAGCCAGGTGAGGGATTCCTTTAAAAGAATCCTACCCCAGTTGAGGCTAGGGCCATTCTTTCAAAAGTCTCTTACTCCATTTGCAGCATTTAACATCAAACCCCATAGGGCTAAATGGCTTCATTGGCATATTGTCTTTCTATTTTAACATTCCTGATGTCAGGCAGATCAATTATCAATATGTTGTAATGTAGCAATTATCTATAACCAGAGCTTCAGGTGGCTTGAGCACTAAGGAGAGCCAAGA